>NC_135369.1:125610764-125915764 GCF_049243985.1 Paroedura picta | reverse complement strand
TACATAAGTGTTGTGAGCCGAAGTCCACTTTCATTATCAGGGACCTCAACAGGAACTATAAAATATTTCTAAGGTCCCCCACCCACCCAGTACACAGCTGGAGCAGGGGATGGCATTTGCAGTGAGAAAGCTGTACTGGGGACAGTATGAACCCAGTGCTTGAACGGCCTTTACCCTTTAAAATGATATGAGGAGATCTGAGTGTGGGTCTCCCTGTGCCTTGTATATTTTGGCTTATCTAATACTCCCACCCACCACATCACATTGGTTGTAGTCACAGTGGAACAGATATACCCTGCCTTACTTTGGGGTTGCCATATACCTCTTGTGAGTTCTACAATGCCATAATGAAGAATAGACAGGCAAACCCCTGAGCCTCCGGGGAGGGCGGTATAGAAGTATGATTGATAAATAAATAAATAAATAAATAAATAAATAAATAAATAAATAAATAAATAAATAAATAAAATTATTTCACTTTTTGATCTCAGAAATGAGCCTTGCTTAGATACTGATGCTATTAGATCTAAATGTTTGCAATAACCAAATTATCTGTCAGTATACGTTAACACTACTGCGGTTCTAGGTAAAGCATCAGTTTATGGTGGGGGCAGGAAATCAAAGATGAAATCATGGACGTTTTTGAGTAATCCTTCCTCACATAACTTCAGTAACATCAATATATCGTCTCTTTTAATTGAAAGGTTATGAGATCAATGGAATTTGATGTTCTCAACATGCTCATCCGAAAGCATACTTGATCAGGGAGTGAAAAATAGTTCCTAGTGCTTTGCTTTGAATTACACGATGCTATCAACTTTATTGTCAGAAGAAAAGCCTTTATAAAAATGACAATGTTTAAGTGGCTCTCTTACCCACAGCTAATAGAGGTAATGCAGCAGGGATGGCAATATTCCCCTTTATCCAAGGAGGCTGTTTTCCTCTTGCATGTAACAAAAGCTCTCACCCAACCAACATATGTTAGACAACCGTGCCTCAGGAAAAGATAGATTCAAGTGAGCAGCTTTGTTGGTTGGAAGTAGCAGAACACAGTTTGAGTTCAGTGGCACCTTTAAGACCAACAAAGTTTTATTCAAGGTTTAAGCTTTCATTTCCATGCACATTTATTTAGAGAGAATAGTGTGTGATGTGATCTGAGAGCAGGAATTGGCATGTCACCCTTCATCTTACCCAATATGCTCCTTAACTGAGAATTAAGTTGCCAGCCACTGTCATGGGAACGGGGGGGGGGGGGGGGAGAATTTCATTATGAAATTATAAAATGGCCAGGAATAGGACTGTGCTGTCTTGAGCAGCAGGCTCTGAGGCTGACTAGGGATTCCTCCATTGCATGGACCTGCACAGCAGCTGAAGTCCAGGTCTGGTTTTCAGGGCACCACAGTCTTGGTTCATAGTGAAGCTGAGACCCCAGCCATGTGAACTGGTTGAATCATTCTCCTTAATTTACTCTGCAGAGGAAGAAGCCTAACATGTCCTGGGGCAACAGCTACTCCGGTCTTGATGGAGCCCCAGGCCTGTGAAGCACTACAGGAAGTGATCTGGCTTAGTAACTGGAATACATCATTAAGCTGCCTTTTCCTCAGGCCTGCTGTCACTTTTGTGCCCGCTGGGGGTGGGGAGAACTTATACCCTGGGATATGGGACTAAGAAACTGTGTGCTTAGTGCTATGGAGTCTGGCACAGTGGTAGGAGCTGAAACTTCATGGGCAGGCCTTCCCTCCAGCTGAGGTATCCAGATCAGGGGCTGGGGGGAAGACTACTAGTGCCAGACCGCCCCTAAATCTGGTTGTATGGTGGCATGGGGAAGCTCATATGATTGTAGGTTTTGAGGAATAGTGTTTGTTAAAACAAAGTTCAAGGGGCAAAACAAATGGTCTGAAATATAACAGGAAGGGACCTTTAAAAATTGGAACAAGACTTTATCCATTTTGCCTCCAGACATTTGGACAAATTACTGGCCTTCCAAACCATTCAGGAGCATGCCTCCTGAAATTCCAGGAAGCCTAACTTTGTCATTTTTTTCCTGTGCTTTTTTTAGCTAGTCGGTTTTGGGTGGACTTAGGAAACAACTACTGTATTTTGGGAATGTTGGTTTTTATGTGTTCCTATGAGAGCCAGACATGTAAGCATTACAATGCTGGATTAATATTTAGGAATATTTTACCAGATCTTGGAAACAAGCAGGGTCCGAATTTGGGTGGGATACCATCAATGAAGACTTTGAAGAAGAAGGCAGTAGCAAACCACCTTTGCTTTTCACTTGCCTTGAATGCCATTTACTGGGGTTGCCATAAGTTGGATATGACTTGATGCACTGGAGAATTAATCTTGTAGATCCCACACAGTGTTTCCACTGTGGTCATTATGAACCACTTGAAGGATGGAACAAAAATGTAACAGAGAGAGCCAGTTTGGTGTAGTGGTTAGGAGTGCGGACTTCTAATCTGGCAAGCCGGGTTCAATTCTGCACTCCTCCACATGCAACCAGCTGGGTGACCTTGGGCTCGCCACAGCACTGATAAAGCTGTTCTGACCAAGCAGTGATATCAGGGCTCTCTCAGCCTCACCCACCCCACAGGGTGCCTGTTGTGGGGAGAGGAAAGGGAAGGCGACTGTAAGCCGTTTTGAGCCTCCTTCGGGTACGGAAAAGCGGCATATAAGAACCAACTCTTCTTCTTCTTCTAATCTGGCATGCCGGGTTCGATTCTGCTCTCCCCCACATGCAGCCAGCTGGGTGACCTTGGGCTTGCCACATCACTGATAAAGCTGTTATGACCGTAACAAGATTAACTTTTGCTTTTATATTCCTACTGTTATGATGTTATGATGGTCAGTTCTTCGACTGACGAAGAATGCTTGCACTCGAAAGCTCACACCTTGAATAAATCTTTGTTGGTCTTAAAGGTGCTGATTTTACAGTGATAGGACTCTCTCAACCTCACCCACCTCACAGGGTGTCTGTTGGGAGAGGAAAGGGAAGGAGATTGTAAGCCGCTTTGAGCCTCCTTTGGGTAGACAAAAACCGGCATATAAGAACCAACTCTTCTTGTAGTTGTCTTTCTATAAGAATTGCCTTGATTTTTTGCTATGCAACACACTGTCCAGTTTATGTTTGGACTGAACTGGTCACAGTGTAAGAGATACTATTGTTGTTTCAGCAAACATGATATGGCTGCCTGGTTGAGTTAGCCTCTTTGACACTGTGCTGGTAGAAAGGGCTGTAGCAAAGCTAAAATTAAAGGGCTGTAGCAAAGCTAAAATTAAAGCATAGGTTTTAAAATTCATTTTTACAAAATCTGAAGTAGTTTTCAGGGTTCAACTCTACAAAAGGTATTAGGACCTATTCATTATTCTGGCTAATTGCTTTGCAAACTCCTGAAGGCCACATGAGTGTGAGACAAGGGAATTTTTAATATCCTGTCCAACCTAATCTGACAGTTGCATTCTTCTTTTCTATAGGTTCTGTATTTCATTTACTACACACAAGAGAATGATGCAAAAGAAATGAAGCTGTTATCTAAGACTGCCTAATCATGTTTTGCTGCCTGCCTTGAATGATGCATTGCAAATAAAAGAAATGGAAAAATAATGGTAGAAATAAGAATAATGTTTAGATGTCTCGATAGATTTGGTTTGGATACCAATACCCCTGTGGGGGTATTTGCACTGAAGAGCAATATTGTTCATTTGGATATTGTTTCTGATTTTGCTTGAGTTATTGCCATCTGAAAAAATACTACAATTGAAGGCAAAAAGATAATTTAGTTTTAAATGAAATTATTCATAATAGATTTTTAAAAACCTATTGTACTGGAGGGTAGTAAACAGCTATAACAGAACTCCTCCCCCCCCCCAAAGGCTACTCTGATGGACTGCACTTTTTACAAGTTCAGCAGCACTGTTCAAACAACCAAATGATTATGAAGGGTTAATTCTTCATAGAAGCAGAGCTTTGAGTGACAGGCTGCTCCAAGCAATCTGATTTATTAGGATCAGCTGAGTAGAGAAAGATTTCTGAACTAGCTGCTGAGGAGAATTCAGTCTGATTTGAGCATTAGCTGAGAAGAGTTGAGTACTGACAGTTTTGGAATTCAGCCCTAACTGAGAGCAGTGTAACACTGACAGGAGAACTGGGGAAAGTTAGCAAGGATAAGTGGGTAGACAGAGAGAGACCATTCAAACAGGAAAGAGGCTTGATCTTCAAGAGAGAGAAGAAAATTCTCTACCCAGTCTAAAAAAGATGATTGCTCTGAAGAGTGCAGAGATCTCTAGTCTGGTGTGATTAGTAAAAGAGTCAGTTAAAAGTACTGGTGTTTAAAGTAACTATGGATAGCTTATGAAACTCTCATTAGCTTGAAATAGAAGAACTAGAGTCTGTGTATGTACTGATTTTACTTCAGAATTATCTATACTGGGTTACCTCAGAAATTTTCAACCCCTTCTTTCCCCTCTAAGTTAAAAGATTTTGCTGTTTTTGAATTTCAAAAGCCTCAAGTGCCATTTAATTTGTATAAGGGGACACCTAGTTCTTCCCTCGGGTTCCTGGAATAAGCAAATAGCCAAAATATTGTTCTGTGGCTGGGTGGGACAGCCAGAATTCTTTAGGAAATAACTTGGGCAGCTCAGCCACAAAACAGAAATAAAAATAGAGGAGCCATTTATAAGATTCCCTAGAGGATGGTTCCCTTGTTGGACCTTTGATATTAGTAGACCCAAGGGATATATCTTAAAATGTAAGGTTGTGTGTTGAAGACTAACTTTGTTAGTATCCTTGTAAAAAACAATTTAAAGAAATACTACACTATATTGATAAGTTCACGGATGAAGTGAAAACGAAAATGAGGCTGTTGTACCTAGAAACTCATTCTTCTTATAACAGTTTATATTGTTTGAATAAAGCTTTTGCCATCGCCAGCTTGAAAGCTACCTTTTCTTGTCTACTCATCTTTGACCGACGGGTCGTCTCTGCGTAAACAAAGTACCTGACTAGAAGGATGGTTAGATTGACTCCATAAGGTTTCAGCTTTTCTTCATGAAAGATGAATCATTTGTAAGAGGCTTACTGCTGAGAGAGCATTTTTATGTCCTTATAATACTATGATTCTTCAAGAGACAAATAAGCAATTGCCTCTTTGTTGCATTCTGCTACACTTTACCCTATGTATAATAGCAATATTCTGTTTAGACACCTGAAGCAAAAGAGAGAGATTTCTTCTGATGCTTAGAGCTATGATCCAAGAAAGTGGATGATAGAAAAAAAAGCATTGACCCTTAGTTCTCTCTTCCTCTGTCTTCTTTTCTTTTTTAAATTTTTTCTTGATGGGGTTTTAATTTTGTTTTCCGCTTTCATGCAAAGCAGACTTGTATAAAACTAAGAATTCTGAACAGTTTCCTCCTTTAGGGTAAAAAAGAATGTCAACCACAACATTACAAGAGCTCACAGTAAAACAGAGCCCCAAATTCTAAAATGGCAGCTTTGGATTTTAATAGTAGCTGTTCCCCCTGGTCTAGCAAAAAAACAAATAGCTGCTTAATTGACTCAGCAATTTGTGAAGTTCTTTGCTGGTGACTAGCTTAGAAAGTAACCAACAGTTGCTCCTGTTAGGCCTTTGCAAAGGAGATTTGAAGGTCAATGGTTCAAATCTGGTTTATGTCAGGAGATGTTAAGCATACATGTGTTTTTCATTGTTTCAGCTTAGCCTGTGGGGGGCGGGGACTGGATTTTAAAAGTTCAACTGTAATAGACAATTTTAAATTTGCATAGAATTTCGGTCCATATGCAACATCAAAAAGAAACTTCACAAAATGAAAGGGTTCCACATATTTATTCTTACATAACTGTAGGACATATCTGCCTATCAGTAGAGCTCTGTCATTAGAGACCAGTTTCTAGGTCTGACTATTTTCTGACTCTTGCAAAAAAAAAAAAAATCCAGTCCAAACTTCTAAGAGAAAATGTCCTGTAGCCCACATTCTCAAGCATATGGATAACATTTTAGAAGCTTTGTGTTGAAAGCTTGTATCGAATATGCACAAAATGTGATTTTAAAAAACCCTTTAAAATCTTTTTTCATAGAATTGAGAAACTGTAGTTCGTGGAAACATTTGGACTTGGCTTTTCCATCAATGTCTGTATGCATTTCACAGGGTAGCTTCTAGGCTGCCATTTTATTTACTGCAGATACTTACTGTATTTTCATCTGAACATATCTGGCTGTTGGGCCAAAGGCTTTTTGTTTCTTGGTGATAAGTGTGTTCTTTTCTAGTTGCTTGTCAAATCGTAGCTTTTCTTAGTGTCTTTTATCTGAGTGCTAGTTAAAAGCAGAATAGGCAACCTTCTTACAGGTTAACAATTTATTGTATGGGAAGGTTTAGGGGCAAAGAATAAGAATTAGCTAAGATGTTTGTGAAAATGTTGGATATAATGCACTTACAGAGCAAGGGAAGGAAGTAGTTTTCTTTGAAGGGGGGCTGCATATGAGAAAAGGTATAGGCAATATTTGAGAACATGTCACATTCTTACATAATAGTAACATGCCAATGGAACAAAAAGAAACAAAGGATTGAGGTGGATTATAGAGAAAAAGCAAAGGGAAGACAGATAAGTAAGTGGGCAAGAATGTCAACACTTGCAAACAAAAAGCATCCTTATTGACACATTGAGGAAAAGGAAGCTGTAGAGGAAGAGCCTCAAAGGTGATGCATGGTCAAAGGAAGGAAAGGGATAAACAAGATGTACAGCAGAATGGAACTGAAAAATTGGGACCCCAGCTAGAAATATAGTGCTGTAGTCAATATGAGAAAGAAATGAAAATGTTAATTTCTTAGTGGTAGTAAGCATTGGAGAAAGTCAAGGGATTATTTAGAATTACAATCAGAAATACTGTGTTGCAGACTGTATTAAAAACCAGAGTGGAGAACTGAATAGAGTCCCCTGGATTTCAAGTCTGGAGAGGGAGAACCAAAGGGTAGAAACAGAAATAGCTACTGGAATACTAAAAGGATTGATACATGTATTTCTGCCCTTATCATGAACACCAAAAATTAGAAGGAAGAAAAGTTGAAGCAGCAACAAAATGTGACATTAAGGTTAGATATTGAAGCTTAAGGATCTACAATAAGACTGACTGTAAATAATCTATGAAAAAGTAAAAATCCTGATATGTGTAATATGCAGAAGATAGGCAAAGAAAAGCTAGGAATTCATGGCTGATTTCTGCTGGAATGCTGAGAATAGGCTATCAAAAAGTATGAGCCATAAGAAGAAAACAACAGATACAGTTTGTCTAAAGCTGAGAAGTAATAGTGTATTAGAAATTTAAAGTTAAAAGAATATCTAATGCTGAAAGTTAAAATTAAAAGATCCTGAAATCTTGTCATTAATGAGGAAGAAAACATTGAACGAAAATCTGATGAACAAGCCGGCTAACATGTCACCAGTAGTAAAAGCCTGAGTTGTTCAGATTTCAAAATTAAAAGGGACTAGAAATGTGAGACAGAAATTGAAAAGGTCATTAAAATCTAGTGAAGCCTATTTGTATATAAGTAGAGCAATAGCAGGTTCGCAGAAAAATGCAGAAGGAAGAATGATACATGATGTAGAAAAAGCTGGAGGAAATGGAAGCCAGGATACAATAAAATCTTGATCAACAATTAGCATGAGATTTGTGGTCTAGATCGGGGGTCATTAACCCCCGGCCCGCGGCCCGCTACTGGGCTGTGAAGGCCTCGGTGACAGGCCGCCACGCCTGCCTCTCCCCCCCCCCATGCAGCAAGAAGCTCACCAGGCCGCGAGAGAAGCGGCTGCCAAAGCGTCCGCTTCGCTCACCGCCTAGCTAGCTTTTTGCTGTGAGGGGGGGGGGAAGAGGCAGGCGTGACTGCCGGCATGCCGGAGGACACAAATGCACATGTGCAGAGCTGCCGTGCATGCGCGTTAGCGCCCCTGGTGGTGAAAACGTGCATGTGCAGCAGTTCAGCACATGCGTGTTTTCACCACCAGTGGCACTAATGCGCATGCACGGCTCCCGGGCCGCCAGCTCTTCCCCACCTCTGGAGGCGGTCTTCAACCCTAAAAAGGTTGGGGACCGCTAGTCTAGATCACTGGTCCCCAACCTTCTTATCACAGGGGACTGGTCAATGCTTGACAATTTTACTGAGACCCAGGGGTGGGGGTAGTGTTTTGCCGAGGGACGTTGCTGCCACCGCCTGAGCCCCTGCTCTGCTTGCTTTCCTGCCGGCACCTCTGACTTCCTGCCGCCCACTGAGGGGCGCTGCCAGCAGCAGCTGCGCAGTGCCACGCCGAGGGGAGCCCCATCCATGACAGCCGCCAGAGAACACCGAAGGTGACCCGGCAGCAGAGTGGCAGGTCAGCCCCTGAGGCAGCAGCCAGGGAGGAGTACGAGGAGGAGCCGTGGCCTGGTACCGACTGATCTACATACTGGTACTGGACTGTGGACAGGGGGTTGGGGACAGCTGATCTAGATCCTAGAAGAAGACTTGGTTCTTATATGCCACCTTTTCTCTACCTGAAGGAGTTTCAAAGTGGCTTACATTCATTCGCCTTCCCTTTCCTCTCCCCACAACAGACACCCTGTGATGTAGGTGAGGCTGAGAGAGCCCTGTTATTATTACTTGGTCAGAACAACTTTATCAGTGCTGTGGCAAGTCCGAGGTCACCCAGATTGGCTGCATGTGGGGGAACGCACAATCAAACCTGGTTCTCCAGATTAGAAGCCCGCACTCCTAACCACTATACCGATCTGGCTTTCTCTAGTCCCTGACCCATAACTGTTAGTAAGTCCTATTTCACAGCTGCTGTTCATTTCACATTTTTATCTCTGGGTTGTCAGTTAGGACAAGGCATCTCCAGTTGCTATATGGATTTAAGAAGAGAACACAGATTAAACAAAATATCAATACAGCATGAAAGAGATGGCCATTCCTGTAGCATGTTCTAGATGGGAAGTGTTTTGATTAGATTTAATTTCAGTTGATGGATTTATGTGTTTGTGGTTATTGGTCAGAACATTGCCTTGGATCAAGCAATTGCGAATAGAGTTATTTGACATAATTGGGAGGGGGGGGCTGCATTGATATTTCAGTAGACTTAATGCAAATGTAAATTATGCACCATTGATTGAATAACCTTCCAGTATGCATACTAAGAAGGGGTGGAAAAAGCTCCTCAAGATTCCTGATAAAATTCCTTCCTAATTATTTTATACAGGGGATAAGTAAAGCTAAGAAGTAGTGCTACCCAAACAGGCTTGTTTGCCTGGTGTGCCAACACCCAGTGAAGGACAGTTCTTTTGACACCTATATCCCTTTCTTAATTCTGTTGATTTTTGACAGGATAAAATCAGTTATCTGGAAACAACTCTGCCAAATAATAGGAAGTCAAAGACAGATTTTCTGTTCTTGTTCCTTCTGGAAACCAGAGCTAATTGGCTTCTCACTATTACCATATGTTCTGTTGCTTGATGCCTCTCCTCATAGCTTCTGTTATACCTCAGTGTTCATTTTTTTTGTCCCCGTAGAGGCCTCAGGGGGGGGGTTATTTGTGTCCCAATATTGTCAAATATTAGGTTTTTGGTCTGGGACAAGTTCTCCAACTTGCATTTCTTTAAACCACGTGTCTTCCATGTTTCTTTAGGGTGGCTGTTAGGAAGAAGGATGTTTTGATGTGGGATGGAGTTGTGCTGTACAATGCAATTTCCAAACCACAGGAGATAGCTTGAGGAGCAAAGCAGCAACTCCAAGAGGAAAAGCAGCTCAGCTGCCAAGATGAGGATGGATTAATAAGGACTCTCCAGTAGTCATTAGGAAGCAGGAAGTAGACGTTCTTGAAAGTGCTGAAGTAGTTAGTGAAGGCCTGTTTGGGAATAAAAACCTACTGGGAAGCAAGAAGAATGAGGCAGGGAGAAGGTAGATAAGAGGCAAGTAGAATGAAGAATATGATGAAGAAGAGTAGGTTTTTATTCCCCACTTTTCACTACTTTAAGGAGGCCTAAAGCAGCTTACAATCGCATTCTTTTCCATTCCCCACAGCAGGGCAGGTAGGTGAGGCTAAGAGAATTCTACGAGAACTGTGACTGACCCAAGGTCATCCAACAGGCTTCATGTGGCGAAGTAGGGAATCTTATCAGGTTTTTCAGATTAGAGTATGCTGTTCTTAGGAGTTCCAACTTCTAATATGGCGAGCTGGGTTTGATTCCATCTCCTCTTGCAACCAGCTGGGTCACCTTGGGTTCCCCACAGCACTGATTAAGCTGTTTTGATTGAGCAGTAATATCAGGGCTCCCTCAGCCTCACCTACCTCACTGGGTGTTTGTTGTAGGGAGAGGAAAGGGAAGATGAATGAATGTAAGCCACTTTGAGACTCCTTTGGGTAGAGAAAAGAACCAACTCTTCTCCTCCTCTCCTCTAAATAGTGAAATAGTGAAGAAAAGCTTCACAGCTTTAGGGGACCAGACCCTTCCAAAGTAAAGAAACCAGGGGAAAAGAGACAGCTGCAGTAGTGGACCCTGAAGGTGCATCAGCAAGAGCATGCAGCTAAAATTTCTAAAAGAGAACTCCTAACCTAGAATCTGGTCTTGAGGCAAGAAACAAAAACATATGAGGAAGGGTCTTGTTGTTTGGCATCTAGCTCTATAATCTCTGTTATAAGGAACAGATATAATAATGATCTTGCGTATGCTTATAGACCAGGCTAGCCCAATGTCATCAATGTTCAGAACCTAAGCAAAACTGGCACTTGGATGGGGGACCACTAAGGAATATTGGGGCTGCTATGCAGAGGAAAACAATGAAAAATGACCAGTGCTCATCTCTTGGCTTGAAAACCCCACAAAGTCGAACTTTATGGGGCTGCCATGAGTGAGAATCATAGAATAACAGAGTTGGAAGGGACCTCAGGGGCCATCTAGTCCAACCCCCCACAAAATGCATAACACACACACCCCTGTCGCTCATCCACTGTAACCTGCCCCCCCTTGAACCTTCACAGAATCAGCCTTTCCGTCAGATGGCTATCCAGCCTCTGTTTAAAAACATCCAAATATGGAAAACCCACCACCTCCCGAGGAAGCCTGTTCCACTGAATAACCGCTCTAACTGTCAGGAACTTTTTCCAGATGTTTAGACGTAATTTCTTTTTAATTAATTTTGAAATTAATTTGTGAATTGGGACACAAATAATCCCCCTGAGGCCTCTACAGGGACAAAAAAATGGAATTGGTTCTGGTCCGTCCCTTTAGGGCAACAGAGAACAACTCTTCTCCATCCTCTATCAGCGGTCCCCAACCTTTTCCAAGTTGAGGACCGCTTCTGAGGGTGGGGAAGAGCCGGCAGCCCGGGCAACGCACATGCGCGGCAGTGAGCTAATGCACAAATGCGCATGCACTGAGCTGCTGCGCAAGTATGCATGCACGGAGCTGCTGCGCATGCACATTTGCGGTCGCCAGCAGGGCATGAACGAACATGCGCGGAGCTGCTGATGGGCGCAAACACGCACGCGTGACAGCTCCACAGCAAACATGCATGCGTGGAGCTGCCACGTATGCACATTTGCGTTGACCGGGGGCGCAAACGCGCATGGGTGGCAAATCTGCGCATGCACGCTTGTGTCCGCCGGCATGCCGGCGGCTGTGCCTGCCTTCTCCCCCCCCCTGCAGCAAGAAGCTAGATGAGCCTGGTGAGCTTCTCACTGCGGGGGGGGGCGGAAGAGGCAGGCGTGGCCGGCGGCAGCCCGGTACCAAGGCCTTTACGGCCTGGCACTGGGCCATGGACCGGAGGTTGAGGACCACTGCTCTATATGGCTCTACTATGAACTTTCTCCAGGGCAAAGCTGATTTGGAAAAGGGTAGAGAAAAGATGGGGAAAACTCAGAAGTAACAAATGCAGTATAAGGCAGGGGAGGGGGGAGGCTACTTCCCAATAGCAATGCGTACAAGTCAGATAACCTGGACTGAAATGGCCCTAATGATCTCATGTTTGTTAGGAGACAAACAAACAGAGAACACTGATATGTGGTTGGACAGCTTTGGGTTTTTTTCCAAGCTAGAATAGAAAATTTTGTCACTGTCACTTTTTAAAAGTGTGATTCCTTCCCTCACCATTCAAGGGACTTCGATTTTCATATTTTGAAAAACAACTTCGGTATAGAGAAGTAATCTCTTAACAGAGAGTAAGATAGTTTCAACAATTGCTACTCGTAGCTAAGGGTGTTCCAGATGCGTCTTTGACGCATTTTTGTACAGACTGTCCAGAGGAGGGGCCCATCATTCTAGGTATCCCATCAGAGTCCAAAGTCTTTTCAACTTATGCCTTTAAGGTAATTTGAGAAGAATTGTCTCTTGTTGACAAGGGAAGTAATTCTGGATTCTTAAAATATATATTTGGAAAGTGATCTTTCCAAACCTGAACTGATACTTGGCAGTTAGCAGATTGGTTCCTATCAATGAAGGTACCTGCAAGTAGAGGCCATTCATTAATAAACCCCAATTTCTGCTACATATCAGTGTCTTCAGAGCAATTGTATTTTATTATTATTATTTATTTAATTTGTTACCTGCCACTCCCAAGCAAGCTTGTGGCAGGTTACAGAAGTCCAGTTAAAAACCCCATTAAAACCTCATTAAAATGGACACAAAAAATATAAGATACAATAAACCAAATAGATCCAACAACATGGTGGAAACCCCCTCATTACCCCCACCCACCCCCACCTCTAGAGGGAAGAAGAAGGAGAGATGAGGTAACCAGAGTTGCAGCTTGACACCAGGCGGGGGGGCGCATCGATATTCCCCCCACTGCCCCAGCCTCAACCATAGAACTGGCGGAAGAGCTCCATTTTGCAGGGCCTGCAGATATGCCAAATGATCCCGCAGGGCCCGCAGCTCACCCAGGAGCTCATTCCACCAGGTCGGGGCCAGGACCGAAAAAACCAGGCGTGCTTCTTTGAGACCAGGCGTGCTTCTTTGGGGCTGGGAATGACCAGTAAATTGTCACCCACAGAGTGTAAGGGCCTGTGGGGGGCATAGGGCAATAGGTAGTCCCTCAGGTATGTGGGTCCCAACCTGTGTAAGGCCTTGAAAGTTAAAACCAAAACCTTGAACTGGATCCAGACAGCAACTGGCAACCAGTGCAGTTGCCTCAGCATATGCTGGATATGGGCCCTCAACAGTGTTCCTGTGAGGACCCTACCCAGCTACATTTTGTACCAGCTCAAGTCTCCATATCAAGGACAAGGGCAGGCCCACATAGAGCAAGTTACAGAAATCTATTCTGGAAAAGATCGTTGCATGGATCATGAATATTAAAGGATCCCCCCCCCCAGTGGGGACAATAGTTACTTTGCTATTGTGGTAAGAATGCTACGTAGCATGTAACTGAAATTTCAGTTTTTGACATTCATCATCAAACCATACATCAGTATAATTTGTAGTATAAATTATGGCAAGCTCTGGAGTTCCAAGTACTATACTGTTATATATGCTGTTATATTATACTAGGAGCAAAGCCCGTTGTATCCAGGAATACAATGGGAACTAGAGTTTGGTGGTGGGAAGAGGAAGGGAAGGAGTTGTCCAGTCTGTAAGGGCATGGAGTTGAATGTGTGTGTTGTGTGGGAGGTTATGGTGGCATGGTGACAAATGAGGGCATGGGTATGGAGAGATGGGTGTCAAGAACCTGTGGTTTGGAGTGTTCGTTGAGTGTGGGAGCGGACTGACCTTTGGGAATTGTGGCATAGTGCAGATGAGCTTTCCAGAGCCATGTCTTCAGATATGTGAAGGAAAATCAGACTGGAGACTCTTCTTAGATGGAGATTACATGGCAATCAATTCCTTCCAGTTCTGCGTCATTTCCCTTCTTGTGGGAATTAGGCCACAGACACCGAAACGTCCCCCTGCCCTAAAACACATAGGGTAGTCACAGTACACAGGTGTCCACCCTGCTCCTTCTGTCTCCATTTTTTCACTGATGATAAAATGTTACATGCTTCTTTCATAGTTGCTCCTTAGAAGAAGAACTGGAATATTGTATCCTGTTGTTTACTACCCAAAGGAGTCTCAAAGCAATTTACAAACACCTTTTCCCTTTGTCTCCCCACAATAGACAACCTGTGAGAGGTCTGAGAGAACTGGGAATGGGCCGCAGTGACCTAGCAAGCCTCAGGTGTCTCAAAGCAGACTCCCCGTGAGGGAGGTGGGGTAGAGAACCTTACATGGAAGTCTAAGAGGAAGTCTCCCTGTGCACAGCAGTCTTGACCTTAGCAAGGTTTTTTATACAGGTTTTTTATTTGCCAGGCCAAGGTTGAAAAAAGTCAAGACAGTTTACTTGTTCACTATTTACAGTTTCAGGCTGTAAATATTCTTTATTTAGATCTTCCTGCACTTTCCAGATTCACAGGACTGATGCTGGTCTGTCTGTCTACGCCCCAGAATACAAACAGTTGCTGGTAAGTGCTGGCCATAGCCCATAGACAGGAGGGACACACCTGCACCGCTCCCTCCCAACCGCAGTCTTCAAGCCTCTACCATGGTATCGCTGCTCATCTCTAGATTATAATGATCAGCTCTGCAGGCAAAAATGGCTCCTTTGAAGTGTGGACTCTGAGGCTTTGTATGATTTTGAAGTCCCGCCTCCAGGGATATTTACAACCCTGGGGTAGCCAACCTCTAGATGGGTCCTGGAGAGCTCCTGGAATTACAGCTCATCTGCAGAGTATAAAGATCAGCCCGCCAGGCAGAAAGGACGATTTAGGGCAGGGTTGTGGTAGAGAAGAAATATTTAAGGCCTCCCATACAGGTTGTTGTTGAACTGAAAGACTTGAGGCCTACTGCACAGGGTTATTGGGCAGATGAAACACGAGACAAAAGAACCTCTGCCACAGCATCCAGTTTCGTCTGCAGAATAACGCTGTGCAGTAGCCTCAAATCTGCAGAGAGTTGCAACGAAGAAATACATATGGCTTGGCTGTGTCTAATCCCCAGCCAGAGCAGTATTTTATGTGAGAAGGGGCTTTTCTGTGGTCTCCCTGTCAGCCAACTGTTTGGCAGAAGGAGATATTTCCCTGCCCTCAAAAGGAATGCCCACACCCATGTCCTCAGACTCCCCTGCATTGCTCTCGGAAATACCTCCCTCCCATCAGTCAGGGCCTGTCAGAGGCTCCTTCACAGCAAGCCTGAAGGGAGGGGGGGGAGAGAGCACACTCACCAGCCTCCTGCCAGCACTGTCAGTGTTCTAAGGCAAAATGAGGTAAGTTACAGTTGCACGCAAGAGCCTCTTGTGGCGCAGAGTGGTAAGGCAGCCGTCTGAAAGCTTTGCCCATGAGGCTGGGAGTTCAATCCCAGCAGCCGGCTCAAGGTTGACTCAGCCTTCCATCCTTCCGAGGTCGGTAAAATGAGTACCCAGCTTGCTGGGGGGTAAACGGTAATGACTGGGGAAGGCACTGGCAAACCACCCCGTATTGAGTCTGCCATGAAAACGCTAGAGGGCGTCACCCCAAGAGTCAGACATGACTTGGTGCTTGCACAGGGGATACCTTTACCTTTACCTTAACCTTACAGTTGCACGCACCAGTTAGGGCAGCTCTGTCCAAGCCTGTGTTCTCATCCCCCTTGGCAGCCCTACTGACCGCCTCTCTCTGCAATGGTCAGGGCATACTGGCAGCGATGTCTCCAGATTGGGGTGGGCGGGCCCTGGGTGGGCGGCCCTGTCAGAATTTTGGTCCAGTGATTGGGCCAAATTCTTGAGTGGTCGTGACCTGTCTGAGGCAGGGTGTCTTGATTGGGCCCTGGCTCTGACAGGCCACACCCACTCTCCGCCCACTTAGCCCTAGCGAAATATTATATAACAGCTCCCACTGTTACAGATTGTTTTTGGGTTTTTTAAAGATGTGGCATATTTGTACAACTCATTTAGTTACATTTTTGCAATAATCTTAAATCTGAAGTTTTCTAAAAAATAATTTTTTTGAAATATATACATCATTAGTAAAATCTGAACTATAAGCTTTGCACCCTTATGTATGTACACTTGCAGATGTAGCTATATGTAGAGTTCTAAGAGAAAATAATCCTATTAAAGGGTTATATTATGGAAAGAGTAATCTTACTGGCCTTTATTCAGCTAAATAATGCCAAATATTTAATTGCCTAGAATTCATCAGAAGAGATTTATTTATCTTCCTTCCCACTGTAGACTCCTACATTAATTCCAGTGCTGACAATCAAGAAAAAATTGGAGGGTGGGAACTCAGTAGAGTGCAATGAGAAGTAGAATCCCTGCTATTCAAACCCATGGGTATTTAGATAGCCCCCTCTTTCTGTAAGTATTTTGATATCTTCTGCCCTGTGTAGCGCTTGCAACTTTCTCAGAGGCAACAAACACTCATGGTGGTTCAGCATGTCATAATGTCAGTCCAATTTGGGCATTTGGTTTAGGAAAAATGTTGACTGCCTAGCAATGAAATCTGTATTTCATTTAAAAAGCTAAACAGATTCAGTTTCGACGTATCTCTCTAATACAGCCTTTTCCAACCTTTTGACCAGAGAGGGACCCCTGAAATATTTTTTCAGGTTTCCAGAAACTCCAGAAGTGGCACGATCATGCAGAATATGGTTGGGAAGCATAGCTGTGTACATGCCCACCCAAGACCCCTCCCCTCCCCACCCCCTCCATCCCCAACATTGGCCATTTAGACAGAGGGGGGTAGGTCAACATGACCACATATAGTCATATCACCCAACAAATGTGTAACCAATTTAAAAATATATTAAAATTAATTAATTCCCACCCATTCAGGAAACCCTACCAGGGCTGTCAAGAAACCCCAGGTTGAGAAAGCCAAGCTTGCTTATAATAAAAACCTCCTTGAACCTTTAAAGACAAATTATGCTGTACTCCACAGAACATATTCCAAAAATGTTTCCAAGTGGTATGGAAGACTTGGTAGCTTATTTTCACTGGATCCAATTTATTCCCATGGTTAAACTTTTTTAGAATGTCAGCGTAACCAGCTGGTTATTTTTTGTTTGTTTGCCATGGAAACTTTGAGGCACATGCATATGGTATGATCTACTTTCAAACTCATCATACTGCTTGAGTAGGAATCTTTCAGGTGATGTGTTCTTTAATCTGTTAATGACTCTGAAATATATTTTGAAGATTATGTAATCTTTCCTTTCTGTTCAATGACCCCCCCAGCTCAAACACCATAAGGCTTCTATGACAGCAGATGGCACAGAGAAGACTTCCCCAAGTTTAAAAAGGTGACCATCTGAATAAGCCCCTAATTGAAATATTTGCTATTATTATTTTAAAGTTGGCTGTTTTGACACTAACTTAAAATAGCTTGGCTGTTCTGTAAGACAATAAAATAAAATTAGGGAAAATATTACATATCAGGAGAAATCTTCTGCACAGAATGTGTTGGTGGCGCCCCCCCCCCCCCATTATTCCATGCTGCATCAGCAGGTGTTTAGACCCTGACTGGAAGTCTACAAAAGAGAGGAAATTCTGAATTAAGGCTCATTATGGGAAACCCTTTCTCTCTTCCATATGCACATGCTAATAGGAGTGAGACACTCATATCAGGGAGAATAGACTGCCATAATGAGCCCTATGTTGGAGTTTCCTTCCTTTTGTAGATGTAAGTCAGATTCTGAAGCACCCACTGACACTGGGCACAATGCAACAGGAACTTCTCCTGTGCAACCCCATTGGAGTACTTAGAACAGGATAGAACACAATGGCTCACGTGCAAGGGATTCCCCCTGCACATTACACAAGAGAATACATTTAACAAGATGCAATGTTACATTCTGCTGATTCGTGCTCTGTTCTTTATTTGTTGCGATGATAGTGGTGAGAGAAGAGTTAGTTTTGCTTTTCTACCCTTTTTTACTTTGCTTTCTTACTTTTAGTTTCACTTTATTGTTCCGTTTTGAAACATACTTTTGAGAAGAAGCACAAATAAAAATAAATGAATATTTGAAAAGAAAGAGGTAGACTTAAATTATTGATTCTTTTACTTACCATTCAGCATTAGGATAATTATTAGGATAATGGTTTTTCAGATATAAATTACGCTGCAGAGAGAGGCCTATGTATGAATATTTTTTTAGCCATGCTTGTATGGGCTTCTAGGTATATCAGTTCAGTATGTAGTTGATACAATGGTGGAGCTTAAAGACTAAATGGGCATAATTAAATGAAGGATTTGCATCTTTGAATGGTGAGGGAAGGAATCACACTTTTAAAAAGTGATAGTGACAAAATTTTCTATTCCAACTTGGAAAAAAAACAAAGCCGTCCAACCACATGTCAGTGGTTGGCCCGGCCTCACCTGGGCCGGCCGGGGAGTCGCCGCTCAGAGGAAGAAGCCTTCCCCAGCGGTAAACCCTCCAGCCGGCTTCCCCTCACCCAGGGAGCCTTCTGCCGGGCCCTGGGGCAGCCGAGCCTGCCCCTGGGCCCGGCAGAAGGCCGCAAAGTCCCCTTTCAGGCCACCTACCTTACTCTGTTCCTCCCTTCCTCCCAGCATTCCCTTTGTCCTTCCCTTTCTTCCTTCCTCCCTCTCTCCCATCTGCCTCTTTCTGGCTACCTGTTTCTCTCCCTCTTCTTCTGTCTCTTCCTCCCTTTCTTTCTGTCTTTCTGCCTCTCTCCTTTTCCTCCTTCCTTCGCCCCATCCCTCCACCCACCCACCATGCTAGGGCTCGCTGTATTTTGCCCACAGCGGGCTTAATATCTAGTATTGGTATAAATAGGCATTCTTTGTTTTTGTTTTTTAAACTGATAAAGCCCTAGTGACCTGAATGAGTCGAGATGGCCACTGCTGGTGAACTGGGGCAGGGAAGCTGAGGGGAAACATGCCACGTGGAAGGTCCATTGCTGCTGTTTTGTATTGGCAGCTTTACCAACAATGGGGAAACCTTGCAGGACTCTCCATGTGGAAACCCCCTGGTTTGCCTTCCTTCTTTTTACAAATAGTTATGCATCTCTCAATGCTCAAACTCCTGATGTGAGAGGTAAGGAAGGGAAAGGAAAGGGGGAAGGCGTCTGTGAGTGAGAGAGGGAGGGGCAGAGAGAGACCAGGAATTAGAGGTAAGGGGGAGAGTCAGGGGAGAAAGTGGAGGGGAAAGGAATCTGTGTCTCCATGTATGTGCGGACTTGCAAGACAGGTGGCGACAACACAGCTAGCAGTGTTCAGCACCACCCCACAAGCGGAGTGAGAATCCTTGTCAGTAGATTTTTGGGTTTTTTTGAATAATGTTAACTTTTTCATACATTCTGTTAGAAGAAATGGTATGGGTTCAGTATTAGAGGGAATGCTAGTATTTAGAGCAGTGGTTTTCAACCTGGGGTCGGGACCCCTTTGGGTGTCAAACAACCCTTTCACAGGGGTCGTGGCAGCACAAGCAGCTTGGCTGGGGGGGACACAACAGCCTTGCAAGGTAGATCAAGCTAGAGCGTTCGTCTGTCTGGAGCAGTGGGAAAGAGTGAGATCGACATGGTGGAACAAGAGGCTGAACTGAACTGAGAAACCTGGGAAAAAAACAATTCATATACAATCATGAACAATGGATCATCACGCCATTGGTCAGTTTCAGTTAAATTTCTGTGAAAAGACCCTTGCATAATTTTTTGGTTGGGAGTCACCACAACATGAGGAACTGTATTAAAGGCTCGCGGCATTAGGAAGGTTCGGAACCACTGATTTACAGGGAATTCATATTCAAAACTAAATCCTGTAATATCATGGCGTATTTGATTTCATAATCATACTAGTACCATGCAAAGTAATAGTTTACTTTAAAAAAGAAGTTGCATGGATCAAAGAAAGGGAATCCAGTTTGATACTAAATAATTTCAGTAGCCTTAGCAGTGTTCCATAAACTTATTTTTATGCTTTCTTTAAGCTAATTGGAGGCTTCGGTTTTAAAAATGGATCTCTCTTCTCCTTTACTTTTGTTCTGAAGATGTTGTGTGACCCAAGTTCATATCCTTTTTGTTCCACTTTCATAAGCTTTCTCACTTCTATTGTTCAAACATCAAGCAGATGAGGTAATTTTGCAGAACTAATGCCTTAAATTTATAACTTAAAAAAATATTATGGGCTGCAAGCTGCCTGCTTCTGTGGAGAGTGGTGACATAATTTTTCTAAGTAATAAATAAACCAAAGTTTACAAAGAGGTGAAATAGCTTGTTTCTCACCAGCAGGCACCAATCCATACGACTAGTCAGGCGTATCATTCATAAATCCTCAACCAAAATCCACATCTCATAAGTAACAACAACATGCCAAAGCTGAAATTGATCAGAGAGTAGTGATGGTGTTCAAGATCCCTTGTGTTCCATGGGAATTCTGTTTAGTTTCAGCAGAAGAAAGAATTAAGTATAAATTAAAATTATAAATTCATCAGAAGTCTTTCACTCAGCCAGGAGAATGTTTTAACTATAGGCTGTAATCCAGCAGACCATAAGGTTCTTTGATGAAGCTCCCACACAAGTGAGTTCTGTTCACTCCAGTGTTGGGGAACTTTGTGTGCACTGGTGCAGTTACCATTCCATTGTGCACACTGGAATTCCCATGTGCAGAACTGAGACATAAGTTTTTAGTGGGTTTTATGTAGAAAATACTGCACTAATTGTACTTTTGTAGGACAACCATTACAGGACAATTAATATAATCCTGTGTTGTTGTTTTTAACAGACTTCAAAATTATTAAGTCTATAGTAACCAAGACTATTTTTCCTGTTCACAGAGCAAGCTTTTCATGGAAGGATTTAGAAGCCTAAAAGAAGGAGAACCAGTGGAATTTACTTTTAAGAAATCTTCCAAAGGCCTTGAATCAATACGGGTAACAGGTCCAGGTGGGATTCCCTGTTTAGGAAGTGAGAGACGACCCAAAGGAAAGACAGTACAGAAAAGAAAGCCAAAGGGAGATAGGTAATTAATTTACAAACTTTTTTCTATGTATAAGTTTTTCTGAAAGTATTAATAGTCTATAATCATTTGTGAAATGAGTTGCTTCTTTACAGACTCATAAGCAATAATAATGCCAAAGTGTAAAGAGATTTGATTACTGGTGGCATGATGCATCCAGAAAATGCCCTGTAAAGCAAGGTGACATACAATTGGCATCCACCCTTTAACAATATCTGAATGGATTACTTTCAAAATTAATTTAAGTTTTCTGGACATTGTATTCTCTTACCTGTAAGTGCCATGAGCTTTTGATGGTTCGTTTTGCTCACTTAGATGCCTTCATGATATCCAAATGTTCCTCATGATGATGATGAAGTGATATATTTCAGTGTAATTTTTTACTTTGAAAATGGGTTTCAAGAGTATGTCCTCTAAAATAAAAAAATATATTTTGAATATATATTACATTTTAGTTAAGCTTACATGTGCATGTCTTGTCTGGTATGTGCATCCTAGAAGCCTGATTAGGTGAAACAGATGATGCAGATGTGCAATTTCTCTGTAGTGTTGTAATATTCTCTGTACAGCAGCAACATGTAGGGACATATTTTTGTGATGACTTGGTGGTGCAGTTGCTGGAATGCAACTTCTTGAGCATTTATGTCCTTGTACAGCATGTCTTAGGCACTAAAGCATTTCAAATCTTACACATGGTGGTCAATTTAAATTGTCTTTTATGGTGCTAATGCAACAGGAGAACAACAAATCCTAGGTAATTCTGTGATTTGAGTTGAGATTAGATCTGGATGGGAGGCTGAGTCATCCTACTCAAAGCAGATGTGAGACAAAGGGTGCTTGACTTGGAGTTCTTGAGGACTATGTTCTGTAATTTGCAAGGTTCCTGTTCAGATGTGGCAGCTGCTGTGTAGTTCCAATCAATATGTTGTTGAAATCTGAAATTTCAACAATGCATATTGGTCATATTGTGAGGGAGTTTGGGCTGAAAGAGGCTGGTCCAAGGAATTTCATACAGCTTCCTAACAGATTGGGGGATTAAATTTAATACACCACTTCCATGGCATTGAGATGTGCATAACAATAAATGATGATGATGACTGAATGTTGAATTTCCAGCATAGTAATCCTGAACCATTTGAAAACATGCTGTTGATATTTATAACAATGAGTATCAGTTTGGATAATGTGATTGATAGGGATAAACATCCAGTCTAGCCACTGCAGGCATATCGTGTAATGCATGCTTCACTGGAATATTAATAATACAAGGGATATTGATGAGGACCTGCAGAAGTAGTAGGTGAAATTACTTCCTGGAGAAGTTCCAGGAAGACATTTCCTGCATGAAAGATAGTGTGGGGGAAGATGGACAAGCACAGACAGAGCTTGGCAGATTTTTCAAAGAGAAATCCCAGGCGTTGCACAGTGAGAGGCATAGGTTGTAAAAGGCCACTGTGTAATATAGACATGAGGTTAGCAATTTCTTGATTTTGATCTTCATTAATTTATAATTTTAATGTTACATTAGGTCTCATAGTGGTGGAACAGCAGACACATTTTATATTGTATCCGTGTTGCAGCAGTTGGCTTTTTACAGCTTAGTAGTGACTAGAATTGTTTTCTGCTCTTTAGCTTTTGCACAGTTTAAATGCTGATCAATTTACTTTGGTTCAGACAGCTTGGCAAACAATAGCAAACCACAGACTGCTCCCATTTTATTTTCTGCAATTAATGCTGTGGTACCCTTTTATATCAAAGTTTAACAGGGCTGCTTTGATTTCTCCTCAGATACATGGATCTATTTTGATCAATGTGTGAAGGTTAAATTGCTTGCATGTTGCAAGTTTAATCATATTCAGAACAACTGTATTAATTTAATGTATACTCTGCTGCAGAAAAGTGAGGGAGCCATTGTGATCTGTCTAATGTAGTGCAACAAACTGCTAGATCAACTTCTTTATTTGTCCAGATGTTTCCTTTGAAGTTCTACTTTGATGATAGGATTAATTCACTAGACTGTATCCTACAACTTGATTCTTCTGGCATAAGGAGGTTCTTGCCTGTCAGGATCTCTGTGGTCAGGAGAACAGTGTCATGGGGTACAAAGCGCTACATTTTATGGTGAGAGAATGCAAAACTGAATGGTAGGCTGATATGAAATGCTGTATTCGGAAACAGTCATTACTCTCTCTCTCTTTTTGTCCTTTAAATGGCAAGTCAGAACAATTATATTTATTATTTAAATTTTTTGCCCGCCTCCCCTGAAGGCTCGAGGCGTGTTGCAGTATCAGAATAAAAACTGCAGTAAAACCTCTTAAAACAGACATAAAAAACCAACACATCCCAAATCTACAATCTTCCCCATAGTATGTTCTAGAGGGGAAGGGTGAACCTTTTGGGAATGATTATCTCTACTGCTGTTAATTTCTTTGAGTTACAGTGTTTTATTTTTATTTTTTCCTGTAAATATTCACTTTGATGGGTAGGAAAGGCAGCTTGGTGTAGTGGTTAGGAGTGCAGACTTCTAATCTGGTGATACGGGTTTGATTTCGCACGCCCCCACATGCAACCAGCTGGGTGACCTTGGGCTCACCACAGCACTGATAAAACTGTTCTGACTGAGCAGTAATATCAGGGCTCTCTCAGCCTCACCTACCCCACAGGGTGTCTGTCATGGGGAGAGGAAAGGGAAGGTGAATGTAAGCTGCTTTGAGACTCCTTTGGGGAGAGAACCAACCCTTCTTCAGAGAATAAAATTTGTTTCAGTCTGGAGTCCCCAACTGTTTCAAGCTTGCAAGCTTTCTGAAGCTTTCTGCTCTGTATAGCCACAAAAGGGCTGCCACAGTAGACAGAGCCAGCCATAAAATGCCAGGGAGTAAGGGTATGGGTAGCTGTAACTAACTCTTCAACATTTCTGGCATGAACACTGCTTAAGAGGATGCTGTTTAAAATGAACATATTTTGTTAAATGATGTTCTTATATATACACACCTAGTGAAGATCCTTGTGCTGTGGTGACAGCTGAAGCAACTTTTAAAAACTCTGCATGGCCAACCAGAGCTCCAATACCCTGCTAAGCTAAAGCCTCACCTGGCCCCACCCACTTTCTAAAAACACTTGGCAGGTACCAGGAAAGGGTGTTGGTGGGTGCCATGGTGCCCAATGGGTGCTACATTGGGAACCCCTAATTTAAGTAGAAGAGCTATTTTATACCCCACTTTTCAGTACCCCAAGAAGTCTCAAAATGGCTTACAAACACCTTTCCCTTCCTAACCCCCCCCCCACAGACACGCTGTGAGGTAGGTGGGCTGAGAGAACTGTAAAAGAACTGTTCTCCAAGAACTTCTCTAAGAGAACTGTGACTGTCCCGAGGTTACCCAGATGGCTGCATGTGGAGGAGGAATGGGAAATGAAATGTGGTTCTCCAGATTAGAGTCTACGTTCTTTAGCCACTATACCCTGCTGGTGTAGTAAATATAATATTGAAACAATTGCTGTTTTGTACAATATGACTGAACATTTGCCATGGTTCCTTATGCAATCTAATATATATATATATGTAAACAATGTTGATGAGTAACACAGCTGTCTTCTTTCTGCTATCAGTAGATTAAGTACTTCTGTTTCCGCCAGCCTTGGAGGGGGTGTTACTCTTGCTCCTCTTTTAAATAAATTGAAACTAATCAGAGCTACTTTAAACCTGCGTTTAAGTTATTGCAATGCACAATGAATTGGGCTGTTCTTGAAAACTATCCCGATTTTTGAGGCTCAGAAGATTGTGGCTTGTCTTATGACTCATTGTTCTTAATGTATAATGCCAGTTTTAGAATGTCCATTTTGGCTGTCAGTATGCTTCTAGGTTCAATTTAATGTGCTACTTTAACCTTTGAAAACCATATATGGGTTAGATGAGGGACTGGCTCCCTGTATGAGCCTGAGTTGAGCTCTTCCTGATTTTTCCCTTCTCAGAGGAGTGTGAGAACCCTGGTAACATGGCTCATTTGCCAGTTTTTTGGATATCTGCACTGGACCTCTGAAATAGGTTGTTGTCATGATCCAAGTAGTACCATCCTTCCTGTTACAATTTGTGTAAGGTTATCTTATTCAGGAGGTTCTTAATTCATATGTGAATGGCTTTTGACTGGCTGGATGAGGAGTCTTGTATATAAAACTGTTGCCCATGAGGACTATTAGATTATACCTTTCTGTCTCTCTCTCTTTCTCTCTCGCTCTCTGAAACTAAGAGTATTACTATGCCCCATTCCCATCTCTATGAAGTGAATATTCTACTGTTATCCTAATAAGAACTTAAAGCAGTCATTTCATCCTAAAATTACTCTTAGGAAATGGTACGATATTTTCTTTTACCATTGAAGACCTCACCTCACCGTTTACTAATCTTTATTTTGAATTCTAGGAAATAAAAATGCCCCGATTCTTTTTCCTAATTACTGTTTTCATGACAAAAGTCATAAACCGCCATTGTACAACCAGCCTTCACATAATGTATGAGTCACTATGCTATAGTAGCGTAAATGTTGAGTTTTAATGCAAGAAACCCTTTTTTAGATCCCCACTCAACAGTGATGCTTTTTGGGTGGTCTGGGCGGTAAGCCACTATCTGCCAACCTAATGTGGCTTTGTCAAGATGCCAGAATGCTGCCAAGAGCTCTGTGGAAGGACGAGCAGTATGCAAATAAGGAAATGCATGAAAACCAGCAAGTGGTTTTTTTAAATAGCTTGTGCTGAGAAATTTGGCTTTGTGGATTTGTGATTTGAAACTGGGGGTGGGGGTGGGGGGGGTAAGGTGTTAACATTTTCCCCTCATAATAGGCGTTCTTAATTTTGTGCTTTAAACAAAGCAACATATGAGACAGAGTTCCAAAAAGATAAATATTTCCTCAGTATGAAAATAACAATAACAAAAAGATGTCAGGCAGTTGTTAAATAAAAGGCAGCAACAGCTGACACTAATGGTGCCAGCTAGAAAGGTTTCAGCATCTTGCTGTATGTCTCCAGATTTTTAGTTGTCCTATGGATGGAAGTGACAACTGAAGACCTTATTAAACAATACAGCATTGGAGTCCAACAGCAGCATTTTCAAGTAAGAAGTGATTATCAGATCTAAAAATATTTGTATCTACAGCTCTGCATTTAATTATATTTCAAAAGGTTTAAACTATTGTTTCAGTTTATTCCTCATGAAATATATCTATAAAACTTTGAAATACCTTGCATGCTGGTCATTTAGAGCACTCGCTATTATAGGGATTTTATAGTAGTTATATATTTCAGCAAGTTTCATTAAGTGTTGTAACAGAGTTTGTGTTTTCTAAGACCTTTGTCTGATTTTTTTCTTTTTAGGGGCCGCTTTAGTGGAGGAGAAATCTTTCAGGCATGGATTGATAGTCCAGATCTTTTTGCAGCCTGTCTTTTCTAACCTATGACCCCTGTTCCTACAAGGTCAACATCTGAGGGCAGGAGATTAAGATAGTTTAAAGAGTGGAATGGAAGAGTAGCCAGAGTATATTTGTGGCAAAGTAATCACACATTTTATTTACTTTTAAACATAGTTTCAGAGTAACAAGTTATGTTGCTATTTTGGAGGGGAAATGTTGGAAAATACCTTTCTATTTGTGTAAAAACTCAAATTTGTTATTTGCAACATCGCTTTGAATCTGGTCTCAGTACTTATGTTTATACATTTTGTTATTCCTGTAGTTTGCAAGACTATATTGCTTACTAGTATTGCATATTCCTTGTATAAGAATCAATCCATGCTTGACAAATGTTGTGCTCTCAGAGACTCTCAAGAACATGTGCTGAGTTGCTAGAATTTAATCAAACTTCTTTCTCTTACTCCCTTTTCAAATGCAAATCCTTCCAACAGAGTAATGTTGTCTATAAAAGTCATTTCATGAATAATATAAAAAACATAACTCACTTTCTTATAGCAATTATTACCATGTGTGGTCAGGAAGACATGTGTATCCTAGACAACATCCATATGAATGGGGCCCACTTTCTAATTTGGTCCCAAATTCACATTAAGGGCTATCTGAGCACAAAGGGGTGGAACTGATGCCCCTTTCTCCTGTGATCCTTGGGTTACACTTTACCTGGTTTAAGGGAATTAGCACAGTCTGGGCAAGGCTACATACAAACATCTATAAAGTGATTCTTTGAATAAGTAACAAAGCTCTTTGTGCACATACTGAGGCCTTGAATATAGTGACAAGCAAAATTGTTGAAAATAATTACCATATGTAAGTAGTTGTAAGCATACATCAGCAGTACCAAATAGTAGGCTGCTCGTATTAAGATGCAAATTTTCCAAATGTCCAGAAACATTGAAGATGAGGCAGCCAGGAGGCTGAAAGAGGCATAGCAGGAGATTAAAGCAGAGGCTGATAGCTAAAATTGCAGGCATAAACCTGGGTCTGGATCCCTAATCCAAGAAAGTTAACCAAGCAAGATCCAGATGGGAAGAGAGACATGTATGCTGGAAGTGGAACTTGCCTTTCACAAGACAGAAGTAGACTTGTGCAGGCAAAAGTGCACCCGGGAACCACACCATCACCCCAGGTACGAATTTCACTTCAAAACAAAAAAATTCCCAGCATGAATTGTGGGGAAGGGGGGATGAGATCATTTTAATTGACAAGTTTCCTGATTGGTGAAAAGGAAAGAGTTCCTGAGTCTTGGTGAAACTTCCAAATAAGGAATTGAGGGCCAATCTTTGGACAGAGGAGAAGAAAATCTTAACTTCAGAATGTAGCCTGGGGCCCTGTCCTTAGTAAAGGACTGAAAGCTGCAGTTTTCAGAGAAACAATGCTGTAGTGCAGGGGAAGCTATCATTGCAGAAATCGAATGGTGATTTTGTGGTAGGAATCAGGGCCATTTCGCATGGCTTCAAAGTAGCAGAATGGTTGCTATTTGGAAACGCTACTAATTTGCCATAACCCACGGCGTCGTAGACAATCTGCAACAATCCTGAAACCAATCAGCAAAAAGCGCTTCGTTGTGGCGCTTTCAGGGGAATCCAGAAAAGTGGATTCACCTTCCGGATAGCGATACACTCCTGCAACCAATCTGCAACAGTAGCGCTAAAGACCTGTGCGTTACCATTGTTGCTGGTTCTTCAAAGTCCCTCCCCCTGGCTCTCTCCTCCAAACTTCCGGCGAAGCGATCGCCATTTTTTTTTCTCCGAGCGAGCGGGGATAAACGCACCGGCGAGCCTCTTTCTGTTTAGAGGCTTCCCTGGCTTCAGTCCTTCACCTTTAGTCACTAAGCACAAACCACTGAAAAGCCCGTTTGCTGAAATAAAGTCCCTTTATTTTTTACAAATAAATTCAGCCGAAAATCGTGCCCGTGAGGGGGGGGGATTTTTTTTTTATCACTCGAGGCAGCGTGCAAACGATCATACAATCAAACGACAGCTCACATTAGGCAGCTGGATGGGTCTCTCCGTAGCAACGAATCTACCTAGATTCGTTGCTATGGGTCGTTTTTTTTTTAAAAAACCTTTCTTAAAGGGAAAGGGGCTGTTTGGGAGCATGCTAACGGCTGCCCATTGGCTGCTTGACGGCCAGGGGCGGGACGAGCTTGGCAATAGCGCTTCCTTTCTAGCGATTTCTGCCGAGACCGGAAGCCTGTGGGAAACACTAAAAAACGCAACTGATTCCACTACAAAGGCAGGTATGCATAACAACGAATTCCACTATTTTAAATGGTGATTTTTCATTCCGCAAACAATTTGCAACAAAGATCCCTGTGCGAAAAGGCCCTCAATGTCTAAGATGGTTGACACTGTCGCCCTTAGGCATCCTGTCTCAGTCCCTTACTGATGGGTTTGGGACTATGAAGGAACAGGATAAATGCCTAGAATGACAGTGGAAAAACTGTCATGATGAACTGAAGATTCACTAGAGTTCACCTACTCTATTACACTGATGGCAGTGAAAAAGAATACTTGTCTGCCACCATTTCATCTGCACAGTTTATCTGCCTTTGGATCTCTTCTGCATGGTCCTGTCTCTACTAAGGAAGGCTTTGGGATGATGTAGACTGATTGGCAGCCTGCTTCTACCAGTTTGCTAGACTCTCTGTGGATAAAACCTTTCACAAGCCAGGCTACTGGCTTGTCCAATTGCATGGGATATGTTTCTGCTTGTTCAGAATGTAGACAGGATTCTTGGAAGTCTACAACCTACTACCAGTTTGAATGACCATTGCCCCTCCTGGTTGCTTGAATCTGCTGGAAGGGACTGGCAGATTGGGTCCAGGATACTGTAAATCAGCGGTCCACAGCCTTTTTCTTGTTGTGGCTCGCTGCCAAGGGGTGGGGGGAGGGCGACCCAGGGGTGCAAACGCGCACATGCGGTAGCATGTGCAAAACTGCCACGTGTGCGCATTTACCGGTGGCCACGCTTCCCTTTCCCTGCCCCCTCCGGAGTGAGAAGCTGAGCTAATCGGTCGCTTACACTGGCACACACGCCTCCCCTCCCCCATCCACGGTGCTGGCCTGGAACAGCTGATTTGGACACCGCCGCACACAACCCTAAATGAAAGTTGTGGCCAATTTAATCCCAACAGTAAGTAGAGTCAGCATCCTTCAAGGCATGAAAGGTGTCCCCTGCAAAGCAATAACTTTTTAGAATAATTTCTAGAGCTACCCTTTCCTACTTCTTGTATGAACTTCTGAAATGTTCATAAGGCTCCTTTTAAAAAGTTTTCTGCTACCATTTTGAGGGGCAGTGGGACCGGGGGGCTTGGTATCCCTACTCTGAGATCTTCTTTGCATTCATAATTTTGCTTCCTGGGTAGTGCTCAACTGAACTCTAGCTATTTCATGGCATATTGTTAGGGCTCAGCATTTCTTGGCAAATTTCTGACTGCTGTCATTTGCATGATCATAAATGGCAAAAAAGAGTTAGGTCAGAGGCTTGTATCCCCCCTCCCCCCCCCCAAAAGAAGAGAGTACTACTTTCTATTTCTGTGGCTGGTATTTATCTTCTTTTCAAATACATATTGTGAGCAGTCTAGGAAAACACAAATGTAAGGTCTGATAACGCTAGTTGGGATCTAAAGAGCATTTAGCACCCTTACACACTGAGGGGAAGTTTCTGGCAGAGTCTGTCACTCTGCTCGGCCAAAGTTTGAAGACTTCTGTCTTAAGTGGTTCTTCTTCCACTGGAGGACTCATGCTGCTCTTAGCTGTCCTTGTCTATGCCACAATGAAATTCGAATTCATGTTCCGTAAGATAAGGTAGTAAGGTTTCTAAATAGTTGACTCTCAAATATGATAGTAAGGTGATTCCTACCATTAAAAAAATATATTTTATTTAATCATGTTTTTGGATGTGGTGTTATGAGCAGAACAATTACTTGTTCTGCATTACTTACAGAATTGATAGTCCCTTGTAGCCCTGCCAAATCCTTGGTTACTTCATTATGATATTGGAATGCCAACTGAACCTGGAGGTAACTATACATTTGGTTGACTATGTGAGATTACAATGTGAATGGTCCCCCTGAAGATGCAATCAAATAAATAGGATTTGATTCTGGATTAATAATGCATTAGATTGTGCTGCATGTTATATGCTATAATGTATAAAGAAGGTATTGAGTGTGCATCTCTCAAGTCCTTATTCACATAAACATTTCATTAGTTGAAGACTACGCTTAAAATCTCTACAAAATTAACTTCTGGGAGCAGGAGAACTTATATTGGACCCAAGAAAAAGGATAATTTATTTAATAAATAAGAAATTTGATATAGTGTTCCATGTTGTCCCTCTTGCTATTTGACATCTACCTGAAACTACTGAGAAGTCATATGGGACTTTTGGATATATGGATGACGCCCATCTCTATTTAGCCTCAACAGCTGAGTGTAGTGAGTTTGTGGAAGTCCTGAACAGACACCAGAGAAGAAAAAAATGGAGATGGTTGAGGGCCAGTAAACTAAACCTCTATCAAGGCAAGACTGCTGTATAGCTGATCAATGGAAAAACTGCTTGCAGACTGTAAATTCCTAAAGTTCAATAGCACCTTACAGATCAACAGTATTTCAAGGATATAAGCCAAGCTTTCTCAAGCAGGGTTTTGTGAAACCCTGGAGATTCTTGACAGCCCTGGAAGGATTTCATGAATTAATGAAAGTTAATTTTAATATATGTTTAAATTTGTTAAACACTTATCAGGTGATATGGCCATATATGGCCATGTCAATCAATCAGGTGATATGGCCATATATGGTCATGTCAATCGAGAAAAATGTCCAATGATGAGGGCGTGGGAAGGGGCCCAGGGTGCATGTATACACAGCTACGTTTCCCAACAATATTTTGTATGTTCATGCCACTTCTAGGGTTTCTTGAAGCCTAAAGAGTGTTTCAGGGGTTTTTCAATGATTAAAAGTTGAGAAAGGCTGGTATAAGCTTTCAAGAGTCAAAGCTCCCTCGGTTGGTATTTGATGAAGAGAGCACTGACTCTCAAAATGTTATCCGACCCAAATCTTTTTGATCTCTAAGGTGCTACTCAGATATAGATATAGAGAGCCAGTTTGATGTAGTGGTTAGGAGTGTGGACTTCTAATCTGGCATGCCAGGTTCGATTCTGCACTCCCCCACATGCAGCCAGCTGGGTGACCTTGGGCTCACCACAGCACTGATAAAACTGTTCTGACCGAGCAGTGATATCAGGGCTCTCTCAGCCTCACCCACCTCACAGGGTGTCTGTTGTGGGGAGAGGAATGGGAAGGCGACTGTATGCTGCTTGAGCCTCCTTCGGGTAGGGAAAAGCGGCATATAAGAACCAATTCTTCTTCTTCTTCATATAGCTGTGTAGGCCATCAAGGCTACCCACTGAAACGATCTCACATTAAGTTTTATATCAATGGAACTGTGGTTTACTTTCACAGTTGGGATTCTAATAATTGCATTATTACTGTGTCCTGGTGGGCCTGACACAGAGTAAGAAATGGACCATTTTAGCTCCATTTTAGCTATGGGTATGGAGGAATGTTATTGCCAAGGATCTTCTTCCTAACTAGATGTGTGCTGTCTGTCCAGATTCCATCCTGGCTAAATTTGCCTTGGGAGCCTCACCTTGCTTCAAGTGGCCAAAACCATGAGTGGATTCACTGACAGGCCATCTATATGAAAACTGGTTATTACAGGGGCTTCTCAAGATAATTTTATCAACAAATACAGGTCTTGCTGGGTGTAAAGTTTAATTAAGCTGCCTGGAGAGTTGATTATCCTTTTTTGACCTTCCCTGAATGTCTCCTAGCCTACCAGGCTCTCCAGGCATGGGGGAAGCCTCCATCCTACCAGCCCTTTTGTGCACATTGCCTGGATGCCAGCTGTTTTCATCACCCTCCCCCCTTAACTCACTCAGAGCAAGGAAATCCATAAATACTTATCCAGGGCTCACTCTGAATTGCTGTACTTCATTTAACTTGTACTGACTCTTATAAATATTGCTGCTCTGCTGACCAAAACTGTGCCGCCTCATCCTCCTCACTTGCACATAGGCTGCTAAGTACTCTTTGCTTTCTCTGGGAGCACTTGACCTTGGGATCTTTGGAAATTCTGCATAAAACCACTACCCTCGACCTGTGGATTATTGACTAGTGGAAGCTAAGTTGATTTTGGTATCCCCGGACTTGTAGCTTTAGAGAAAAAGAAATGGAGGAGATGAGACTATTTCTGTCTTTAATCATGTGTGATTGGGGGGGGGGGGTTGAGGCCTGTAGCTCAAATCATGAAAATTAAGGTGATATTGTTGTTCTAAGATTTTCAGCTATAGAGAAAATGAAATGGAAGATTTCTCTCTCATACTATTTTTGGTTAATTTGTTTCTGTGCATTGGTGCATTGGAGCTAATTGCCCAAATATCAGAGTGAGGTGATTCTGCTGTCTCGGATCCTCCTCAACAAAACAAATTATCCTGTATTTTCAGGTCAGGGTATCTGAAAAATCATGACTGAACCACAAACCCATAAGAACTGGGAGGTTGATTCACAAACCAACCCAGTTTAGATTGGACTGTGAGCCATTTAAAGTTTAAGCCCCCGTTTTCTGCTTCCTGTAAAAAGTTGTGGGGAACAAAAAAGAGGTTTCTAAACAGCTGAGTGATGGGAACCTCCATTACTCTTATCTAAGCCACTCAATTGGTGGAAACCCCTGCTTTCTGATCCCTACAGGTTTTTGTAGAGAGCAGAATTTAAATGACTCTGAGCCATTTAAACCAAACAGTATGTTTCTGCTCTTTGTGAACTGCCATGAACTGCATCAAAATTCATGGAAGTTCACGGCAGTTCTTCAGTTCATGAACAGTACTTCACAAATCATAAACTGGCCAAAATTTGTGATGAACTTTAGCTCATCAGCTATTCATGCTCATCCATCCCTAGGCACACAAGCAATCTAAGCTATGAGAGCAAGAGGGGGGGGGAGGAAGTATTTCCTTTCATACACAAATGACATATTTACTCAGATTATCGCAGTGAATAAGTTAATGATATAATTTATCTCCTCTTACAGAGTCTGTTTCTTTGAGATTCAGGCTATTCAGAATGAAAAACATATTAAAAACCACAGAATTGTTGATGACATGTGATTTTTGTAAATATAAATAATTTCATGTTGAAATAATTTAATATAGATTACTGTATGGGCCTGGACCGGGTTACCTCCTGCGCCCACCCTGCCCAGGGAAATTGAGATGTCTATGCCCCTGCTCCCCAGCCATGCAGCTACGTTGAGTAGATAGGAAAATATTCCATTCTCAGCTAGTTAGGGACAGTGACCTACTAGGCTTAGTCCAAGTAAAAGATTAATAGATGGGAAGGCTGTTTCTTCTGGTGCTAAATACTGGCTAAAGCACCTTTAAAGAAGCACACTTAGACCACTGCCCCCATTTGCCATGCAACATGATGCTGTCAGTTTGGCCCAAGCCATGGTCTCATACTTCATCTTGCTTAAGGGTGAAAATACTCTTGTATTGCAGGCAGGAGGTACGGTTCTCGTATGAACCATAGAAAGAGTGACCAATATCTCTAGTTCCACCATGTGTACTCATAACATTCTTATTTTTATGGCTTCCCTGGGGACAAAAAAAACAGTGACCCACATAGAGAGGAGCATTTTACCTCAAATTTTAACATAATACCTTTAAGAAAATAGAAGTAATTAACCCCCAGTCTTTTAATTCTGATATTCTCAGTAAACTGGACTCTTCTTTCAGTCTGGGGTAAGTGGGTGGTGTTGGCTAGGTGTCAGCTGTTCTTTCTTTGTATATGCTAATTTGTTTAAACAGATGGAAATTAATTGGACCAATTTGATAGTAACTGAGGACAGCTCTCCTCTCTCCAAAGGAAAAAAAATCCAGGTGCTAACCCTATTTGTTAAGAAGGCCATATCTTGTTGCAAAAGTAAGCTCTTAGTGTACCAGAAAGGAGGGAGAAATTCTACTCAAACCATGCATTTTTCTTTAAAGGAAATGATGCATAGTAGTCGCATTGCTTGTTATGTGTGATTGACAAGAGGTAGTTAAAGCTTGTTCTGACCTGAGGCCTGATAGATCAGTACCTGCTGCTTGGAGAAATTAGGGAGGGGTAGGGGTAAGGAGGAAAAAACCTGCTGCTTCCGACTATTAAAGAAAAATAAAAAGCCAGCTGCTCTCTCAGCAAAGCTTGGTCCTTTTCAGTGCCTTCAATAAACAAGAACATATTCAAGAGAGAAGAATTCGTTAGGCGCTGGCATTATGGAAAAGATGCAACGTTTGAACAGTGTGAGACCCTTTCATGCATCGATCTGGCTTATCGTTAAAACACCCTTAAAACAAAAGGGGAGGTCTCTTAGTTCTGCATGTGGATGCATTCTTTGCCTTATTATTCCACGGTATTTACTGAAGACAAGAAAATATGGAACACCAAGATTTACAAATGGGAAAAGGATCATATGCCATGAAACCAGATTATGGTGCTTCAACTTCTGAAGTATGTTTACACTTGGCAGTACAGTCACCGTTATTTCCAGGAGAGATTATTGTGAAGTCCGCTTTTATTTCATGTACAAGGCAGCTGTGGTTGACTTGCTGAGTGAGCCTGCTAGAAACTGTGAGAGAAATTCTTCAGAATCTGATTGTCTTCCGCTTGAGTTTTTTAAAGTTCAATTATCTAATAATTCAAAGACCTTTATAATATTGTTGTTTTAGCTTAAGTTGAACATCTGGTTTTTGTTTTTATTTTTAAGAGGTTGAATAACATTTCCCTTTTTGTAACAAGAATGTTGTTTGCTGATCTTAGTATATTTCCTTAGTATATTTCCTATGCTTTTTAAAAACATCATTGCATTCAGTTCTTCCATTGCATTCAGTTCTTCCATTAAAGATACTATCTACAGCCCTGCTATAATAAATTCTTCATATTCTGCATGATGGAGGGGGGCATGATGCAATGTATTGTAGTGACAAAAGCAATGAAAATAAAACATAACAATATATAGTTATGACTGGACTGCAACAGCTTAAAGGTGCTTAAAATAATACATTTATTTAAAAAAATGAGCTCTCTGAAAGACTTTGAAAGTGTTATACACACACATTTATTATTGCATATAACTGTATTTTGTATATAAATATAAGATGACCCCTGTTTATGGCAGATAATTAGGGGCTGATGAGAGGTGCTTTAATAATGCTAAATAATATAATTTCAATCCAGCAACCATTTGCAAGTGGATTTTGCTATTTCTCACAGCAAAATCCAGTTGCAAAGTGCACTGAAAATGGATTGAAAGTGCATTATTTAGAGTGTATGAAAGTGCCAAGGTTCTGGGTGATCATGATTTGAATCCTCACACTTTCATGAAGTACCCTGGTACTTAGACCAGTCGATTGCTGTCAGCTCAAACTGCTTCCCAGAATCTTTGTGAGGATAAATTGGGAAAGTGGAGAAACATGTATATGAGTTGAGGGGAAAAATAAAAATATCCTTGGAAAATACTTCCCCCCCCTATCTTTTCTGTAAATACATATATAATTGTAAATGCATATATAATTAAGTATATGTTTATGTTTCTGATGCCTTTTAATTTTTGAAAATGGAATTCTTGCCATTATCTCAGACATATAAAATATATCACTTTGTACATCTGATTTCTTTTAGCATTAGGCTATAGATCTTTACTGGAACAAATAAAAATAATATACCAGCCAATTACATCATATTTGGCGTTGTTCCCGCATTCTCCTCTGAGGTGGAGGACATCTTGAGTGAATCCCACCCTCTTTTTAGAAAGGCAGGAACAAGTTCTTTGCCACTTCCTGTCTTCCTGGTGTGAGTCACCCATCTCTTCAGTTCTTTTCCTGCCTCGACAGAGAGAGCAGCTTAGATTAGACTGTGTTTTATCTAACTAGTCTTTCTTATTCTAATTATTATTCATTTCTTATTTTATTATGAGCAGAGGGTTGGACTCGATGGCCTGTATGGCCCCTTCCAACTCTATGATTCTATGATTATCCTGCATCCTCTTGAAGCCTAATCTGCTCTTATTTTTAGCCTTCGCTTTCTTCTCTCCTGTTCCTTCAGCAAGAAGAATGAAAGCTTAACTTTTCGACCTTTAGGCAAATAGATACTGGACTTGGTGATCATTTTCTAACTACAAAGAAAAACAAAGCATTCACAGAGTACCCAAGAAAGAGGCGTAATTCTTCCCACCCTGCCAGTGCAGCATTGGCCATATCTGAGCCTACTGTTTGCCTTCATCTTACAAACTGCCCTAGAAGAGGCTGTGAGGTGGAATTGCCTACATCCGTAAGCCTATCTAAGGCCACAGGAACCATGGAAGAGGTAGAAGTGCTAACAGGGTCCTCTCCTTACAAAATTATTGAAGGTCTACTCACAAGTAATGTGGAGTGGCTATGTCAATGCTTTGTCCACAATGTTGATTTTATGAAATTGGGCAGATTGTGAGTGGGTGGGGTAGGAATGGATCTGCCAGTGTTTGTCTCTTGTAGCCCTTCCTTGCATACCCAAGGAATAGCTGATCGCCCCTGTGGGATGATAGGTGGATTTCCTCTAGGCTAGGATGGTTTCTGGAGATTTTTCGTGGAGGAGATCACTTGGGGTCACTGTGGGTGGGCAGGTAGTTGTGAGTTTCTGCATTGTGCAGGGGGTTGGACTAGATGACCCTGGAAGTATCTTCCAACTCTGATTCTAATTTTTAGCCTTACTCAAAGTGAGCCAACAGGGTGCTGAAAGCCACATCTGTCATTACAGATGTCACCCCAAATGCACCAATATTCTCTTCCAGAGCAACAACATCAGTTGCTGCCACCAGAAGATCCTTATGGTTGAGAGCATGACAATCAGGCCTGCATGCTAAGACAATAGTCACAGCCTATCCATTCAAGGCAATAGGTTGTTTGGGGATTCTCTTTGACAAAATACTAGTCGAAACTACCAACAAGAAGAAGGCAGTAGCCAAAACTATAAGCTGTACAGATAGGGGACCATTTGGAAACTACTCCTTTTGTTCCCAACAAGTGTTCCCAAGATTCAACAAACACCAAGCTAAAGATCTTCCAGACAGTCCTCCAGAAGGGAATCTTTCAGCTACCTATTTAACAAGCAGTTTCCACTCAGATATGAAAAACAAGCATATAACAACAAGCCAACAAAGCCACAACTACAAAACTCTTCCTAGTGGGGAGTTACCTGTTGCACTTTCAAAACAAATGGATAAGTTCACAGGCAGACCAGCCGGTGTTTGGAAATAATCACCAGAAGTTACTTATCCAGACCGCACCAGAGCAATATCTGGATAGCCATCATCAGGTGGAGTATAAGGACGGATGTAGACTCGCTCAAACCAAAGGTAAAATCAATCCTATCCTCCTTGCAGGATAAAATCAGAGTCCAGTAGCACCTTTAAGACCAAAAAAAAGATTTATTCAGGGCATGAGTGATTGCACTTGAAAGCTCACGCCCTGAATAAATCTTTGTCAGTCTTAAAGGTGCTAGTGGACTCTGATTTTATTGTGCTACTTCAGACCAACATGGCTACCCATTTGAATCTCTCCTTGCAGAATGATCATCATGATAATAGACTGAAAGCCTCCACACTGAAATGTCCAGCTGCAGCTCACGACAGCACTACCCTTATTCCATCATCTAAGCCTCTCCAACCATCTTTACATTTGTCACTTTCTCTTGGGTTTGGACCTTATCAATCCACCTCAACAACCCAGCTTTCCATCATGGAGACCACATGCTGTGATTGCAGCTCCCACCAAATATTCATTCATGCCTACATAGCACTGAAATAGCTGAAACCGTGTTTCTTGTAGCAGTTAGGAGAGTTTTGCAATTAGGAGCTCCGTTGGACAAACCTGAGTTGTGCTTCTTTCAAAGGGACAAGGTGGTCCTGAGGATGTACCCTACCTTTCTACTAAGAAATTTGTTTAACCCCCTTTTGTCCTAACTCAGTTCATACAAAGGAGAAAGTATGGCATACACATGTCAGTTGAAGAGGTCTGCAAGGCAGTCATGTAATTGATCTTATCTACATTTGTGTGACATACAAAATGGAAATATATGACTCTGCCAGTGTGGCATTCAGAAGAAGTGTTCCGCAGAATGTTCTAGAATCAGATGATGATGACCCACCCAAGAAATGAGGAGCTACATGAGAGGTCCACCAAGATGTCCTCTGCCTCAGGGGGAGAATGGACATTTGGACTCTAATCATGAAGGGTCCTTCTCCTCTGAGGAAAAGGAGGACATCTTGCCCCTCCCAAAACCGTAGTAATTCAAATTCTTTTCTTATTCTTGTATCTAGCAGGACCACTGCCTGTTCTAATACTGCCTGTTCTAATATTATGACTAATTTTCAAATTTCTCTCTGTTGTTACTGTTATTTATAATTGTTGGTTCTTAAAAGTCATGGAGTTATTAACTGCTTTCGGAACTGAAGGTTTGGATGATTCCCACCAGGAAGGCAGGAAGCGGTAAAGCATTTGTTCTTCTTAGATACCTAAAACCTTAATTTCTTTATCTCTGCGAAAGCGCAGTGTGATTGTGTAGCCTATGAGAAGGTAGGAAGACTGCTTTGTTCACCATTGTTCCATGACTCTGTGCCCTGCCATTCATGGATTCTGTCTGCTCATTAAATATACAGGAAACATGTGGCAAGCAACAATTTTTCCTTTCATACTGCTTATGATTTCCTTCACATTATTAGCTGCTTTATTAGAGACTAGTAATCAAGCCCATTGCAGTTCAAAATGCAATGGGCGCTAGCAGTGAGAGTGGTTTTGGGTGGGGGGGGACTACCTGCAGCCTTTGGGCGGGCTTTGAAAGGGGAGAAGGGGGAAGGGTAAGGGACACGCTCCCCCCCACCCCCTCTCTCAGACCCCCCCCCCGAAAAGCGGCTCCGCGGTCCTCCCTCCCAAGGCGAGTCAGAACCCCAGGTCCACTCACCGCCCTCGTGCTGGTCCTGGCTGGTCTCTGCTGTTTGTCTTTGGCCATCGCACTTGCTGGTTCGTGGGGCTCCGTTGGGTGGCGGGGCCTCCCTCGAGCAGCGGTTCTTTTCCCCTTCCCAGCCCTGGACGGACTTCCCTCCCGCATTGCTTCATCCACCCACAGGTGGACTAAGAAGCGCGCAGGCCGGGCTACCCCATTGCAGGCAGCCGCTGTAGCGAGACTTTTGTTTTGGCGCAGGGGAGTGACGTCAACCTGTCATGGCTGCCCCCGTGCGACTCCCATGTGGCCCAGTCATCCAGGAAGCGGCGGCAGCTGAGCCTGGTGCGCCAGCAGAGGTCGGTGTCTTCGCAGGGGGAGGTTTCGGTGGGTTCCAGCGTGGCTTGACGGGTGTTTTAGTCTCACTTCGGCGGCGGTTGTTTTTTTTTTGCTTGGAGGAGTCCGGGGGTTCCCCAAGGCAGCGGCCCGAGCAGCGGGTTTTTTTTTTTTTGCTTGGAGGAGTCCGGGGGTTCCCCGAGGGGGCAGCCCGAGCAGCGGTTCATTTTTTTTTGCTTGGAGGAGTCCGGGGGTTCCCCCAGGCGGCGGCCCGAGCAGCGGTGTTTTTTTTTTGCTTGGAGGAGTCAGGGGGTTCCCCGAGGCGGCGGCCCGAGCAGCGGTTGTTTTTTTTTTTTTTTTGCTTGGAGGAGTCCGGGGGTTCGCCCAGGCGGCGGCCCGAGCTGCGGTTCTTTTTTTTTGCTTGGAGGAGTCCGGGGGTTCGCCCAGGCGGCGGCCCAAGCGGCGGGTCTTTTTTTTTTCTTGGAGGAGTCCGGGGGTTCGCCCAGGCGGCGGCCCGAGCGGCGGGTCTTTTTTTTTGCTTGGAGGAGTCCGGGGGTTCGCCCAGGCGGCGGCCCGAGCGGCGGGTCTTTTTTTTTTGCTTGGAGGAGTCCGGGGGTTCGCCCAGGCGGCGGCCCTAGCGGCGGGTCTTTTTTTTTTGCTTGGAGGAGTCCGGGGGTTCCCCAAGGCGGCGGCCCGAGCGGCGGGTCTTTTTTTTTTGCTTGGAGGAGTCCGGGGGTTCGCCCAGGCGGCGGCCCGAGCTGCGGTTCTTTTTTTTTGCTTGGAGGAGTCCGGGGGTTCCCCCAGGCGGCGGCCCGAGCGGCGGTTCTTTTTTTTTTTTTTTTGCTTGGAGGAGTCCGGGGGTTCCCCGATGCGGCGGCCCGAGCAGCGGTGTTTTTTTTTTGCTTGGAGGAGTCTGGGGGTTCCCCCAGGCGGCGGCCCGAGCGGCGGGTCTTTTTTGTTTGCTTCGAGGAGTCCGGGGGTTCCCCCAGGTGGCGGCCCGAGCAGCAGGTCTTTTTTTTTTTTGCTTCGAGGAGTCCGGGGGTTCCCCCAGGCGGCGGCCTGATGCAGCGAGAGGCGCTTTGCGCCTCTCGCCGCGTCAGGCTGCCGGGGGCTCCCTCAGGCGGTGGCCTGACACGGCGAGAGGCGCTTCGCGTCAGGCCGGGAGCAACTGCGATCCGCGCTGTGCGCGGCTCGCAGTTCCTGGGGCTGGGAATCGGAGGGACCAATCGGCAGGCGCTTTGCGCCTGCCGATTGGTCCCTCCGATTGTCTGTCATGAGGAAGGGTCCAATCTGGACCCTTCCTCATCCCGGACTCATCCCGCCCCAGGACCCCTTACTGTTTTATTTAGTCCGTGGCGCCCGTTTTATTTAGTCCGTGGCGCCCGTTTACAGATGGCCTGCCTGCATCACCAGCATCCATTCTAGGCCTAACAAGATCGACTTCTTATTCTGCAACCTTGCAAACAACATTTCCCGTTCATGGTAGTCTCCTGGAGAGGATCCCAGCTGCTTCCATTTAAACACTCAGAAACTAATCCTTTAGAATCAGCTTGAGCAGGCCAGCAGCTGTCTTTCACATTTTGGTCCGTTGAAGGTGCCTCCAATAAAACTACGCACCTTAGCTCAGACTGTTATTCCCACCTTTTGCACTGCCTTTTGATTCTAAGCCCGCTCCCCATTCCCTTCTTTCAATTCCCAGATCTTACTGTGACACAAGGAATTTTATCTTGGGGAATATTCTGGTACTTGTAGATTTCAAAAAGCCTGTCTTTCCTCAATTTTGTCATTACTGTACCATCACTGTATTTCAGTCATGTATTTTAAGTATCTGGTGTGTAAATAATATATGAAAGCATTCTGGAATTATGCAGTTTGCCAAATCCTATACCAAGAGAAACTTTGTAGACAAGGCTGTTGTATCATCCATTAATCTCTCTACATAAAACTGCCATGGCAGGTTACATCCTTATGCTATCATTCTACAGATTGTGTACAATTGAATTGTTTAGGAGGTCATTTTTATAAAGGGGAAAGGGCTGTAGTTAATGCCTATAAAAGCTTAAGTCAGTTTTCACTGCATTGTTTCATTGTATATATTTTACTGCTGTATTGTATTGTTCTGTAATTTTGTCATTCAGTTTTACTGCATTGTTTTTAAAAAATCTTTCCCCATTGCATTGTGTTAAACTGTATAATCTGCCTTTTGTCTCAGGAAGAAAGGTGGACTATGAACAAAACAAATAAAATGTGTGTTTACTTTATAGTCTGCCTTTTTTTGCTGGGACTCAAGGCAGATCTCATTATAAAAAACAACATAACTAACCCAGTCAACAATGCAATAGGATTATAAAAATAAATAAATAAAATAAAATAAATAAATACTTAGTGTGCCCACGAGCTCTTCAGCAATGGATGGGATTGCCCAGAATCCTAGTTATGTGTGCTCAACATTGGAAATGGGAAGAAGTCTGCTTGTAGGGGTTGCCCGTTCTCTTAACATTGAGTATTTTAGAGCTTTAACATTTTTGTTGCCTAAACTAATTTTTGAATCTGGTTAAGACATTTAAGAATCATGTGCAAGTGTCTTTCTTTGTGTATAAAAATTAAAATTGCTTGCCTAGACATGTTTCATATTATTAACATCTCTGTAAATTTTACACGTACACCCCAGATATACAAATTATGTGTAATACGGATGCTCTTGCATTTTAATATATGGTTTTAAAAGTAACACTCTCTAGTATGGCTTCCAGGCAGGAGGAGTGCAAAGAATCTTGAGTTTTGGAATGAAAAAACAGTCTTTGATGCATAATGTTTCTGACAGGTCGCCATTTTTTAAAGAATCTGTACATTAAAAAAACAATTTGGCACTATACCTCCTCTAAGAAGAAAAAAAAGATTTTACTGTATATTGCTTTCTGGGCAAATAGTTTGTCATTGTCCAAGACTCAACTTCATTGTACATTCACTTTGACCATAACCAGGGCGCCTCTTATCAGGCCTCTCCTGGCTTTAAGCATCTCCTATAAATCTATGAGTTATCTTATCTAAATCTCCTGGCGCACAGTTCATCAGTCATGCTGGGAAAATTGATTCCTGGCCTTATAAATACCCTTTCCTTTGAATTTCAACAGTGGTTCTCCCCTATCAACAAAACATGACAACCAGGAGCTCTTACTAGTAGGAAAGAAATTTTTTTCATTTTGTATTTGTTGTTTTTCTTCCAAATATAGAATTCCAAATATAGAAAGTACATGTTACTTTGTTAACACATTTTAATTTTTAAATGTTATTCTGTGCAATGGTATAAAAATCAGCTAGTGAAAATATTACAATTCCATGCTGTCAATAAAATTATAATATCTGTTCAAAATATATAGAAGACTGAACTTCATCGTGAAATGTGGTATTCCAGAACATTTGCCCAACTCTCAGCAAATTGGCTAGATTCATTGTAATACATTTTAAAATATACCTTTATGCCTAGTTAAATTCTACGCTCTTGACTTGACAAACCAAAAGCAGTCCCTTGATAGTGGCACTGAGCTTTTACAGATTTATGCCAGTGTGCTTTCAAGCAGCTTTTAAAATGGTATATTTTAGGAACAGTAACACTTGAAAATCAAAATGTAGTTAAATGCCATTAAAATGTAGTTAAAATTCATCTTCACAGCAAGACAGGCATATTCCTTGAACTTCTGTTTAGGGTGCTCCGAGTTGCATGTGGCAGCAGTGTCTATTCCTCCTCCTCTTAGGGGCCTCCACCACCATCACCTCCTGTGTTCCACCAGCAGCGTGGCCTCCTCTCGGGGCGCTGCACCACCGGGACCTGCTGTTGTCCAGTGCCCTGGTGGCGCTCTCTTGGCTGTCTCCGGTGTGGGGGCCTGCTGCCACCACTTTCTCGCCAGTGGTGGTGGCTCCTGCTTTCTGCCGCCACTGGATGGGTGGGGCGCTGGAGAGGTGTTGTCTCCGGTAGGCAGGCTCGTCTTCAGCCAGGCTACCAGAGAGGTGAGTGGTTGGCATAGGGCCCTAGCGGTAGGTGCTGGCCACATCCTTATTGAGCTGGATTTGAGTTCGCACACTGTCCGGGAGCCAGATACGCTCCATCCCCAGGGCAGTTTCCCAAATATTAAGAGGAACCATGGATAAGATATGTATATCCTGCTTTTCTCTTACATAGGTTTCTGCCTTTGACAGGAGAAGTACAACAGGTGCTGTGTTAGCATTGGTGTTTTGATCAGGTTTCAAGAACAGGAATGAAGGATAGTAGATTGAAATCCTGCAGCACCTAAGAGACCAATAAGATTTTCCCAGTCCAGGACTCTCCATTCCTACACGTAATCTGATGAAGGAAGCTTTAACTCTGGTCTTTAAGGTATTATTGGACCAGAAACTATAATGCAGTATCCAATAAGCTGTTCATTAAACTTAGTCTGCAACCACTGTTAAGTTCAATGTTAATTCTGTCCCATTGCTAGAAAACATGTTCTTTCTTAGGGGGGGGGGGGGAGTTCCAATAGAAAAAAATGGATTTTGTTTTCTAATGGTGTTCAAATTATCCTCAAAATTACTTTTAGGGATTTTGGAATAATACAGAATCCCAGAACACATGAGAAAAAACTATATTGTAAATTGAAGACTCATTTACTGATTATTTGTGGAGCTAAACTGGATATAAAATATCACTGAACAGTACTTAGATAAGACCGTTTTAATTTTAAACTATACACAAAATTTAGATTTTGACTACAAAAGTTATTTCCTGCAAAAGGGTTTCCTGCATTATCTGCCATTCTAGAGCTCAATTTAATTTAGAAATGTTGTGTCTTAGAAAAGTAAATCATTAAACCAGGCAATATACTTTATATTTAATTATTTCTTCCTTTTTTTGGCTTTTAGACTATTAACCATCAGTTGCAAATTAAGGGGTAGTCAAACTGCGGCCCTCCAGATGTCCATGTATTCCCATGAGCCCCTGCCAGCGTTTGCTACCCCTATTTGACTACCACAGTTTGACAACCCCTGAATTAGATTATAAATCAATGCAAACCTGTTGGTTTGTTTGTTTACTTTACAATCAGACAGGTTAGTAGGTTTTTCACCAAACAGATACCTTACTGTGTTTCTAGCCAGCTATTGCTGCATTACAGTATGGTGACCCCATCCACTTCCCTCCCTCAGAGGCAAGATTTTCCCTTTGTTTTTCTTTCCCTTTACTGACTGAGCCACCGTAGTAATGTGTTTTCTTTGCCAAATAATCGTGGCTGTCCCACCCTGTCACAGTATGATATTTTGGCTGTTGGCTCAGCCCAGGAACCTAAGGGAAGGATGAGGAGTCTGCTTTAACTTAAACAACTTAAATGGCTCTTGAGGAATTTTGAAATTCAAAAACCACAAAATATTTTATTTAATATAGAGGAGAAGAGTCAGATGAAATCAAGGGTAAAATTTCTGAGGTAAAATCAATATGCTCACAGACTTTAGTTGTTATATTTCAGGCTAATGTGAGTTCTTTAATGCTATTCAGTTACTTAAAATCTTTATGTTGAGAGGCTTTTGTTCCAGTGTTTTACCAAACACCCTAGTTACACTTCCAGAAGGCTGGTACACTCTTTCCATTACCCAAACCCCTTCTTGTGAAAGACTGGTACTTGAACTGAGTTTTTAACTGACTTGTAAGGTTTCTACAGGCAGTTTTTATCCACACCAGACCAGAGGTCTCTGCACTCTTCAGAACGAACTCCCTGTTGAATTGAGTAGGGAATTTTCATCTGTTTCTAGAAGATCTATCTCCTTTACTTGGCCAAAATAAGAGTCTTCTACTACTTCCCAAACTTCCTTGCTAACTTCCTACCAGTTCTCTTTCTGTGTTAAACTGCTTTCAGCTAAGGCTAAACTCAGATTAAATTTAGTCAAGGCAGAAATCTGATTGAATCTCTCCTCAACATTCACCTGTCTCCAGACTTTCTCTTCTCAGCTGATGCTAACCAATCTGATTGCTTGGAGCAGCCTGTCACCCAAGGCTCTCTGTTTCTTTAAATAATTCACCCTTCACAGTCCTTCAGCTGTTTATACAGTTCTTCTAAGCTTCATTGCAGTTAGGCACAACGAGCATTTCTTAAATGGATAAATACTATGTCCTATCCACAAAATCTGGCCATACCTTTGGCTTTCTTGAAACTGTTAATTCTACAGAAAGGAAACCAAAAGCTGTCATCTAGAATAGAACAGATGGTATGGACACAGTATCATAGATAAGGAGAACTATTGTTATTCCCAAGGAGCTATTGTAGGGTTTGTATCTCTGTGCTTGTCCTGCATTTCCCCCTCAGAAAAATTGTACATTGGCTGCATGATATCCAAGGTAAGTTATTTATTTCAGTAGTCAATTTACTTTTGCTATTTCCATTCCAAACCTTTGTCGTTTGGGAAAATACAAATTAATGCACAAGACAATAAATAGAAACAATGACAGACATGACAATGACATGACAATGATCAAAAAAGTCTTACTAAAATATTTGGCATTTGATAAATAATTTATTTTTTGGAAACTCTTTGTTATTGCTAGGTAGCACTGTTACAAATCTGTTTTTCAATAACCAGTCAGATCACAGAATGGAGATTGATGCTAGAGCAGCCTTTGTCAACTTTTTTACCATTAGGAAACCCCTGAAACATTCTTCAGGCTTCAAGAAACCCCAGAAATGGTGTGATCATGCAGAATATGGTTCAGACGCACAGCTGTGTACACCCCCACCCAGGGCATCTCCCTTCCCACCCCCTCCAATCACACCATTGGCCATTGGAGGGGTTGGCATGACCATATCACTAAACATTATATTTTCCAAGTTGGCCTCCCAGTACTATTCCCCCTCAATCAGAAATGGCCCTCCCTGGTAGTTTAGCACCAATTAGAAGGGAGCCCTCTGCCTAGAAGGGCCAATAATGGAATCATAGAGTTGGAAGGGACCTCATGGATAATCTAGTCCAACCCCCTACACTATGCAGGACACTCACAACCCTATCACTCATCCACTGTAACCTGCCTTCCCCTTAAGCCTTCACAGAATCAGCCTCTCCGTCAGATGGCTATCCAACCTTTGTTTTAAAATTTCCAAAGATGGAGAACCCACCACCTCCCAAAGAAGCCTGTTCCAATGAGAAACCGCTCTAACTGTCAGGAACTTCTTCCGGATGTTGAGACAGAATTTCTTTTGAATTAATTTCATCCCTTTGGTTCCCACTGTGTACAGTGGTGCTTACTGTATAGGATTGCAGCTGCAGCCAGTTAAATGCCTCATTTTTCATCATTACGCATTTTATGAAGCATTAACTAAAATCTTTCATCTGCATCTGTTAAACAAATACCATCTATCAAAGCTTTTACCACAGTGGGCCAAGTTGCAAGAACGATGCACAGCCATATAGGTTGTTAATCTTTTAAGGAGGGGAGGGTTCCATATTTAGAATATTCCATATTTAGAGTACATATTATTACTATCAGAGTTTCATGAAAAGTTTTTCAGACAATAGATGATATTCCGAAACCATGCAAAGAATAACACCATTTGTCATGGCTATTGAAGAAGAAGAAGAAGAGTTGGTTCTTATATGCCGCTTTTCCCTACCCGAAGGAGGCTCAAAGCGGCTTACAGTCGCCTTCCCATTCCTCTCCCCACAACAGACACCCTGCGGGGTAGGTGAGGTTGAGAGAGCTCTGATATTCCTGCCCGGTCAGAACAGTTTTATCAGTGCTGTGGTGAGCCCAAGGTCACCCAGCTGGTTGCATGTGGGGGAGCGCAGAATCGAACCTGGCATGCCAGATTAGAAGTCCGCACTCCTAACCACTACACCAAACTGGCTCTCAATTGGATAAACAGCCCAAATAATATTACAGGTCAGAATGAAAAAGACAATTCTGCTTGCTTTTCTTGTTACTTAAGTCTGCTGAGCAGTAAATGAAGGGACTTGTAAACTATTTACAAGTCCCTTCCTGCTGAAAAATGTAGGGCATAGGTGAGGTAAAACTCTCAAGAAATGTAATGGTTATGCTAAATGCAGACCAACCATGGTAGTATATTCCAGATTCCTGTAATTGCTCATGTGTTATGTTTTCACCTCACCCATCCCAGAAAAAGATTCCTCCCCCTCACAACAGAACTAATTTACAAAATTTCCCCACCCTTTCCTGATAGCATCCTAGATCTCACTAGGCAAGCTGCTTCTGAAGCACCGGTGATTTACAGTGCAATCTTGTGGAGAGTTTCTTAGATTCAAATCTATTTATTTCTCTATAAATAGCCCACCTTTCTCATTGACACCCAAGATCATAAACAATGTTATCAGACAGCAGAAGACATCCAATAAACAATACAGTAGGACAAGGTTTACAAAAGTTAGAAAAAATGTGCAGGATATGTCATACCATAAATAAGGCAGAAAATGGAATTTTAAAAGTAGAAGACAATACAGTAAGAGAAGGATAAAGCACACAATTAACATTAGAATATACGACAATCAATTATAAAAAGCTTCCTTCTAACTATTCCTATTCATTCCCTTTATGAAAATGCTTTCCTAGACAATTCTGTTTCACATAAACTACAGAATGATAAACGTGTGGGAGCCTTTCTGGTTTCCTCAGGCTGGCCATTTCAAAAGGTGGGGCCACAACAGAGAATTTTGTATAGGGGCACCTGTCAATCTTAACCCATTTGGGTGGTGGCACCTTTAGAAGGGTTTGCTCAGATGTCATAGTTGTGCATAGCAGGAGAGGAGACAGTCCAGCAGATATGTGGGTCCATGATGTAAGAGTTTGTAGGTGATAACCAGTTTCTTGAACTTGTAGGCAGTATAGTGACTGCTGAATGGGTGTCTCTTCAGTCTCACCCAGTCTCCTCTTTCAAATCTGGGGGAGTCTGAAACAGCAAAACAAGGAACTTCTACTCCAGTCAGGACTCCTTTCAAGTCACCTATAGATTAAGAGGCTTCCTCAGGATGTGGTGGGTTCTCTTTTCGGAGTTTTAAAGCAGAGGCTATATAGCCATCTGATAGAGATGATTATTGTATGAATTTAGGTAGATTGTAAGTGGGTGGGCAGAAGGGACTTGGCTCTTGTGGCCCTTGCATGCCAAGGGAAATGCTGACTGCCACTTAGGGATCAGGAGGCCAATTTCTTCCAGGCCAGACTCTTATTTTTTGGAGCAGGGCATCATCTGGGGGTGGAATTGGGGTCACTGTGGTGGGCAGGTTGTTATGAATGTTCTGCATTCTGCAGTAGTTTGGACTAGATGATCCTGGAGGCCCCTTCCAACTCTATGATTCTATGATTCTGCCTAGCTTCTAATATTGCAATTGGTGGAATAATAATCAGATTACACTAAAGCACTCCCTATTGAAAAAAAATGTTGGTAACCCTTTCAAAAATGTGTGTGCTCGCCTTCTCTTACCATCCACAAGCTTTAGTTCTAAAATTAGATTATATTGACCCAAACTATTGAGAATCTTTCTGTTGAAATGTATTCAAATTATTTTTAATTTAGGGTGAGTAGCTTACCTTTTATATTTGTATTGTGTTGCATATGGAAGCCAGAAACAATGCAACATTTGGAGGATTTTGAACTTTGAGTATATTACACAGTACATTGTTAGTGATAGAGGTAGTGTTAAGATTTGTATCCATTTATATTGAAAAAATCCATAAGCACCTTGTAACATAAGCACAGCATTGTAATGTGTCACAATGTAATTTCCTCCTAAATAGAGAGCAATGAAAGACTGCCATCAAGAAAAGCATCTTGATAATCCATGTATTTGTGTGTACAAACTGGTGCCTTTTGAAGGATATTTGGGTCCCCATTTGAAGCTAATAAAGCTAATAAACAAACAGTGCTGAGCTCCAATTCAGATCCAGATTTCTTTTGCAAGTTTTAAAATAAAGTGTGGTTAGTTTTGTCTTTAAATCAGCCTTTCACAACTTTTTTAACCTTGAGAACACCCTGAAACATTCTTCAGGCTCCAAGAACCCCCAGAACTGGTGTGATCATGCAAAATATGGTTGGGAAGCATAGCAGTGTACACACCCACCCGGGGCCCCTCCCCTGCCCAACCCTTCCAGGCCCATCATTGGTCGAGATATATATATTTATCCTGCGCCTTGGCCTGGGCACCTTGAGCGTCATCCTTGCCTCTGACCGCCTGGCCATGGCCTCCAAAATGGATGTCTGCCAGGCTGTGCTGCGCTAGGTGTTAACAAATGCTTAAATGTTTAACAAATTGTATATATAATTAATTCCCAACCTATTGGGGAAAGCCTTCCAGGGCGGTCAAGAAACAGCAGGGTTTCACGAAACCCTGGTTGAGAAAGCTTGCTTTAAATCAATTATGTTTTTGAAAGGCAGTCTTGATGTGCCATTACTCTAAGTGTGAATCTCTATGAAGGTTTCAAACATCCCTTTGTCTGGTGTGAGTGCTGTATGGTTGGCAGGAAAGACTGCATCTTTTTACGGGAGATTCTAAGAGCAGGAAATGTTCCTTGTTCATTTGCAAAACATTTATTGTAAAATATAGAGTTGAATGGCTTGGTGGCATTTTATCATGCCTTTTCTTCCTTAAAGGCAGGGCTGAATCTTGGCGTTTCTAGAATGTGTGTTACAAATGACATTTATTGTTATAGAGCTTATTTTGTCTTCCATTATATTTCAAGATACTAATATAACCAGCTGTAGCATCAAATGAAAGGAATGTATGTGTTCTGAATCCTTCAGAATTGCTACTTCATTTTTCTGAAGGATGCTGTATATCAGTGGTCCCCAACCTTTTTATCACCGGGGACCACTCAACACTTGACAATTTTACTGAGGCCCACTGCCCTAACGCTCTCTGACTCTGGTCACTATGGTAATGTTTAAACATCCCTTCAAAATAAGATACAGACACGCCACAACAATGAACATAAGGAACATTTTATTTTCATGGAAATTTTAACTCATGATAATGACAAATCAATGGGAACCCTGAGCTTGTTTCTCTGCAACGAGATAGTCCCATGTGCGCCTGCCGGATTGTGGATGAAGTAAAGGGCTGGAGGGGGAGGGAAGGCATCCTGCGCGGCACACCTCCAGTTAGTCGACCGACCACATGTGGTCCTCAGCCCACAGGTTGGGGATCGCTACTGTATATTATCATTTCTATATTCAAGGATGGCTGCCCATTTCTAGTTTGGTATAAATCCAGGGAATGAAAGCATTCTTGAACAGTAGCATGATCTAGTTACTGACCAGTAATAAGTAAACGGATTTTTGAGAAATTGGAATAAATAGCCACCTTCCAGTATTTTTATATGAATGGGGGCACATGCAATTCATTTCAGTCACAAAATTACCTTATTTATTATAAACAAGAACCATATCTATTTAAATAGGAAGGAGTGTGTGAAATTTTTTAAATCAAATTATTTCATAGAATTGCATTTGAGGTAGTGAGTAAAACATGTCTATTTCTGTAAGACAGTGGTTCTCAACCTTCTTAATGCTACAACCCTTTAATACGGTTCCTCATGTGGTGACCCCAACCATAAAATTGTGCAAGGGTCCTTTCACAGAAATTAAACTAAACAATTGCATGAAAATCCATTGTTCATGATTGTAAACTGTTCCTCTCCCCCCCCCCCAGGATTTCTCAGTTCAGTTCTGCCTCTTTTCCCACCATGCCGATCTCATTCTTTTCTGCTCCAGTCAGATGTGCACTCTATCTTGATCTACCCTGCAAGGCTGTTGTGTGGATGAAATGGGAGTGATGTCAGCCACTTTGGGACCCCCTTGGAGAGAAGGGTGGGGTATGAACCGATTACCGAAAACCAACGATTTGGAAGAGCAAAAATTGGGTCCAGGGGCACCTTTAACAACAACAAAGATTTATTCAAGGTGCACCCTCCCTCAGACAAAATTGAATTGGAGACATCAGTAAAGGGATGTGGGCCCTTGTAAAATGTACAGACTCAGCCAGTGTCTTTTGGGCCAGACAGTGCAAATTTCTGCAAAGGTGTACTTTATTTCATTGCTTGAAAGCAAAAGAAACATTCTTCTAAGACAATGGTTGTCAACCTTGGGGTCACAACCCCATTTGGTGTCGCTGGGCCCCTTCCCCTGGGTTACCATGTTGCTGGCCTCTCTGGTGGTGGCAGCTGGCCGCCCGCAGCAGTGGGGACGGTAGGCAGAGCCATGGCACTGGCCACTGTGGCGTCTGGAGTTCTGCTCCTCTTGCCTCCACCTCCTTCAGCCATCTTGCTCGGGCTCACTCCCATCACCCACGTAAAGAACTCCAAGACAGAGGTTTCCCACTGCCTTCTCTTCTCTCTTTGTCCACTCCTTTGCTAGCTCTTCCATCCCCTCCCCTCCCCTCCCCCCTGAACTGCTGCAGGACTTTTTCTCCTGGGCTTTGGGATAATTCTGCAGCTTTCCCTTCCTAGTCCCTGCCTGGCGAGTCCTGATGTTCTGATTTTTCCCCACCCCACATTCCCCTCTCAGAAGCTGTTGCGCTCCAGTCTGAGGCTCCCATTTCGGTTGGGCAAGGTCCGGGCTGCCCGTTCCCTTATGGCCCGGACAGCTGCCTCCATGCACCTCGATTGTTGTGCGCTTGCGTGCACACTGCCTGACTGCCCGCTGTCACCAAAGTTGGGGTCGCGGCCCCAAAAAGGTTGTGAACTGCTGTTCTAAGAATTACTTCCGCATCTCTTTAGAACAGTGGTTCTCAACTTGTGGGTCAGGACCCCATTTGGGGTCACCTGGCCCCTTCTGGGGGGTTCCCAGATTTGTTGCTGCTGCGGCAGCCGCCACAAATGGCAGCCTGTGGTAGCAGCAGCTGCAAGCAGTGGGCAGTGGCCGCAAGCAGCGGGCGGCAGTCACTGCAAGTAACAGTGGGTGGCAGCCGCAAGCAGCAGCGGGCTGTGACCAGCAGTGGAGGAGCCCTGGCAATGGCTGCCTCTATGCCGCCTGAATGTTGTGCACCTACACGCACATGGACACTGCCCCCGCTGCCGGGGTCACCAGATAAAAGCGGTTGAGAACCGCTGCTTTAGAATATTGGCTGCTCTGCTTATATAGCACAGATCATGAGCCAAAGAATTAAGAAATAAGCTTAAGATGAGGGACAATGACTGGTTCATTTGTGGTACGAGATGAAGCTCAGCAGTATCACCAATGCTGTTGTGGAAATGTGGAACTGAACTTGTTTTGAGTGGGAGTCATTTAATAGTATTCATTTCCGTGGCTTCCAAGAATGATTTGGTCAATAAAGAGCCCTGTTTACATTGTTGCCTTCTGTACGTTGTACAGGATAAAAAGTTACACCTCTCACTGTCTATAGTGCCATGTGAAACTGTGTAGTAAGTCTGTCATCAGAAGTCTTAAACTTGTTCCAGCTCCACCACAACAACCATAGCAGTATTGTCAAGGGGTTTCTTGTACTCCAGTATTTACATTATTTGTAGTCTGCCTTTCTTACAGAGATTCATGGCCAACCACACAATGTAAATCAATATGATGAATTGGATGATATATCTAATAAGCAATGGAATATGATTAGGATTGCAGAAATGCGAGGCAGAGCTATCTTCTGAACAAAGCTTAAGACTTAAATATGATGTGGTAGATAATGAAGAATATGGTATTGCATCCATATAAATACAGTACATTTTCCTAGACCAGTCTGTTATGATGTAGTCCAGGAATGGTGCCTACAAGTGGTGCATCATACCAACACCTTTCCTGGTGCCCACCAAATATTTTTAGAAAGTGGGAAGGGCCGGTGTTTTTCTTATATTTCTGATATAGGCCAGACAGTGGCTTTGTGTATCTGTTATCTTGCAAACAGTGGCATGCTATTCTAAACATTTGTAATAGTTATGATTAAATGATTGACTTCCCATTTATTCCTTAGTGGTTTGGTAGGAAATATGTGATAAGAATGAATTGCAGAAGAAGATTAGCCAAAACACTGCTACTCAAATAGAAAATTAATATTGGTAGTGATTTGAAACTGTTTCATGGCAGAATGATAGCAATAGTATTATGTCCTCCTGAAAAATGTCTTGAACAGCATTTAGCTAGAAATTGTCCTGCACACACTGTATTGAAAGAAATGACTGCAACATCAAAGCGATTCTTAGTATACTGAATTTTGTCTTTTTCATTTTTAATTTTTTTTTTCAAATTTGATATTTTTTCTTAAAGGGTATGGCTGTTTGCATTAAGAAATACCTTGTAGAATGTTAAATAATTTGTTGTTTAGCAGCTAAATAGTCCTGGCACCTTACATTAATATTCTTGTTATGGCAATTTTGCCAGAATCCATTGCCAAGGGGAATGATCTTATTGTGCTACTTCAGACCAACACACTACTCATTTGAATCTGCCAAGGGGAATGTTATTATTTAGATGTATACCGCCCTCTAGTGGGTTGCCAATTATGTGTATGATTTTTCTCCAATGCAATCATCTCATCTCAGTAACATAATCAGGGAAGTACTTTCCTTTACATTCATCCAAATGTATTTTCTCTTGAAATGTAATTCCTCATAAGTCTGAAAAACTCTAGTAGGATAATTAATAATGGTATGTTTCTATAAATAGATTATTTGGGTACAGTACTACTTCTCAATGCAACTCCCCCAGTTTTGCACTTATCATTCCTGAGGGAGGTGGTTGAAAGGGCTGCTGCAGATCAGATTTTGGCATATCTAGATGAAGCTTTGGTCTTGAATCCATTCCAGTCTGGTTTCTGACTTGACCATGGGGTAGGGACAGTGCTGGTCACCCTGGTGGTCATCCTCTGGAAACAGTTGGATTGGGATGGGTTGGCACTGCTTGTGTTACTTCATCTCACGGCATCATTCAACATAGCTGATCATGAGCTTTTAACTCACTGCCTTACCAATGCCAGGATATGAGAGACAACCCTTCAGCGGCTGATCTCTTTTATCTGGGGTTACAGACTGAGGGTAGCTGTTTGCGCTGATACCACCTCCATTGTGGTGTACTGCAAGGTGCTGTTTTCTCCCCAACATTGTTTCATATCTTCATGTGCCCTCTTGCGCTGCTGGTCTGGGGGTTTGGGCCTCGGCGCCACCAGATGACAGATGACATCCAGCTCTACCTCCTGACAGATGGCTGCCTAGATTCATCCCCAGACAACTTTGCAAGATGCCTGGAAGCAATCACCGGGTGGCTCGAGCCACCTGAAACAAGATGGAGGTCCTGTGGCTGGGTAAGAAGGGGCCAAGCGAGGAAGCATGCTTGCCCTTTCTGGAGCAAGGATAAGGTCAAGCCCACATAGAGCGAGTTACAGTAATCCATGTGATGGTCACCTCTATGCTGGACCTCTGTAACTCGCTCTACATGGGCTTGAACTTATCCTTGCTCCAAAAACTACAACTAGTCCAGAACACAGCAGCCGGGATCCTTACTAGAATACCCTATGCTTCAACCTGTGCTTCAACAACTGCACTGGTTGAGGGCTGAAGCATGGCTTCTCTGACCTTAGCTGAATCAAAAACAGCTAAATGCATTCCTAGAAACAAGAGAGATCATTTCCTGAAAGTAGTTAATGATTTGAAACGTAGTTCTTGTTCAGCTTATTCTGTGAATGCATGCAACTTTAATAGCTTGTCTCTGATCATTCAGGAACCTTGGAATAGCAGAGGAAATTTTCAGTTGTGTTTAAACTGTTCTCAAGAACACTTCCCGGCGTTTAAAGTTTAACATCCAGAATGTCTGTACAGCTTTCTTATCAGAGCCTCCATTTTAAAATCCCCTTTGTGTTTTTCAGATGCTACAATTGTGGTGGCCTCGACCATCATGCTAAGGAATGTACTCTACCTCCACAGCCAAAGAAGTGCCATTACTGTCAGAGTATCATGCACATGGTGGCGAACTGTCCACACAAAACTGTTCCACAACAGCCTACTAGTTATCAGGGAAGATACGAAGCAGAACCCCAGCCTTCTACATCAGCCTTTCAGAGAGAAGGGGGAGGGGCGCATGGCTACACATCGTTATCCTGTCCTCAGGAGGGAAGGGCAGACATCTTAGAACATTCCAGCAGGTCACCACAAGAAGCTGCTTCCAGTAAGTTATCTGCATCGCCTGAAGAACAGAGCCGGAAAGGGCCCTCTGTTCAAAAGCGGAAAAAGACTTAGAGAGCTTTGTCATACCCTCTCAGGATGCCTACCTCATTCAAGCACAAAGAGAACAATTTCACAGCCTGGAATTTTAACTACTGCTGAGGAACTGTGGTCTTTTTCAAAAGCAAAGCAGACCAGTCACTCCAAGCAAAATTGAATTTGAGTTGAAAGTCTTGTGTGTGGGGGTTTTGTTTTGTTTTTGCATTGTACAACTGTGCACATGTCTTGAATGTATACATTCAAATCTGTTTCCTTGGATACATCATCCATTGCAAAGCAATAGTTTTTGAGTGGTTTTTGGATACATTAATGGAGTTTTTCCTTTTGATAGTTCATCATTCTGTTGTTCAAGAAAAACCTTTGGAAAGAACTACTGCTATTTTCATGGGAACTTAAAGGTATTTCACTTTCTAAAAAAGTTGCCATGAACATGGTACTAAGGCTATTAAGACATTCCTGTAGGGTTCAGGGTAGATTGCTTCTCTCTCTGCTACAGCAATGTTTTTTACTTCTTCTCATGTAAAAAGGGTAATGCCTTGGTTTCAACATATCTCAGAATTGCTACAATGTTTAAGGAGTCAAAGGCACCCTCCCCTCTTCTACCCCCCTCCCCTAAAGACAATGAATGTGTAGTTTCTGTGCTGGTATCTCAAAGATTATGTTAAATTAATAATATGGTCTAAGTGCAGGTTAGGTGACTGTTGTGAGGGAGAATGTATATATTGAAATGATTGTTTAGGGTGGTATTGAGATGCCACTCACTTTGATTTTCTTGAGGTATTACGAAGGTGGCGGCAGCAGCAGCAGCAGCAGCAGCAACAGCATCTTTTCAAAAGTGAGCATGGAATAAGAATCAAAAAGGAAAACATGAAGCTGCCTTATCCCGAGCCTGTTATTGGCCATCTAAACTAGTATTGTTTACCTCTGACAGAGAAGAGTCCCAGCTCTTGTTACCTGTTATCCTTTCTAACTGGAGATGCCAAGGAATTGGTCACTATTTTGTGACGAATTGATAGGAGTGGACCATGACCTTTAATTTTCCCCCCCACAGACCTTTTTAGAAAGTATTTAGCCATTGCTTCATATCATATCATATAAAAACAATAAATGATCAGATGGCAATTAAAATGCATAACCACTAAAGGGGTGGGCGGGTTAGGTCCGTTCATTGGCTTCGTCATTATACTGTAACAACAGTATTTCTTAAGTGTTAAATGTAGTAAGCGTAGGAAGCTGTTGAATGGACCTAAAAACCATATGCTAGTGCTTTTCCTACTAAACTGTGAGCACAGCATATGGTTTTTAGGTCCATTCAACAGCTTCCTACTCTTACTACATTTAACACTTAAGAAATACCGTTGTTACAGTATAAGTTATGTAGACAAATCAAAGTGGCATTGCTTAACCTTCTAGCAGGTATTAACGTTGGACTGACCGCAAAGCCCTTGCCTTTCAGTGCTACACGATTCTTCCCATCAGGTTTGCTTTAAGTAACATAATCTACTGGGAAGCTTTTCAGGTAGATCTTTAGTGAATTGAAAAGGAGTTATTCAAAATTTATGCAACTCCCAATAATTTCAGCCACATTTGCTCAAGGAAGATTTCCTAAGGAATGCGGTGTGGTTTTCTCTCTCTGGAGCCCTCTGCTGATGGTCACAGAAGTATGCACAGTATTTGAACATTTTTATGAGAAACCTTAAATGTAACTATTTTCATTACACGTTAAGGATTTTGCATGGGGTGTCCCATATCTGAAAGGCTTTGCATTGGGATGCCCTTGGGTCTCTCAACACTGCTTTTGGCTATTTCTAACATTAAAAATTTTACTCAAATTAGGATGGTAATCCAAATAACTCATTCAGCTAGGTAATGTACATAGCCAGCATTTCCTCTGAAGGTGTCTTTTCATTAGCTTACATTACCAAAAGAGCCACTCCCCTTTTCTTTTATATCTCTGTATCTAATTGCCTCTTCTGTAGCACTGGGTGCTGCAAAGCTGCCTGTCAAATGAATTTGGATCCTGGCCTATTCCCATAGAGGTATGGTAGAGAAGACAGCTGCAGAAATATTTCTCCCATAAAGATTTGCTTGAAAGACAATTAGATCTTGAGGTCCAAAACCTTGCTTTTAATAAAAGTTTTGGGTATAATCTTCAAAGCACACTCTTGCCTGTTGTGCCAACTGACAGCAACCAGTTTTGATGACCTTCCAATCAAGTCTGATCAAAATTCACACCTGCTCGGTCTTCTGTGAACTACACAAGAGACTTCCTTGTCCACTGGGGCCAGATCCTTGAAGTCTATGCTGCTGCTGCTGCTGCTGCCGCTGCCACCACGTGTCAGGATATGTGTAATGGCCTCAGGAACAGGCACAAATCCTATGTGACTTTGCTTGAATCCCATGACAGTGTTTGAAGAAAACTCTCAGTGTCTTATACTGAAGTTCTCAGTGTGCTACAATGCAAAGCAAACCTTCTTCTTCTTGACGATACTGAATGTGATATATGTATAGAGGAGTACTTCCTTGCCATATGTAAGGCTTGTAAACTTATTTAAGTTATGTAGACAAATCAAAGTGGCATTGCTTAACCTTCTAGCAGGTATGATAACCAGGTTAAACAGCAGTGATGCAAAACTTAGGTCACTTTGAAAATGTAAACCAAAGTTCCTTGACCTTTATAATAAGATAGAAATTGTGAATTTGAAAGGAAAAAAAAAACACCTTGGCCGTTCCCTCTTTTATATACTCTGAAATTCCAGACAGAAATCATTCTGAAATAAAACTAATTCTAGTAGCTCCAGAGTAAATTGCTGAGAGAGCCTATTAATCCTTTCTTATTAAAGTTTACGTTTTTATTTTTATATATTGGAGGATGGTCACTATTACAGAATAACGTTCTCAGGTCAAAACCTTTCTCAGGGAATATGCCATGTCATTCTTTCTTTTGTGTCGTTTTTCTTTAACAGAATACTTACTTGCTCAAACCAAACCAAAATGTAGACTTTTTATACTGCTATGTACATGTTAATAGTAACTACCTCCGAGTTTACATAGATAGGACAAATAACGATGTTTCACATTATGCTTTCCCATGAGAACAAGAGTACAGTGGTGTTCCTGTACTTGAGTGAACATGTGTGATTGGTCATTCACAAGGAGAACTGACTTGCAGAGGTCTGGGCAGGGGAGCTCCTGTCTGCTTTGGAAACTCTAAGCCACATTGTTTACATAGGAGGAAAGAAAGTTGTTCTGTTTACAGCAAATGACTACCTCATACCTACCACATAAGCAACACCTTTTGTGCTGCTCAGGCCTTAAAGGTGGCTGTTGATACAAAGGTACATACATTGGGGGGAGACCCTTTTCTTCAGTATACAGTACCTATTTGGCTTAAATGCAGGCATGAGCTTATTTTTTAAATGATGCATCCATTTGAAATGGTGTGTCTCCAGTCTCTTACTTAAGATTTAGTTGTTGTTTTTTCTGCCTGAAGGAGAAAAGGGTGCCGTTCACACATGTAGACACATAGAAAGGCAGCCGATATCTAATTACATTGCAATAAGAGTACATATGTGTGTTTTTCTTCTTGTTGCCAGTTAGTTGAATCCCTTGACCTGTAACAGCCTGGACAGCCTCTAAATGTTAGGATATTCTCAGAATGATCCTCCCTTCACTGAAGCTAATGATGGATATTTACTCCTTCAAACACAACTTACAGTTCAGTTGTCTGTGCCACACCAAAAACCTCAATTCATGTGGCTATTGTCTAGCTGTGTCTTAAGTATTCACTTCTTGCTTTCATTGCTTTGACAATGGACAAGCCCAAGCAACCATTGCCTGTTCAGTTCTGGGTCTGTCAGTTGGAGAACCAGTACTGCCGTGAGTGGTAATGAGTGTTGTCATCTTCAGATATTGATAAGTAATACAGTTATTCAACTGCCAGGTTTGATTTTTTTAAATCACCAAGTTGACTTTCAGTTCCTTCATTATAACATTAAGAAATATCCCCTCCTGTCCTCATTCTCAGCGGTATCCCAAGTTTCTGTTTAAATGTTGTTCAGTAGAATAACATTAACTTGAACTACACCCCAGGCCAATATTTAACGCAACAAACCACAAAAAAGTTCACTAAAACAGGGCTCCCACCAGCACGTCTCTCCCCCTTCACAGAATTGGAGCCCATCTTCTCTTCTTTCAAAATGAAATCAGACTTGCCTCTCATTGGTCCCTGCGAATCTCCTGGGGTTGTGCCACTGAGCTGACAGAATATTATGTGCACACTTGCATAGCATCCTTTAGAGCAGGGGTAGTCAACCTGTGGTCCTCCAGATGTCCATGTACTACAATTCCCATGAGCCTCTGCCAGCAAATGCTGGCAGGGGCTCATGGGAATTGTAGTCCATGGACATCTGGGGGACCACAGGTTGACTACCCCTGCTTTAGAGCATTCTGGAAGAGAAAATCAGTGGGACAATTATTTGAGTGCTGTTTGGGCACTAAAATTAGCTCTAAAAATGTGGTGCTTCTGCCAAATGAAGACTATTCAATTTTAAAAAGCTGTTTCTTAATTTGTGATAATGCCATCCCAATGTTACTGCTAGTACGTATTTTCATGGATGGAGACTCACAAAAGTGTTTATAGACCTTGTGACCTTCTTTGTAACAAATTATTAAAAAAGTGGGAAGATCTCATAAGTCTTAAAGCTAATTTAAATTAATTTATCTCTAAGAAATGTTTATCATAAAATATATGTGTGTGTGTTTTTTTCTCCCCTTGCCATTATGATGGGTATGAGAGTCATTGGGAAAAGGATGTTAAGTGTGTGCAGATGCACTGAGTTTAACTTTACTAGAATGTCTTTAAAGAAATTTGATTGTGTCTTTGCTTCCTTTTTTTAGAAGATGTGTTAAATGTGTATTGTTCTGTTTTATATCGACAGCCTCTTTAAGATATGCTGATTGTGTTACTTCTGTCCTCATGACTGCTTAGTAACAAAATGTTAACATAAGATTTTATTTACACAGGACTCTTATATAGTTCAACAATGGCTCTGCAAGGCAGTTTATGTTGGGGTTAGCAAGTGGTAGCCAAACCCAGACCAAACTGAGCCCTGCATGGGAGAGCACTCTGTGGACCTTGCATTTGCTAGTTCACAGGCAAAAGAGGATCATAGGAGAGAAAATTCAATTTGGGAGAGTGGCCCTGATAAAAGTGCCCTTCCAATAAAAAAGACTTGCTAATCAGGTCGGTGAGCCAAAACTTCTACAGGCTTACAAGCACATAGCCTGCTTGTTGGAGAGGGGGGCCATGTTGCCCACGGAACAGACTGAAGATCGGAGCTGAACATGATCATGTGTTAAGACATTTGCTATAATTGCTGCAAAATTTTAAGATGGCAGATTAACTGAGGAAAGACATGATGGACGGTTTTGACTACCTCTCTTGCGCTTACTACTTTTAAAGCAACAAACTGGTGGACAAGTAGTACCAGATCTGTGTATGTTGTTATTGTAAATCCGATAGCCAGAGACCAAAGTAAGCACTGATCACTATGCTTCTTGAATATTGTCTTTTATCTAGTGTTTTTAAAAATTGTCCTCTGTAGTATATAGATTACCTCTTGGTCCATATTGATTCATATCTTGTTTACAAGCTGTAACAAAATCACTTGAATTCTTTGGGTCTTTTAAAAGACAAGACAGTGAGCCCAGTTTTTGGAAGGTGATTTTCACATGTCTACTGTCTATCTTTTTGGACTGAAGCACTGATTTGCCTTTCTACATATCCTGTATTTTCAATTTTCATTTTTTGCCTAATTTTTTATTTCCATCAATCATCGATTTGTGATTGAAGTTTAAAAGGAATACATGATGAAAAATAAAACATATAACGTTGGCATTTTCTTCCGTGATTTGAATGTTTATTTCATGGTAGGGAGAGGGACATCTATCTTGAAGTGATGGTTTTGTTTAGTTTGAACCCTTTTGATTCCTATCAACAGATCCTTTGTGTGAAATGGCATTAGATATGAAAGATTTCCTGTTTGGTACTCAGTTTGCCATATCTAAGTCTGCAAAAAGCAGTGAGGGAACAGTATTTCTATGTCAGAAAAGTAAATGTGTTTTAGAGAACTGCATCAGTCAAAAGAATCTTGCCAGTTAAATTTCAGCAGCATTGAGGTAGCCAAGGGAGGTGGGAGAATCGAGGTCATAATCACTATAGAAATTTGTGATGCAGCTCCTTTGTCTACTTAGAACATTCCAAAAATGAATGTTGGTTGGAGAATGTTGGTTGGAGAATGTTGGTTGGAGAGATAGACAAGAAAAAAGTGTATGACCAGCCATAGTCACTCAGCAGGATTCTATGGAGATTTGAACCTAGGGCTGATACCATACAACCTCACTATTAGGCATGAGAGAGAAATGAGCACACCTAGATGCAAGATATTGTGCTTTTCCACAGGCATGCTGTGTCTTTCCACTTCATTCCATGCTGGGTGCACAATACAGCTTGTACATCTTTCTTCCTTGTTCTATTTTCTTCTGAAATGTTTTAGAGCAGTTTTAGTTATTTCATTTTCTGTACAGCTACCCATACACCATTCAGTTTTTCTTGTTAGTTTTCCTGTACAACCAACCAGCCCACTCAGGCTTGAATTACAAGGAGGCTAAAGTGCAGTAAGATTCATGACATTGTCACATGAACCACTGAATTTTACTTCACTCCAAGGACTGGGGAGACATAACTTGTTTCCAAGGAGGAGGTGCAAAGGAATTAGTAGGAGTGTGCTGTCATTGTCAGAGATGGGATCCTTTCCTCAATCTCCTCTGATTTCAGCAATAGAACAAGTTGTAACAAATGTTTGGAGTTTTTTGCCAGACTAATGAATGTATCTATCACTATGCTTATGCTTAAAGGAGACTACTGATGAATTTGGTCCCTTATTACACACATCCACACACAGCTGACCTTTATTTCATTTACATACTTTCTTCCAAAGAGTACCAAAAGTCATTCTCTTTCATTTTATCCTCACAACAATCCTGCAAGGTAGGTCAGGCTGAGTATGTATAAATTCCTAAAGCCAACCATCGAGCTTCTGAGGCAGAGTGGGAATTTGTACCTGGATCTACTGAACCTTAGTCCCGATACTTTACACTGGGTATTTAGGAAACACTGTCCCCATACTTCTCTTATTCTAGGACTCATCACAGCTTTGAGAAACTGTCAGGACTCCTGCTAATGTTATGAACTTGCAACTGCTTAGCCAAACACGGAGTTGGATCGCACAGATGGGGATGGGCATGAACTTCCTATAAACTTTATCTTATTTATTTGTTCCTTTGATTTTTACCCCGCCACTCTCTGGGGACTCATAGCAGGGTACCATATAAAACCACCCATAAAACATGATAAAACCCCATTCCATAACAAAATATAGATAAAAGAGGATAAACCAAGATTGGCAGTATAATCCCTCCACCCATCCCTGCAGCAGTCCACTACTGCTGGTGAAGGTTTGTGCTGGTCGAAATATTAATAAACATCAAAGCAATGGGAAGGATAGAATAACCAAGCCTTGGAAAAACTCTGGTCAGTTTCAAACTAGCCATGTCAATTTCAAGAGGGTTTCTTCCCTTTTGTCCTTCGCATTTTCTTGCACAGAGCTTGGAAACCCCCTCCCTTGCTTAGATTTGTTGAGACTGTCCTTTGAAAGCAGTCCTTTTAAGCTTGTAATGCCAGGGACACGTGAGTTCTGCTGTGCATTCTGCACTTTATAACTGCAGAGATTCTCTGATTTAACTTACTCCTTTTGCTTCTATTGCCGGAGCAGCACAGTTTTCCTGTGGACTAGCCTATTGCACTGATTCTGCTGGGCTTGCAATCCACTCCTTCATGGAATGTGATTCTTTTTTTACCAGTCCTATTGAGCAGGCGTTGGGTTCTTGGGGGGCGGGGGGCTAAAAAAATTACAGGATTGTCCATTGGAAACGGTGGGACAGGCTTGAAGGCCCATTGGAAATAATGGGTGTCAGGAATGCTAATTGACTCGCAAGAGCTCCATGAAATACAAAATGGCTGCAATGAAAATGCAGAGTGGATTTTCAGTTAATGTCTCTGGGCCCAAAATAAACTGTTTTAGGGCTGGAATAGCAGGTTCCAGAGTGAAAAGACAGCCCCTAGAAATAAAATTAGTAGTCTGGGACTGGAATAGCAGCCACTCAAGTGGAATGACAGCCCCTGAGAGTAGCAGAAGTGTCCTGATGTTAGAACAACAGCCACTGTCAGTAGCAGAACTGGTTTTGTGGAGGAGTGATGGATTGCAGAGTGGAATGACAGCCCTTGGGAAGAACAGAAGGGTTTCTGGGCTGGAATGACAGCCCCAAAGTGGAATGACAGCCCTTGGGAGTCACAGGACTGTTTTTGGACAGGAGTGACAGGTTACAGAGTGAATGACAACCCTTGCGAGTAGAAATGTTCTGGAGCTGGAATGTCAAGATTCCAGAATGGAAAGCAGAAAAGGCCTGGGCCTGGGACGACAGCTCCTAGGAGTATCTGAAGTGTTCTGGGACAGGCATGACAGATGGCAGAATGGAAGGACAGCCCCTGGCAGGAGGAGTTTCCAGGAATGACACCATCAAGTTCTTTCAGTATTGACCAAAGTACATGTGCAGGAAGAACCTACTACTAATGATACCAGCAGATGGTAAGCCTGCACAGAAGAGTCCTGCCAAGGCAATCTCACACCAGAAGACTGCATGGTGTTCTGCTGCAGCTAGTGACAATAAAATGCTCCTTGCCTATCAGCTGCCATCAGTCTGCCAACATCTGTTCCACTTATTATTTCTGATAAGGGCTTGGAGGAGGAGCGTGTCTCATGGCTTAAGTGCCACTCAGCGCTTAACACCCACTCAGGGCGACTGCCCTGCCCCTGAGTGCCTCCTCCTCCAACTGGCTAGCCTGCCTGTCCAGCAGCCAGCCAATCGCCTTCTGTCCCCCACCCCTGACCACCCCCTCATCCTTCCACTTCCCTCCGAGGCTTGGAGCCTGCAGATCCCTGCCACGTGGGAGTTGCCCCTGCCAGTGAGTTCCCTAACAGCTGCCTGTAGCCTTTCCAGGTCTTGGGGGGAGGGGGAGGCCATCCGCAGAGTTCTTCCACCTAATACCCCTAATCTAGCACCCGTTGTATTCCTGAATGCAACAGGCTTGGTCCCTAGTATATAATAAGCAAACAGTGTGCACATTATTAGAGATAAATATAAAACAGTTTTGTTCAATGGTTAAATTCTATGTGGTAAATTTTCATTCATGAAACCTTCTTGCAATTGCCATAGTGTGTCGAGAGGTGAAGTTCAGGGTGCCAAAGACAAGACAGAAAGCAAAGAACTGTTTGCCTGTGCCTGAGGTCCCAGCACATCAGGGGCAGTTGGAACCCTTGTCAAGATGGACAAATAGCCTGATGGCCTATAGAGAGATCAGCTATTAGAATAACAGAGTTGGATGGGACCTCCAGGGTCATCTAGCCCAACCCCCTGCAGAGTGCAGGAAATGGACACAAGAGCCAAACACCTACACAATCCCTTCTGTCCACCCACTTACAATCTCCTATTCACAGAATTACTGAAATCTTCATATATGGAAAAATATATTGCCTAGATTGTCTCATTATGGTGCCCAACAAGACCTTTCCTGGTGTCTACCAAGTGTTTTTATTGATTGATTATTGATGTTCATAGTTATTGGCCACCCCTCTTGAGCCTGTCATCTCAGAGTGGTATACATCATTGTAAACACTAAAACCATAAAACATATAAATACTGTTAAAAATACTAAAAAGCTAACAATGCAAAGTTGAGTAATTGTCTGATAAACCTCCGTAGGAGGGGAGGATGCGGGAGGAAAACTCTGAGCCTGTAGGGGAGGCCCATGTGGTGAACTAGATCTTCTGAGCATACTGGCCTCAACTGTATGCCTGGAGGAAAAGCTCCATCTTGCAGGCCCTGTAGCACTGTGCTAGCTCTGTCAGGGCCCTGATGTTCTCCGGGAGCTCATTCCATCATGCAGGGGCCAGTGCTGAGAAGGGCCAAGCCCTGGTTAAGGCCAGTCAGACTTTCTTGGAGCCAGGGACTACCAGTTGGTTAGCCATGGCTGACCATAACATTCTGTGGGTCAGGGGTAGTCAACCTGCGGTCCTCCAGATGTCCATGGACTACAATTGGAGCCAGCAGGAGCTCATGGGAATTGTAGTCCATGGACATCTGGAGGACCACAGGTTGACTACCCCTGCTCTGGGGAACATATTCAGAGGTGGTTCCTTAGATAGTGAGTGGGGCCATATAGGACATATGCCCAACAAGGTTTCTGTCTGGCTGTGCATTTTTTAAAAATAATTCCTCAAGGATCTTCACTGTGTGGCTGAAGGTATGGTATGGCTATCCTTTTCTGGGTAGCTCTGCCTTTTGTAGCAGTCATTTTCTGGCAGTGCTACCAGCTACATGGTGTCACAATTCCAAAGCTGCCTGCAGGCTCAAAAAGGTTGGGGACCCATTAGGTGGAGTGTGAGACAGGTATTTCACAGACAGCCTATGGATGGTGTACTTTTGGATACTGTTCAACGGAATGGGCAAAAGTGCATGAGGAATTCAGACATGATATGACACATAATGGGAACAGGAAGAACAGGAAGGAAGCAGAAATGGATCCTGGAACTGTAAGGAGGGACAGGAGCAAGAATTATACTTGTCAACAGAGGAAACATCATGACTCTGCAAGGAAATAGCAGCTCCACCAGTATTTAGGTGGAGATGATGGGGGAATAACTACAAATCTTCAAGAAGCATAAATGTAAGGGGTTCGTTCACACTACAGTTTATGATTACAGTTGCAGAACACTAAATTTATCCCAGAGGCCATAATTCCAATTTGGGGGCTCATTCCAGTTCCAGAACACTTCTGTTCTTCCCAGGTACTGTCATTCCACTCTGGGGGCTGTCATTCATGTCTCCAAGCAGTTCTGCTACGCCCATTTTGGGACCTGTTATTCTACGAGGGGCTGTCTTTCCATTTTGGGACCTGTTATTCCAGTCCCAGAGCTGTTTATCTTGATTTAAAATCTACTCCACATTTTCATTGCAACTATTTTGTGCTGTAATGTATTTCTATGGAGCCCATGCAAGTCAATTGGCATTCCTGGCTCCCATTGTCTGCAATGGGCTTTCCAGTAGGAAATCCTGTCATTCCTTTAAGTACATATCTCTGCTTGGCACTAGTACATCGTACTGGTTCTGCTGGACTTGAAAAAATGCCCCCATAACAAACGTTTGCACAAGAGCTACTATCCTACATGTACACGTGAGGAGCAATTCTTACTGAACTCAAAGGACTTGGATTCTGCCTGAATCAGGGGAGAGGCATCCTCTGACTCCTCTGCTTTCCTCTTAAGAACAGTCAGGAAGGAATGCCTTGTGAATAAGGGTGTGGAAGAGATCCCATCTCCTTAATAGTCACAGCTCTTCCCTGCTGCAGTGATTGGAAAAGCTGTTTCTGCATTTAGATAAAGAGGTTGGCAAAATTCCCCTGAATGAAGCAGAAGAGCTGTTTTTTTGTACCAGCCTGGTGTAGTGGTTAAGAGTAGTGGCTGCTAATCTGCTGAACCAGGTTTGATTCCCCATACCTCCACATGTAGCCAGCTGGTTATCTTTAGGTTCATCACAGCCTTGATAGTGCTGTTCTCACAGAGCAGTCCTGTCAGAGCTCTCTCAGCCCAACATACCTCACAGGATGATTGTCGTGGGGAGAGGAAGGGAAAAGAAAAGCAGAGTATAAAACCCAACTCTTCTTCTACCCCACTTTTGATGACCCAAAGGAGTCTCAAAGCAGCTTACAATTGCCTCCCCTTCCTCTCCTCACAACAGTAGGTAGGGCTGAGAGAGCTCTGAGAGAAATGTAACTTGCCCAAGGACACCAGCAGACTGCATGAGGAGGAAGAGAAGGGGGTAATTAAACCCAGTTGTCCAGATTAGAGGCCTCAGGTACCTTGCTCAACATCTTAATGAGACTGGCTAGGTTGTTGTGATACAATTATCACAAAGGAAATGTTCTAAGTTCAAACAGATATATGATAATGTAATCCTAGGTAAAGTTACCCCAGTTTAAGCTCATTGTTTTCAATGACCTTAGACTGGAGTAACTTTGTGTAGGATGTGTAGGATCATCCCCGTGATGTTCTGATGGATAAGTTGAAGGACTGCAATCTGGATTTTCAGATAGTTAGGTGGATAGGGAATTGGTTAGAAAACCGCACTCAAAGAGTTGTTGTCAATGGTGTTTCATCAGACTGGAGGGAGGTGAGTAGCGGGGTACCTCAGGGCTCGGGGCTTTTCTTGGATGCTTTAGGATGCTTAGGGCTGATCCTGCATTGAGCAGGGGGTTGCATTGAGCAGATGGCCTGTATGGCCCCTTCCAACTCTATGATTCTATGAATTCTGTGATTCCAATGGATCTCCAGACTGCACAGTTGCCCTGGAGAAAAGGGCAGTTTGGGATGGTGGACTCTATGGCATCACATCCCTGGCAAACTCCCTCTGCTTCCTAGACTCTGAGTTTCCATCCCCAAATCTCCAGGAATACGGCAACACAGAGGTGGCTGTCCTAAGGCTACCTTACCATTGGATATTGCACTAGCAGTAGCAATCATTGGCAAGTGGATTATCCACATGGAAAAATCCAGCTGCAGATGATTGCTATGGTGCTCCAGCGCAAGGGCCGTGCCCAGGGCATGAGACCTTCAGGGCTTACTTACTGCCTCCGAGAAATGAGCTCCGCTGGGAGGAATCAACTGAGTGCCCTTCAGAGCTGAAGCCCCTTCTGTGCCTGGGACTGTGGCCTAGTGTCTTTCTCTGGGATACCCAAACTGTGTGTCAGTATAAGAAGCCTGTATTTTGAATCAAAGCTTCAATAAGAACCACAGTGTCTGACAACTACAGATGTCACTCAGCTGGAATGGTATTAACGTCATTTATACCCTTTGGGGACCTAAAGCCACTTCCAGCATTTCCAGCTCCTCCATTTTATCTCCACACCAGCCCTGCGAGGTTAGGTGGAGAGTGCACAATGCACCCCAAGGTTACTCAGCAAACGTTCATGGTAAAGTGTGTGACCCCCCCTCCCCCAGTTTTCCCAGATTCTAGTTCAGCACTGCAGCCACTGTGCCACAGGAGTCCTTCTGCAGCAGCAACCTTGCCCCTGGAAGCTCCACCAATGGGAGATGCAGCCCCTGTGCTATTCCAGGGAGCCAGATGCAGGGAAAGAACTTTCTCTGCCTCTGACTTCACTTCCAGTCAAAGTAGAAAAAGGTCCAACTATGGTTTTACTTCCGATGTTCCAATATGTTAATCCACTGTCTGGAGTCCCTTACCCTCTCCTCCTTCTGCACAATCTGATTGATTTAAAAGGGATAAATATGTTTGTTAATGTCCATCATTATATAGCAGTACTCCATTACCTTCACTGTGCTGCTAGACAACGTGGCATTATTTCAATACTCTAGGTAACTAAGATGTATTGAGATTATTTCTAACTCTTATTTATGGATGTACTCTGAGAATTCTGTCGGTAATACACACATTTAATGTAACAGAGTAACACTTCGATGTGTACAGCATACATTGTTCAAAGTTTGTATATTTTATGTCTTTCCAAACTTGGGAACACATTGTTGGGTTAATGGCCAAGAAACAATGTGAATATTGTGCATTTTGTCTTTGTAAATTTCAGGAAAGCAAATATGCAGCCCTAATGTCTTTTTTTTTTTTAAATAAGTGGTCGGGCAAACCATGGTTTAGTTGACATGAATAAGCATGTGGAATGGCTTTCCAGCTTCACGTTTTACTACAGAGGATGAAGGGGAATTCCTTTCCCAAGAGTACTTTGCACAGGAAATCAGGATGTGCCCTTAATATATTATTAATCTCTAAGGGGGAATCTAAGAATCAGCATTAGACACTGAAGTGCAGTCCATTACGAGAACCGGATGGTATTCTGCTGAAAATTCTAAGCACAACTTGTTTATATTTCTAGGACATCTGAGATTCCCCCAAAGTGCAAAGAGCTGTTTCCATTTATTACTCATTGCTTAGCCCTGTGCTTCCTTCTGTGATCTGTTGATAGGCAGGGGGGGGGGGTCCTCCTGAATTCTAAGCTAGGGCATGCAAAAGGCATTCAAGTGACCTGGCCCTTTGGAAAGTCCAGATCCAACCTCTGAATTCCTTGAAGAAGGATTCAAATGGAACTCTAGAATTCAAACACTGAACTTGAAAATTTAGGAAACTAAGCCTGCTTCTGGTTAATTTGCCACCAGAGGAAAACACCCCAGACATTTTCAAGTGCTTACAAATTAGGGCACCATACATGGGTTCTGTTTTCCTCAGCAATGTGGCAACAAGTAGCATAGTCTGAGAGATCCATGGTTTCCCACTGCCACTGAGGGCTACACAACACTGTATTTCTGTAAACAAGTTTAGAGAAAAACCTCACCAAGGAAACAGAAGCCTTTTTTTGGATCAGCACCGTGACGTGAGGGGAAGAAGCTTATAAGGCTCTCCTGGTGCCATTTTCCCTTCTACCTCAAAAAAGGGTCCAGTGTTCCCCTTTGCACAAATGTATATGTACTGCACATTTTCACTGCTGGAAAAACAGCACTTGCCCAGGGCCATATTCTGATCAGAGCTGTGGTCCTGTCTGCATCAGCTAGTTTGTTCCTTGGGGCTGTGCCCTGCTATGCAAGAGGGTCATGGTTGTGCTCGCACATGCTCCAATATAATGCTAACGTGTTGTCGGGAAAAAAACTAGCAATCTGTGCTTTCCTCATGACCTCATCTCTCCATGGCTTGGTGACTGCAAATATTTCTCCTGGTAGTTCATTCATCTTTATTTTCCAGAAACATTTCTTCATAATTTATTTGGAATTCTATATTGTGCTTCTCAATACAAAGTGGCTTACAAATAGCCAGTTGAAAATATAATAAAAGCACATTTGTTTTTGAATCATGACCACAGGTTTTGCAATGATTATCAACAAGATTTAAGATTTTCTATCCATGGGGACTGCAGCAAAGAAATTAAAAGATGCTTGCTCCCGGGGAGGAAAGCTATGGCAAATCTAGACAGCATCCTAAAAAGCAGAGACATCACCCTGCCAACAAAAGTGCGTTTAGTCAAGGCTATGGTCTTCCCAGTTGCAATGTATGGCTGTGAAAGTTGGACCATAAGGAAGGCCGAGTGTCAAAAAATTGAGGCTTTTGAACTCTGGTGCTGGAGAAGACTCTTGCGAGTCCCTTGGACTGCAAAGCGAACAAACTGGTCAGTCCTATAGGAGATCATCCCTGACTGCTCTTTAGAAGGCCAGATCCTGAAGATGAAACTCAAATACTTTGGCCACCTCATGAGAAGGAAGGACTCCCTGGAGAGGAGACTAATGCTGGGAGCAATCGAGGGCAAAAGAAGAAGGGGACGACAGAGAATGAGGTGGCTGGATGGAGTCACTGAAGCAGTGGGTGTGAACTTAAATGGACTCCGGGGAATAGTAGAGGACAGGAAGGCCTGGAGGATCATTGTCCATGGGGTCACGATGGGTCGGACATGACTTCGCACCTAACGACAACAATCCATTTCGCATTCTTCAGAACAGCCGCTCACAGGGCCAGCATCCATAACTATAGTGTTTTACTACCTATGTGTAGAGCAGTAGAAGGAATACAAAAATTGCACTACACTTTTAAGGTTATGAATGGTTTAGGTCCTGGTTAGATTTGAGACTTGGTCCTACAGACCATTTTGGTGGCTTCAAAATCAAGTGTGTTTTTTTTTTTGTGGTGCCATACCTTCAGGACAACTTATGTAAGTATATCCCACAACTCAGGCCACTTCCTCATGCAGGTGATTCCCCAGTTTAATCTCATTACTGTTGAGAAGGAAAGGAGATTAGCTGGGAACCACCTCACAGAGGTGCTCCTGTTCTTTCCCCGTTGTGCTTACCTTTTCTATCCTCCAATTTATGGCCTTATGAAAAGGGATTAGATAGATCCTTGGAGGATAGGTCTATCAGTGACTAGGGTTGTGCACTCCGGCACACTTCAGCCACTTCGGTGAGCACTGCAGCCTGACTCGGCCATCTGGCATCTGCACACAGGTGCAGAGCTCTGTGCCAGCATGCAAGCACCAGCTGACTCGCTGCCGCTGGCCACCTCAGGCTGCAGTGCTGACCGAAGCATGCAACCCTATCAGAGGCTACTAGCCATGATGACTGAGGGGAGCCTCAACCTTCAGAGGCACTAATCCCAGAGCCAAGCGGCAAAATCTTGGCCTCTAGGCCCTGTTCTTGGTCTTCCAATGGAACTAGTTGGCCACTACGTAACACAGAATGTTGGACTAGATAGCCACTGGTTGATCCAGCACAGCTCTTCTCAACTTCTCCAGTGGTGGTTTGACCAATTAAAAAAAAAAGGTAGTTTGTGTAACACTATAACTTCTTTAAGAGTCTCTTGTGGCGAAGAGTGATAAAGGCAGCAGAAATGCTGTCTGAAGCTGTATGCCCATGAGACTGGGAGTTCGATCCCAGCAGCCGGCTCAAGGTTGACTCAGCCTTCCATCCTTCTGAGGTCGGTGAAATGAGTACCCAGCTTGCTGGGGGGTAAATGGTAATGACTGGGGAAGGCACTGGCAAACCACCCCGTATTGAGTCTGCCATGAAAACGCTAGAGGGCGTCACCCCAAGGGTCATGACCCGGTGCTTGCACAGGGGATACCTTTGCCTTTTTATAATTTCTTAACAGTATAACAACAGAACTACCAATGATTTCTAAAAAGCCCACTGAGTGTATGTGTGTAGGGTGAATACATACATTCCCATCCACATTTTCCACAAACATCCTTTTGAGCACAATCTCCCTTAGGGAAGACTGTACCAAAGCAGGTTTGGGAAAATTTAAAGTGGAAACACTGGAAGTACCATGATCATGTAGCAATGTTGAGCAGAAGCCCCCAGAGGAACCCTCACAATTCAGGAGGCAAGGCCGAAAGCTACCTGCGGAAGTGACCTTTGTCCAACTTGTGAAATGAAGAAACCAGGCTCGTTCATAAAACCAGCAGTCAGTGCTCCAACGGAAACACTAACCTATTCTCCAGTACCAAGCTGGTAGTGTTTAGCACTGGACAGCTGGCAAAGGAGCCATGCAGAATGCAAACATTAATAAGTGCCATTCTCCAGTATGCCTTAAAAGTTTTATTGTTCAGAAACACTAAATGTATCCCTCAGATATGCACACTATTTCTTTAAAAAGAACAACCATTTAGTGAACATCAGATTTACCCAGTAGACACGGCACATAATTTCATTGTATTTGCACCATACTAAACTCATTACTGTTATTTTAAGCCACTTTGGTTGATTCAGTCCTGATTTATTTTCCAAAAACACTTTAAAGATGTACACACAATGGTAACAAAAAGCAGTGCTTCCACAAAGAATGATGCTTAGCAAACGTGTAATCCTAACTAATTTAATGAGCAAAACACCTACAAGTGCTAGTAAGGTTGCTCCTGAAGATTACCGGTGCTGTTAAAAAAATACTAACGTATTTTCATATCAGTGCTACAACTGCATAGTTTTCAAACATCTACTGTAAGCAGCTTTAAAAAAAACTATTTACAAAACTCAGTAGTTGCACTTCTTAGAGCTTCCTACTGATATCCACAAATTCCCAGTCTCTTAAAACACTTTCCAGTACAAGTCCCATGAAAGAGGTGTTTATGGTTTGTCTTTGTGAAATGACTGTTTTCACTGGTTAATGCCATAGCTGTCTAATACTTCCAAAGCCACTGAAAGCTAAACACATTAGGAACGAAAGCTGCAGTCCAGCCATCTCATATTGTACTCAATTATCACAACAATTTCCTATGACTGCAGAAGCTTCTGTATTAGATGCCAAGGCAAATCAAAGGCACGTCTGTGATGCAGACGATAATGCACTATTTCTGCTTAGCAACTGTTTTTTAAAGCTTCAGTGAATGTTAACAATCCATGGATTGTTCGCTTAGTAAACACAATGTTTTTTAAAAGCCAAAAATAATTATCTGCCTGCTTGTAGACCTGAAGGCTTCAATCCACCAGAACACTTTCACAAATGGAGGAATTTCTGTCAATGGAGCATGACTTTCTTACCTCCCCTTTGGCTATAGCCCGAAATGCCTCCCAGTGCTGTTCTTGGGGGCCAGAAGCAGCATTCTGGAAAGTATTTTAGGCAGCAAAACTGGAGAAGAAAAGAATCACACTCCATGGACAGAAGCCTTCTACTGAAATACTCTGGTGGATCTAACCCATAATCTGCATCATTTTGAGATGATGGGGAACTTCTACTGGTTTTAATGCTTGGTTAAGTCTGCAATCATAAACCTATTTGCCTAGACATAGACCCCTGAAGAACAAATTTTCTGAGTAAGCATCCATGAGATTGCATTGCATCTATTGCAAGCTTAACATTTGCTAAGTAGTCTCCTGTTATTGGACCCAAGGTCTAAACACCACTTATTTGCACTACAAAACTGTCATCTTATGCATGCGTGCAATTTTAGGCACAAAGCAAATGTAGCTACAGTTAATGACTGAAATACTAGTTGTCTTAAATCCATTAAGCGAACCGCGATTTAAAAAAAATGCTTCTGTTCCAGCATTAACCCCAGCATCAGCACAAAAAAGAAAGAGGGCAAGCCTGTGTTCTTTCTCCAGGGTGATTGTGCCAGGCAGCATAACAGATGATCGGCACTTGCAGCTCTGTCATTGCTAAATTGCCTGTTTGGAGAGATATCTGGATTCGCCCAGGTGCTCCTATCCCCACTATCAATCACCCAACAGTCAATCAGTGGGGGCAGAACCTTAGGCGGGGAAGCCAGCTCCTTTGCAAAGGCTGCTACAGCAGCAGACATAACCATTGCCCTCCTGGGTCCTTACAACTGCACCAAATGCAATCAAGATAATTATAAGCTTGAATTGTCATACACTGGGATCTAAGAAGAAGAGTTGGGTTTTATACCCTGATTTTCACTACCTGAGGGAGTCTCAAAGTGGCTTACAATTGCCCTCCCTTCCTCTCCCTGCGAGAGACACTCAGTGAGGTAGGTGGGGCTGAGAGAGCTCTGACTGTGAAATGAGAACAGCTCTAACAGGATTGTGACCAGCCCAAGGTCACCTAGCTGGCTGCATGTGGAGGAGCAGGGAAACAAGCCTCAGTTTAGAGACAGCTGCTCTTAACCACTACACCAAGCTGGCTCTCCCTCTCCCATTCGGTTTGTTAAAAAAGTATTTGAAAAGGAAGTTCTTGATACCTTGTTGTAAACCTCAGTCCCAAACACACATGTTCTAATTCAACAACATTTGTTGTGCACAAGAAGCAACTGAGGCTACAAGGGCTCCTGCACTCTCTTCGGTCCATGGCACTGGCACTGCCTACGTGGATATGGCTGTCTGCTAATCAAAGTAAAGAGCCTGGGTGGAGGGTGTCCGGAGACATTCAGCTCACTGAAATAATCAGGACTAGTTTACAGACAACGTAGCAAGGAATTGTTTTGTGTGGAAAACACCTATGAAAGTAAGTTATTGGCTCTGATAACGTCATTAGACTGTTTTCTAAGGGTCATGGTGGTCATCTTCCCGGAGCTGTCACTGGTGAGCTTTAACGTTGGTGGCAGATGCAGATTCAAAGACATCATCTTCTACACTTTCTTCTATTGGTTTCATTTTTTGTGACGCTCTTAAATAAGGAGAGGGTTGACCTGCCAATTTAAGAAACAGAGAGTAAGATCAGCTTGTAAAATCTTAGGGGGAAAACCCACAGCAATTGTACAAAATACTTAAGACCCATGCATTTGGGGGGGGGGGGAAACAGAGATGCTTCATTTCATAATTTGCCATTTGTACTTAAAAGGAAACTTTGGATGCAAGAGATTCAAAAAGTAACAACTAGCGCCATCTACAGGGCACTTTCAACAACTCTCTCTGACTTTAGTAATACCGCTGCAGCCTAGATACAAAGCTGCAGCTTCAGCTGCTTCCCATCCCCTTTATTTGTAAAAAATCAGTAACATTTGGTACTTTATCAAAATACACACCCTGCATACACACCATACAAAGCTTTCATCAATTAAATGTCACAAATAACAATTCACAAAGGAGGAACTAAAAAAGCAGCCCTACTACATCAATCCTAATCTTCATGCCAAAACCAATAATAAAATAGGAGTAGAAAAACAACATGAATAAAGCTGGGCAAGGACCCCCCCCCCACCACAGTTTTGATGTTCAATTTGCAGAGAACTGGTACCTAGGGAAGTATAAAGAAAAAAAGCAAAGCAGGGGGGGGGATTACCCTACTTTTTACTACTGGAGGGAGTCTCCAAGTGTCTTACAATTGCCTTCCCTTTCTCTCCCCACAACAGACAGACACATGGTGAGGTAGGTGGCTGAGGGAGCTCTGACTGAACTGTGATTGGCCCAAGGTCACCCAGCTGGCTGCATATGGAAGAGGAATGGGAAATCCAATCTGGTTTTCCATATTAGAGGCCGCTGCACCAAGCTGTCCTGTCCACCTACAGCTTCTTCTTAACCCCTCACAATTCTGCCATCTCATTCTGCCACAGATACATACAGCCTTGAGCTTGATATAAATGCCGGCCTAGGAGAAGTGCCTGGTATTACTAACAGCATGAGCTGGATGACTAGCCAGTGGGACAGTGCTTGTAGAAAGGGGGTATTTCTTTTTGAGAAAATATTAATACAAAACAGTTGCTAATTTTAAATATGAGCTGAATAAACGGCATTTCCCTTCAATTTTCTTGTATCACCACACATAGTGCCAGCTGTACTGAAATGACAAAACTGAGGCCTTGATAAAAAGGGAGAGCTTTGTTTTGTGAGATACAGAGAAGGGTGAGCTGCCTGCATGGCTCCTCTTGGTCCACTACATCTGAAAAGGAACCAAAATATCTTCTCTAAACTCTAAATATGAAAATACAGTGATGCAAGAAGTAACAGTCCACTAGATACTTCAGAGTACTTAAGATAGCCATACTAAAGGCCCAGGGCAGGTCTGAAACTGGCTAGCAAGGGCAGGAAGCATGCTACACTGGCTGCCTTCTACCTCTGCAGGAAGCAAACGTGGGCATTATGTGAAAGTCAATAGAATGATCAATACTCTCCTGCAGTGCGCAGCTTTGCAGCCTCAGGAGTGACAGGGACATCTCATAGGGGGTTTATTGACCCTGGCTGCCATTCCACGATGCTGGCTCTAGTTATTTATCTTGGCATTTTCAGGCTCCTCCCCCTGCCCCCAAGGAACTCCAATGCAACTTACTAATAGTAAAAAAGGTTCAAAATTACAGAAAACAAATATGACTGGTCTAGGTTTGGTAAAGTGATTTTCACTGGTCCCAGCATTATGGGTCCTTGGCTAAGGGACAAGATCCCTTTGGCTTGTGCTCAAGGGCTCACAACTTTGAGCTCTCTCAAGTTAAATCCATGCAGAAAGTGGAGGGAGATTGTCAGCGTCAGCTTCCACTAGCCTGCTATGTCAGTGCAGCAGGATTTGCCTCAGTTCCCTCCTCTGGAAACAAACAGAACCACATTGGTCTAATTCAGCCTTTCTCAACCACAGTTTCACTACAGGCCTGGAAGGGTTTCACTGAGTGGGTGGGAGTTGATTATTTAAAAAAAATATTATCAGGTGACCATATATGGTCACATAGACTCCTTCCCCCTCCCAAAATGGCCATAGAAATCCTTGCTGGCTGAGACTCATTGTATGCGGTAGCAACTGGAGTCCAAAGAGGTAAGTACTCTCATTTTAACTTAACTGTGCATGCCTTGTGTGGTGGTGCATGTGGTAGTGGTGGTGGTGGGAAACAGTGTTATAGGCCTGTTTCTGGCAGTGGGGGGGGGGCATGGAGATGACAGAGTGGCATTGGCCTGCCCTGACCCCATTTGGTGAAGTAGAGCAAGCTGGTAGCCAGCCCAGAGTGCAGATATGGTTCTGTTCACTTCCTATGTAGTGGGAGTGGCCTGAGGACACTGCTGGTGACACATGACTTCTGAGGACACGGCAGGAAGGTGTGGCCTGCTGACATCACTTCTGGATTTCTCAAAGCCTGAAGAATGTTTCAGGGGTTTCTCAATGGTAAAGCGGTTCAGAAAAGCTGGACTATTTGCACAGCAGTCTTGCTGGATTCGCTGTAATGCTCAAAGGCCCTTCTGTACCTCACATATAGACATCCGGAAGAGTGGAGTGCAGAAGCTACTTACAATACAGTCCTATACACACAATCCAGTCTAGATCCATTTTATTTCACTGAGCTTAGACTGGAATAACTCTGAGCAGCTCTTTGTGACACATGTACAGAAAGCCGCGAAAAAGGGCTGCATAGAGGACTTCATTCAACTGTGAGCAGATGGGTCAGCTTGTACATGACCCTCTATTGACTCCTCCCTGTATACAGATTGTCTCTCCCCATTTGGAAATATCCAGCTGTTTTCACTGATATTTGTTTCCAGATTTTTATGCCTTGGACTGCACTACACAAAATAAAACAAATAGTATCCAGCTGCTGAAAAAGTTCTCTAGCAAGCAATCCAATGTGCTATTTTCAAATATCAGCACCCAACAGCATGTGCATGACTATTTTTAAAGCAAAGCACAAGTGCAGGCTCTCCCAGTGGACTGTGTGTGAGCAATCTTCACAAGAGATTTAACACTTCACTGTGGTAGGTGAAAACAGGCTTCATTTTAGGTGGTACACTGTGATGCAGGAAGCAGAATTGAAAAGTATTTGCCTTTTTTCCCTTCCTCATACCATGCTGCCCAGTCACATGAAGACATCCTAGACAGAACTATTTAAAGAGACATCCTTCCTTGAGTATCCTTAACAGCTGGGATCGAAAAGAATACTATGCAATAAACTAACATAATGGCCATACAGAGCATTCAAAGTGTTCATCTACACCATTAACATTCATCTTCAATTTTGCTTCATAAATACAATATTGAAACTTAATATTAGTAGAAATTATTATATTCCTTTAAGCAGAGGCTGGATTTGCATATTAATCCTTCCAATTTAAACTGAAAAAAAATTTCCCCTCTGTGAAGAAAGCTTTAAGAAGAGACCCACTAAGTACCTTTTTTGAGAATGCTGGGTTAATATGGGAAGCTATCAACAGAAAGCCTCATGCTGTAAACGATTCGCACCACAAGAACTATAGAACTCTTGTTGGTTATGTCCTTAACACAAAAGCAGACAGTTAGATTTGCATCAACAAATACTGAACACCGATTTTTATTAGTAGTAGTTTGAGCCTTAATAATAAATACGAACTGACTCATTTCACTGCAGAAGTTTAACGAAGCTGAAACAGACACCAATGTTAGGGAAAGGATGTGGCTGAACACTAGCTGAGATGCAGATTCCCATGAAGTTTGAAGACCATGATCTCCAATGGGGATAGTTGCTGTGGCTGAGTTTTGTGAAATAGAACTGCTCACATTCCTGTCCAGTCTGAAATAGGAAGGATTCATGCATTGCCACTTTTGTTCTGCCCTGTTTGGTATAACCCCAGTTACCATTACTGGCCCTGCTCTTGGTTTTTGGTGTTATGTGTTTTTAGTGAATCGTTTTAAAAATTATTCTTTTAAATTGTTTAATGCCAAAATGTTTTAATGTTTGATGTCTGCTGCCTTGGGGACCCTGTTTGGAACCCACTGACTGCTTCCAGGAGGCTGTTCCAGAGACATGTCTGAGTCTAGACAGTGGCAGAACATGCCTCAGATACTGGTGGAACAAGCAACAGACCTTGCTGGGAAGATCAGGGCTGAAACATGCATGGAGTCCTTCAAGCATGTGGCTCCCAGGGCATGAAGGGCTTTAAAGACGAACACCAACACCTTGAATTGGACCCAGAAATTAACTGTCAGCCACTGGAGGGCTTTCAGAATAGTAACACAGTCCCAGCGACTAGTCCCAGATAACAAACAAGGTGTCACAGTTTGCACCAGCAGCAGTTTCTGGGTTGTCTTCAAGGGCAGGCCTAGGTAGAGCCTATTATAGTAAATGCTACTGACACAGAACTGACAGAACAACAGATGTTAATATTAAACACAACACACAGTAGGCACTCAAAACTAAATTCAAAACTAACAGAGGAGGAGCAAGATTAACTGTCTCGGGAAGCTTTGCACAATACTATAATGACTCACGCAGAGAGGAAGCAGAGGAAGTGCCCCGGAGAAAGTGCTGCAAGCCATCCTCACTGTCACTTGAGCTAGCCATGCTGTTTCTCATTTGCATCACAGAGAGCTGTGAGCACAGGCTAGGTTGTTGATCCATTTTTTGGGATGCCTGCAGAGAAGTAAGCCATATTGGATTTTCTGTCATCAGTACAAACTTGAACAGCCATAAGGTTGGGGATGCGGGATCAGCCCAAAAAGCCTGCTGAATCTGGTGTTCTATTCGCAGCCAAATTCTTTAGGAATCTTCATTGTTTATTCCCAGTGTCTTAACATTCTGAGAACCACTCCCTCCAATCAATGCATGACCACTGGGGGCATTCTTTCTATCCTGCTGTAAGCTGCACAAAGCAGCTAACATCATTTGCCCCTCTTCATATTTTATTTATCTATTTATTTATATTTTTATACCACCCTTCCCTACAGCTCTGGGCGTATCCTCACAGCAACCTTGTGAGGTAGGTTAGACTGAAAGCGACTGGCCCAAGATCACCAAGCAAGTTTCCATGGCATACTGAGAATCTGAATCCGGGTGTCTCACACTGGCTCCCCTTATAAGTTTGTTGGAAATGGATAACCATTTATTATTGCAGCCCTGAAGAAACTAAACTCCAACAGTAAAACATTTGTCGCTTTCAAATGCTTTTCATACTTCTGCAGCCACTAGAAGTATGCATTATGTCTCGGAGTCTGGAGGAAAGAGTAACCCATCTTAGAAATGCATGCTTTATGCTTCTTCATTCAATTTCCAATTCTCCTGATGAATAGAAAGATACTTTATATAAAGCTTGACTTTATCCTGTATTGCAGCACCCTGGAAAGCAGGCAGGGCAGATCTATCCAGTATTCCTTAATTTGCTTTGATAGAGGCCTTCTGACTTCCTTACTGCTCTGTCAGTGACATTTTGCACTGCTTATGAATGGAGAGGGCTGACATCCAGAACACCCAGAATAATATTTAATCACAAACAGGAAACTGTGTTTTTAAGAAGTGAGCTCAACAGAACCCATCTTTATAGCAGCAGCACAGTATCCAAGGCAGCACAAAAGAAATACTTACTTTGTCATTTAGGGTTGGATCATTCAACGAGTATAACTTGTTTGTAATATCTTTCCCAATGAGATGCTTAAATATTTCAAATAGAAATGGCTCTGATTCCAGAAAAAATGTAAGTCTCTCTCTGGACCAGCACAAGAATTTGCAATTATCATCAGCGGTAATAGACACCTAGAGGAAAGCATATTCATAGTTAGCCCTTAATGGATGCAGGTGACTACAACAGAGTTTATTTGGATGATCAGAACTCAGAAAGAGTGAATCAATAGTGGTTTATCCTATGAAATGCAATATATACTATGCAACACATAAACTTGGCTTGCTTCTGGGTTTTTCACATTTTCTATCAAAGTTAAAGGATAGAAGCGTTTTCTGAGAACATTTGGAATCTTAGTAAAGTCACTGGTTAAAAACTACATTGTCATCACACACCCCTTTTGTCCACGTAGCTGTTTCGCCCCTCTCTGTGGGCTTAGCCAAGAAGGACGAAGAACATCTTTTAAAATGTTGGAAAGAAAATCATTTAGAAGCCTATTTCGGACATTTAGGATTGTCATATTTGTAAAATCCCTTCTGTTTCAATAGGACTGGGGTAAAAACATACAACATTCAAATGTGTAGGAATTACACATGATTATAAGCATGTGCACTTGGCATTTATGGTGGGGGACTCCATATATGCCAGAAACAGAATGATGTGCACATACACAGCTGCCCTGCTCTGTATAACTGTACACTTATATAGCCCAGGTCAATTACTGGCTGTAATCATGTTTCCTTTTCTTTCTCCTATCCCAGAAACAGATCATTCATACCACTGCTGTGATTTGGTCTGTGCTCATGCAACGGCCTGCTGGGCATATATACAGCTTGACAGCCCAGGCCTAAGAAATGGTTCATACAAGCCAGCCAGCTACTTTGGTTTGCTCAGGGAGGCTATGGTAAGCTTATATCCGGCAGATGGCACCAGCATACAACAAAGGAAATCCCTGCGGAGGAAGAAACAATAACCAGTCCTCGTAGGAAATTAACTTTAAGCATGTTACTTCCAAAAGAAGCTAATGCCGCCAGCAAGGACATATGGTCAATATATAAACTGGGTTTCAGTTACTGTGTGCAGATTCTTCAATTTTAAATCTTTTTTCATCTCACGATAGTTAAGTCAATAAAAGGGAAGAGTTAGTCTGTGAGGGGGGAAAGGATCTAAATATAAAACTAAGTTATTGATATGTTAGGGACTTGTGCCTAAAGGAAGATGTGATAGTTATAACAGTATACGCCATTAAGATCTTCCATCTAAAAATGTACTTGAGCACCTAAGTTTTCTGACACACAATCCCCCTCATTCCATCCACTACTTCCTTTGTGGCAATTTAGGTTGATCAGCTGGACAGATTACTAGATATTCATTAAAATTATGATGTCTTATTTCATCTCAGCCCAGAACAAATCAATGCCCAGAGGAGAATGTAGAAAGTACAGCACAGGTATCCAGTAACTCTCTTCAAGCATAGAGCTGAATATATCTTGACAACTTCCTCTTCTTGGAATTAAGCCCAGTCCATGACTGGAATATATTACATCAACAAATAATTTTAGACTCTATTGCAGTCCTCTTTCTCTTACTACTAAATAGCTACTATACATTCACATTACAACAACAACAAAATCACTATAGGCCTACTGCCCAAGATCTGGCAGTCAGTGCAAACAATGAAATCCAGTTAGTTTATACCCATACCTCTTTGGGAACTATTTAGCCCCATGGCCCAGCAACCCTTTGCCACTAAGGATTCCTTGCTAGTACCCTATCTTTGTACTAATGGTGTACAGAGGTGTGCATTGGATATATCTGAGCTGAAAGAAACAGCTGAGAAATACTATGATGGTCCCAGAATATAATGGAGCCAAGAAAATTGGGATTCCAGAATTTTTACCATATCCAAGTATAGCACCTTACCATTAATGGGGTCCAGAAATATCAGGAAATACTGATATTTTTCAGGTTCAATATACCTGAACTCGAAAAACACTGGTGGGTGGAGGGAAGGGAATTGCACACCCTCACTGATATACAAAGCTTGCAAACAAAACAAGCTTTTCCTCACAGTTCCCCTCTCGTCCTCCTCCAATCTCTGCTACTTCAGGCAATCTGTATTCTCTTTCAGCCACCATAACTCTGGGTTCTCCTTCTTGTATGCTAGTTTTTACTGAGGACGAGAGTGGTTTGACAAAATGTTCCATTCCTCTATCATACACACCTTTTCTCATTTCACACAATATTAACACAAAACAAAAACTTGCCAAATCTGCACGCCAGAGGTGAAACTGAGATGAGCATGCATAGCACAAGCAGCACTCTCTTTCAAAATCCCTTCAACTCTCTGGAAAAGAAACAAATGCCAACAACCTGTCATTGCTTTTAGTTGTCCTGTTTCTTGAACATTAAGCCACCTCCTTCCTTCAGTTCTTCTGCTTACCAACAAATTCCAACAACCACCAATGCCATTTCTCTCACCTTTGCTTTGGCTTTCCAACATCCCCCTGCATTAAAAAGCAGGTTATCAAAAGAGCATTCTATCACTACTTCTGCTCTCTGAATTTTGAAATAATCTGCATTATATCCCATTCTCAAAGTTTCTATCAAGCTACTCTAAAGACAACTGTTTGATCTTTCAGAGCTGAAAGTAAAAGTATTCACATGTGAGAGATCAATACAGTGCAGGTACAAACAAAGGTTAGCCAGGTTAGTGTGCATAACAGTGAAAGCAAACAGTACCTTGTGCCACTTTAAATACATTTTTAGCTATATTATACTTTCATTTTATTGCGCATATTCTTAGCAACTAAGAGTGGGCTGTACTTCACATAAGCTTATGCTGTAGTATTCAAGATGCCACCAGACATTGTTTTCAAGCATATTTCAAAATACGGAAGCGCCAGGCACCAATATCACAAAAATATCTCTTTTTGAGTAGGCTAGCCTTCAAATAAGCCTCTCATATCAGACACATTAAATTAATAATCGAAGTAGTATTTCAAGGTACATATATTATTAACCCATGAAAATATATCAACCAGAAAACTAAAACCTTGTACACAATTTTGAAGCTGTCAGTAGATGCTGCAAGACAATATTGAAATTTTGCATATCTGATAAACATTTTAAATTTTAACCTAAGCTATCAGGAAAGGCAATTAATTCACTGCTGAACATTATAGTTTATGATGCCTCAAGTTTTTCTCTTCGATAAATCTTGAATCTTTAAAATTTATGCCCAATAGTATAGTACTGTACCTGAAATTTCTCACCCCGATTCATCTGGGTTGATCGAAATTCAGGTGAATCTATAAAGGCGCAGGGGTAAATATTATGCAGAAAATGCCCTCGATACGAGACCTTCATTCTGATGACAAAAATATTCAATAAAAAAATGCGAGATATCTATGGTACATCAATCAAATGTCTGCTGTAATATAATTATTAATGAGTAAACATAATTTATGGCTAATTTGCAAGATGCTTGGCTATAAGATTTTTTGTTACCGAGCCTGACTTCTGGTACAACTACTTCTGATATTCCTGTAGTGAAGCAGATACCTGACAGTCCTGACAGACATGCTCTGGAACTGTATTTTTCTCCCACCAATATGCTGGTTTGCTTTTCCTTGCCTTTTAAAACATAACTATGGTTCCTTATACCTGAACTGATGTCACTGCAGCTAGCCATGGTTTAGAAGCTGGTCAATAAACCCAGACAAAAAATGATTGTGCTGCAGTATGAAGAGACCTCAAAGCAAAATGGGTTGGGGGATCTGTTTACAAGAATAGAGCAGAGAAAGAAAAGGAATCAGAGATCCAGTACAGATCTTCTATTCTCTTAGCCATGGTCAGGATACTTGTGGATGTTATCACTGAATCAGTCCAACATATCGTATTGGACATAGTGAATAAACATGACACACTCAAATACATGGTAGTTATCTATTGCCAGGTAACAGAGATTCACAATGATTTGTGGTGGTTCTTAGGCATCCAAAGGAGATTAAAAGACTTAACTAGATGGCTTTGGTCTGGTTGCCAGTCCTCAATCCATGGTCTATGCATGTAAAATGTTCACAGGGATGTTCTCTGCAGCAGTGCCCACTTTACAGCTTGTGTAAAGTCACAATCTTAAAGCTAGAAGAGTTGGTTTTTATACCTCACTGCCTGAAGGAGTCTCAAAGCAGCTTACAATTGCCCCACAATTGCCCTTCCTCTCCCCACAACAGACACCCTGTGAGGGAGGTGAGGCTGAGAAAGCCCAAATATTACCACTCAGTCAGAACAGCTCTATCAGGGCTGTGAGTGGCCCAAGACTACCCAGTTGGCTGCATGAGTAGGAGTGGAGAATCAAACCTGGTTTGCCATATTAGAAGCCACTGCTCTTAACCACTACACCATCAACTGAAAGGGCCATATTTACTTCCATTCCTAACACAAGACCTGCACTTCAGGGAGGGTTAGCAGCTTACCCATTCTTCTATAGACAGACATTTCAAGATGGAAGCCATCTGCCAACCACAACCTCCACTGGATAAAGTCCTTGACAGTTTTCTGAAACAGGCCCAGTTGATACACTGGGGAACTAATCAGAAAGGCCACAGATGGCTTGTTCAAGAACCACATATGGCTCCTGAGCCACTGAGTGTCAGTGTTCTATGTATAAACATGACTAACCTTATAGTGTATTAAAACACTTGCAGAGCATTAATAAATATCACTTCCTAGTGATATTTGGTACATCCAGTGGAAAACAATGGATTTCAAGATTCTAAATTTCTTAAGTATTAATTTTTCATTTTGTTCCTAACCTCTGATTTCAGTGCCCAAATTCATTAACAAAAAGATAGAATTCCAACAGAATTAATCCTGGCTGCAAATGAAAAACAGCTTCTCTCCTCCCCAACTACAGCTGATAATTTAAAATGGATTTGTGAAGAGACCACAAAGCAAAAAGATACAAAATAAAAATTAAATGGGATACTGCTGTTAGGAAGGATGATAGCAACAGATAACTCAAAGTGACCATTTGTTGCTTTAGTCAGACTTTTGGATTGTTTGATGCATGTAATACGCCACTCATATAATCAGCAACTGAATGATTTCTGACTTAATTGCATGGCCTTTTGGTTTACAATCAGTTTTCAATGTTAGGACAAAGCCTTGCAGCATATAATATTCTAACAAGCATTCTGTGCAGAATGCCTTTCTTTCCCATTAACTTCTCACCTGTCTAGGAATTAGGGAGAAGACACTTCCCAAATTGAAGGGATGAGTTATAAAGCTGCTGTTGGGCTGTGTGTCAGCCACCTTGCCAATACAGCTCCCCAACAACACTCTTAGGCTGCACACACATGGAATGCAATCACCCTTGAACACTGCACAGAGGAAATATCAACAATGATGACTATTTTATCCTTGATATGTATGCAAAATAATCTCATTAAATCAAAATGTTAATATAATTGCATGGTCAGGAAGAATGGCAAGGATAAAACATATTTAAAGAAAGGGGTGCAAAGTTACTGTATACTGCAGCCTTTCAGATTTTTCCACTACTCAATTAAGCTACAAAAAAGAAAGGTTCCCATTCAAACTCATTAAAGTACATACTTTCCTTTTAGCAGAATGCTTAATCGATCATCTACTGATGTTTTATCCTCTGCAGCATATGCTTGACCTGTTTTTAGTGTCTGAATATTGCAGAATTGTCCAGTCAGTCTTTGGAATTGTTCTGGAGGCACATGAAGAGGTTCAAACATTCTCTTATACAGACTACTGAGCTCTTTATCTATCTTTATCTGTAACAGAATTTTAAACGGTTACAGGAGAAATGTAACTGCATATTAGTTGCAAAAATATGCTGTTTAGCAAACAGAAATACATATGGAGAAATCAGTAACCACTTAATAATACTATAGTGCCAAGGATGAAGTTGACAGGACTACACTAATTTAAGTGATTAGGAAATGGTCCCTATAGGAATGTATGTAAGAGCTTGGCTTTTATTGACTGCAATATTATTATCAGTGTGTGTTTGTATATTTCAAAGGAAAATATAACTTTAAGCCAGAAATTTAGTTGTCATGACATTTAAGTCTTTACTTTGATATGAAGAAGAATAAGATTTGGTTCTTATATGCCATTTTTGCCTACCTGAAGGCTTACATTCACCTCAAAGCGGCTTAACAATCTCCTTCCCTTTCCTCTCCTCACAACAGACACTCTGTGAGGTAGGTGAGGCTGAGAGAGCCCTGATACAGCTTTATTATAGAGCTGTGGTGAGCAGCTCCCCAGTTAGTTGCATGTGGGGGAGCGCTGAATCAAACACAGCTCGCCTGAAGTCTGTGTTCCTAACCACTATACCAAGCTGGCTCTCATATCTTATTATTCCAACATAATTACACATATGCAAGTGCAAAACTCTAATAAAAGTGCAAAGTTTTTTCTCTCTGTTCCATAGCTTTCTTGCCCATCTGGCATACTAAAAAGTTAATGTAGTGGCAACCTTAGAGGCAATGGGAAAAAATCAGAAAGTTCCCTATTAAAAATCTGAAACAACTCCCTAGTTGGCTTTCGGCAAGCTATTCTATCTGTGCCACAACCCTAGTTCTCCAGCAGTAGGGGATATTATTCACCCACCCTTCAAGGCTGTTGTAACATCAATAAGATAATACAAGTGTCATCTATTAACACTCTAAAAGTAAAATCTATGCTCACTTAGTTTCAACCAAACAGAATGGTGCTTGCTTTCAAATAAAATTGGGTCTGCACAAGTATATTATAATTGCTAAGTAGAAAGTTTTTTGTAGTTTTTGTCTTTACTAAGTTACAAACTTTAACCTGAGAACTCCACAAGAGCTACACAAGAGACAGTCGATCACAAAGATGAGAAAGCAGTGTCTGATATACAATCCCCATTCATTTATGCACCAAAACAGGAAAGAGCTGGCTGAAGTCTGGAAGTCCTTCTGAATTGATACAAATCCTAGCCAGGACACTCTGTCCTAGTCTATCTGAAAACACAGGCAGATTGAGCAGAGATCAATTAGGCTTGCAGAAGACAAGGAAGTGGGTGGAAGGAGGTGCAAAAATAGGAAAGGTTTGTGCACCAGAAAATATAGAAATGATACTAGCAGCAACATTAAAGACAACCAAGAAAAACACTTGGGAAGCTGAATTCTTTCTAATTAGCTTTTATGTAGGGGTTCTCAACACGGTTTCCATGGGTGCTACACCATCCCTCAACACCATTCCTGGTGCTCACCACATATGTTTATAAAGTGACTTGGGCCAGGAAGGGCTTTATGAGTTTTATTAATGGTTCTGGTACGTCAGACCTTAATTATAGTACTTTAACTGTGCAAACAGCAGACTAACACTTTAAAAACACAGTGGGACGTGCTTCTGGCTAAGCATGATAGACCTGCACAGAGAAAACGTTTAATGCACCTAACTAGAACTTCTATTGAAGTCATCAGATCTTCCTCAGTTTAAATGTATGTTGATAATTTTCAAAAATATTTTATTTTCTATCACATTCTTGTCAAGGAGCCCTCACCAGACCTTTAGTTCTAAGAGCCATTAAGTAATTGAGCAGGTTAAAAATGCCTAGGTTGACAAGAAAAGGGCTCATGTAGCTAGAAGTAGCCCCATTTTCTTTTTGCATAGTTATGTTAGATATCTGCAAATCTGAGGATAGTGCCATATGACAGTTTCTCAGACAGCTCAATAGGCCTGTTTGTCTATCTGGCTTCTATATCTCCCCTCCCAGACCAGCCAACTTGGGGCAGTTCACAATAAAACATAATAGTAAATACAATAGTCATTAAAATACAAAATAATTGATTTAGTTATTTGGATTCTTAACCACCACTCCCAGACCAAACCTTCTCGTGGTGGTTTACAATAAGCATTCCCAATAAAATAACAAACCCCAGGCAGTGTAAGATCATCCCCCACCCCCTCCCAACTCACCAGTCCAGTATGGATCAATTCCCCCCCCCCAATTTTCATATTTGTGTATATGTATATTTAGTCTTTTTAAAACTAACATGTTGTTTAAAAATCTTTAAAAGCAACCCATTAAAAGTTTCTGCCTGATATGGTTAAGAGCTATTGTTAGAATGGCATGTAACAGCAATCCTTGACATTTTGTGGTAGACTTCGCCTCCAATGGAAGCCATTTTGCATTTGGCTCTACCTCCCTTTGTCAGAATTCTAGAAGTACCCACAGGCTGGAAAAAAAAAACCCGAGGACCCCTGCTATACATTATATCCTTGTTATAAGCAAGTTAGAAGAAACCAAGGCAAGAAAATATTTTTATTACGGAAGCAGGTATGTATTCTGTTATAAAAATAGAGATACTGAAAGATACTTTGGGATTATAACAGAATTGGTCTTTCAAAAGATTTTGCACCCCTTTGTTGCTTTAGTATTTCTATCATCGCTTTATATACCTACAACAATAACTGAGGGGGAAAACATCAACTTTCATGCTGCTCTCCATCTACACAGGATGTTACCGGCTGATTAAACTAGACCGCATACCAGACGTTCCCTCTCTTCCTGATTTCACAGCTTTTAAAGCAAAAATGTTATGCATGACTTTTTTCATACTGTGGTTTGTACTGTACCTCATTAGGAACAGCTATCAAGGAATAGCTGTTTGATAAGAAATACATGCAGAAGCCAAGTAAGATGCCTTCTCTGAAGTCAAAAAATGACTGTTAAACTAGGAATACGTACATTTCCATACATAGTTCGCACAGGGTATACATCAATGAGCCATCTCATCTGATATGGAATTGCAACTCCAATTAGAAAATAAAATCTGCTGTGTCCAAAGAGGAAGATTATTCTTTAGGCAAAATCAAGGAACACTTTTAAAAGCATTATCATTGCATCAGCATACTATCTACAGATAATCTTAAATCTCTGAAAATCCAAAATGCTGGCTTGCCTCAGCTTAAGCTTTCTGCATGTCTGATAGAAGGTCAAAACATAAGGGAAGAATGATCAGAAGATGGCCAGGAGAGAGATGGGCATATAGATATTTAATTCAAATAAATAATGTAAGGCTGAGTTATGATTTTGTCTGATGACTATATAAATGGTTCAAGTAACCTAAAACATTATATTCTTTTGTGTATTAATTTTAATTCCACTTGATTACCATAACTATTATATTGTGCATCCTTATCCATTCTTCCCTCTTAATATTTGTGAAACAGCCCTGGGGGTGGAGTGCGTCCTGGCTGTCTGAGTTGGAATAGGGCCAATCAGGGTGCGGGCAGCTCCAGCTCCCACACTCCCTCCTTGCCTGCTAGAAGCCTTCTGGCTGTGGCCTCCATTTTTGCTCACGAGGACAGGGCTTTGCGGCCCGCAGAGATGCTCCGGGTTTGAGAGAGAGAGAGTGTGTGTGTGGGGGGGGGGGCGTTGGAGCCTTCCTGCAGGCACTCCAAACCCCCTCCCCCACGCTCCCTCGAACTGGGAGCCTCTATGTGGGCTGCAAAGCCGTTGCCACCTTGCAGAGGTGGCGACAGGGCTTTGCAGCTCGCAGAGAGGCTTCTAGTTCGAGGGAGTGCAGGAGGTCTTGGAGCGACCACAGGAAGGCTTTGTAGCCCAAAAAAGCTCTCCAGGGCTTTGCGGCCCTGCTTTGAGGGCAGGTCTTTGTAGCCCCCCCGGGATTGCTCCCGCTTCAAGGGAGAGGGGTTGGAGCCTCCCTGCGGCCTGCAAAGACTCTGCGGCCCTCAGGGACACCAGCGCTGGGATGGAGCCGGTGGAGGGGAGGAGGGCTTTTCACCATCCCTTCGGCCCGCTATATCAGCTTCACGGGATTATGTGACACTGCTGTGGGGAGCGAGCAGCAGGAAAGGGCCTTCCCCTGACCCCTTTCAAAGCCCATTTTTAAAATGCTGCTAGTATCCTAATATTTCAGTTATGCAATGATAAAGAACTCACTGAATCATATTAAAGAAAATTTGTTGAGACTTTTGCAATAGGCAGACAGAAGGATGGCAGCCTGAAACTATTTTGCTGTGCAAAAATAAGCAGTTTAGGCAGACACAAATCTGAGACTTTTGACTAGTTGATCGGCTGGGCCTGCCCCATCTATGACATTAAGCAGATTTTAGATTGCATGCCAGCAAGACTTAACAAAATTGGATTTCACTGTAAGCTTTTAGGGACTTTGAGATGGTTTACCCTCACTATGCATTTTATGTATGAGGCTTAAAAAAACAGCAGCATCAAGAAACTGTGACATGCAGGAGGTACAGGGAAGATCAAATCTAATCAGGTTTTTGGACTGTATACAAAATAAGAGTTTATTCTGGCTAGTTTATTCTGCTAGCCAATCATTAGCCACAAGGCTCCTGTTCATTTTTGTTGCAGAAAACCTTGTACAGAACACTGATGCAATGATGTTTGCTGAAGGGGGCTACAGAGACCATCTCTCTCCAGCCTTGGCCCATCTGCAGTTTTTCCAGGCAGGCACAGTTCTATTTCTAGGAAGGACTCAAAGTGATTGTGTTGATCTTTCAGTGAATATATCGTTTAGTGGCAATGTACATACCGGTCTTTTCTTGTATACCAAGTATATAAAATGAAGAACGTTGACAAGCAGAAAGACTGCATTCCAGACCATTATATCCAAGGCACAGCGAAAAAGTGTTGCCCAGATGATAAAAAGTGCACATCCTGCCAAAAACAAAATTGTATTTCAAAGGATGATATGTACAAGATTACAACTGGTCTCTCCTCCCCATCCCAGTTAGGAAGTAGAACAAAACGGTCTTTTTACACTGCAACTCTAAGTAGAGCTATACCTTTATAAGCTCACTGACTTCAATTATCTATGAAGAGTATAATTCTGCATAGGACTGCATTGTTTAGTTCCCTCTATTTTTAACATTAGTATAATAATCTCTTATTTAAAAACAAAGAACTAAAATTCTGCTCATCCACAGCCCATCTGTAGAAACAGTGGAAAACTTTGAATGTTTGCATACAATAATGGCCATTTTCACAAAGGACATGAATGAATCTAACTGCGCATGCTAGCTATATTTTTACTCTCCCTCACTATATTCCAGAACTCTGAGCTTCATAGGCAGCTGACTTGGAAACATGAGACAGTTTCAAAGGAAGTTTGCAATGTGGCATGAAGGAAAAGGCTAATGTATTATTTCAGTTTTTTAAAAAAGGGTAGAAAAACGTATTAGGCAAACAGAAGCTTTTAGATACCCCTAAAAGAACCCTGAACTCAAGGAAAATGGTGAGAGAGAGTGCTTGGCTTACCTATTGTTAGCATAGCTCGTAGGACAATCATATGAAGATTGAATGTGGTTGGAATAACTAATCCAATTGCAAAACAAATATTAGCCATATGAAAAACCAGGTGGTGAATCTCTCTCCAGTTTTCACATACAGTTTCATTCAAAGGCACAGAAGTGGCATTTCTGAAGTCAAGGAGAAAACTCAAAGGGGTCACTGTGATTGAACTGATTTGGGTAGGGTTCATCTTGAAGTCGTCTGTTAAAAAACTGTAAAAGTAATTAAAATAAGAAACAACGGGGGAATTAAGCTTCAAATTCATAGCAGTTTCATTTGTCAACAAATCCAATTTATCTGGAACATAAATGTTTAGGTCAGCCACTCACAGCTAAACATTCTCCCACTTAAAAGTGTGAAAAAAAATGTGTATATGTCCTGCATTTATATCTTGCCTTTCTCCCCACTAGGGACCCAAAGCAGCTTACATAGTTCTCTTCTCCATTTTATCCTCACAAGAAAATCTGTGAAGCAGGTTAAGCTGAGAGTGTATGACTGGCTCAGGGTCACCCAGCGAGCTCCCCTGAGAGAACAGGGGTGCCAACCTGAATCTCCCAGATCCTAGTCCAACAAAATACCACATGGGCTTTTAATAAACATTTTACTTTTCATCATGGCTGGCCTAAGGCATTTGAATGTCCAAAGCAGAAAACACAAATGGCTACTCCAGGCAGGCACAAAATATAGCCGGCAAGGCTGCCTGTGAGCAGACACAAGGCTACTGTGTGTAAAGCAGCCATCAGCATGGAGTGCTTCAAAATAAAATAGCCATTCATCTTATCTATCTCACACCTATCTTAGCTACCATGAAGCCATGGCAGTATTACTAAATATAGCACTATTCTGACACAAGGCCAATAATACAAAGCAAAATACTACAGATTTTTTTCTGCCAGCCAACTTTTAAGTGCAACAGAAATAAACTTACCTTATCTTCAAAATGACACAGGAGCAGATAACAGCTCTGACTCCTCCACAGAAATGTCCATGCATGGGCATTAGTAGGGGATATTTCAGAATTAGATATTAGCCTCTGCTATATGCCCCCATTAACAGTTACATTATGTTTTATAATAATGTGCAGGTTAGATCTATTTTATGAGCCTCTTGTGGCGCAGAGTGGTAAGGCAGCAGACATGCAGTCTGAAAGCTCTGCCCATGAGGCTGGGAGTTCAATCCCAGCAGCCGACTCAAGGTGGACTCAGCCTTACATCCTTCCAAGGTCGGTAAAATGAGTAACCAGCTTGCTGGGGGGTAAACGGTAATGACTGGGGAAGGCACTGGCAAACCACCCCGTATTGAGTCTGCCATGAAAACGCTAGAGGGCGTCACCCCAAGGGTCAGGCATGACGGTGCTTGCACAGGGGATACCTTTACCTTTACCTAGATCTATTTACTGGCCATAACACTGCCATCATTCAACAAAGAGAAATAAAGATTAACATTTTGAAAAGAAATAGAGAATGGATGACAGAACTGGAACAAATGGGAATGAGGCTTTCACAACTTTTTTGGGATTGTGTTATGGCTGCTGCCTATCTCAGGGACTGCTTATCTGCTTATGCCCCCCGCTCTTCACTCTCTGGGTACTTATCTGCTAGTGATTCCTGGTCCCAGAGAGGTATGCCTGCCCTCGACCCAGGCCAGGACATTTTTGATCCTGGACCTTATTCCCGGGAGAGCTGAGGGTCCTAACTGAATGGCGTAGCGCCAAATATTATCGTGCCTCCAAGCCCCTCCTTACCTTTTTGCTGTCTCGCTTTCATCTGCCGCCTTTTCGCACTCCTCACCCTCCACAAGTGCTGCTGGAAATGGCGAAAGAGAGCAACACACTTTACATGCAACTCTTTCTCCTGTCAATCAATCCAGCCAGCCAATCCCCTTTCTCCATGCTTTAAAGGTCCCCTGATGCCCGTTTCTTTTAATTCATAGTTCTCCATTTAAATGCATATAACTTTTTAAAATTAAACTTGTTCCTGGGTTTTTTTTTTGGGGGGGGGGAGAAATTGAGAGGCATGATTTATGTTACAACTTTGGGGGGGGGGATTTATTTCTAGCATCGCCTGCATGCTTGTCCACCTATTCATTGCTCCATTGTTAAACCTTTTAAAAAAGAAACTCCCATCCCTGGAACTAGGAAGAATAGGAAGGTGCGAGGGTGGGATGAGGCAGGTGCATTTAGCACATTTGAGCCTCCATACCTTCCCTCTGCTGGTTGCTCTTCTGAAGCTTACGCTAAATAGGTTGGGGATGCAGCCAACTGGTTACTGCCCAGATGCTGGATGTTGGTGACATCATATGAAGGGGCCAGAATATAACAACTACCTAAGATAAGCATTTCACTACATTTAAAGGGTGCGGAAATGCCTTCATTTTGCAGCAGCTTCTATTCTTACTGATGGAATAAATTCCCAGCTCTTAGTTAAAGTCTGTAGGATTAACTTTGGAGATGATGTACCAACAGTCAACTCCAGGCAGATTACTATAAATCATTCTGTGCAGTTCTAGCCTTAGCTCTGAGGAAACTGCAGCTGGCACAGAACACAGCCGTCCGGGTCCTTACTAGGACACCATTGAGAGCCCATGTTTGACTCTCCATGCCTGCTCTTACTCCCGGTGAAAATACCAACACTGCCTTACTATGATAGCAATAGACACACACAAAAATGCCTTGAGGATTTTAAATACTTCAGATGTGCCAGCTGTACACAAAATAGCTTTTATAGGCTAGTTATGGGGGAGGGAGAGGCAAACCCTTATGTTTAAGCATTCATGAAATATTGAAAATATTGGATTGTGTCACACATATGCACACCGGCAAGAAAAGTTCCACAGCTCACTATGATCTGTTTTGGAGCTCTTGACCCCTGCTGCTTCAAAAGTATCCTTATGAATAGTTGGTTTTGTCCTGTGAACAGACAAAAATATTATGTTAGATGAAAATTACCTTTATAACAAATTTTGGTAAAAGTAAGATTTTTCATTCTACACTGATATGATTTACTGAAAATGAAACAGAAGAAAGTTTGAGTCCAGGGGCACCTTGAAGACCAACTAAGTTTTATTCAAGGTATAAACTTTTCTGTGCAAGCACACTACTTGAATGTATTGAAAATTACAATAATAAATACTGAAATAAGACAACAAAGTTAAAGATTTTGCAAGCACAGTTTGTGAGAGATTGTAGAAAGGGCACGCATATTTTTGCATATATTAATACAGGACTGAATAAGTTTCATTTCATGGGGCTGACCTAGAAATACAGTTTGAAGTCCATCCTAAAACACGGTGCTAATACAGACCACTACAGGAGGGGGTAGAAGACAATACTCCCCAGATAACTACAGAAAGAATATGCTAAAGGAAGATTTGGTAGGATTATAAGGAAATGTAACTGCTCTCTCACAGAAGGTACCTGGGAACACTAACAGACTAGGGCCCCTTGAAGTAATGGGGTTTAGAAAGGTACAATACCATTTAGGATTGCATTATTAGACTGCATTAATTTAAAAAAAAAACACTTCTCCAGTTGTCAGCCCCAATGAATAAAATAGGACTGTTTCAATAAGACCTGTTTGGGACTGCTCGGTTATTCTCTCTCCATTCACTTGCTCCTGGGACTTATGTAATAGAAGAATATAATAGAGACCGGGGAGACGGAGTATATGGGCAGGAAGACCCAGGGGCTGGATTTAAGAGAATAGGACCACCAGGCTGCATCTGGGCATAGTAAATTAGAGTATTTTTCAGCATGTGTGGGATGTTTTGCTGCAGTCATAACAACAGGTAAGAAATCCTATTCAGTCCTAGAGCTCAGTGAATGACCTTGGCTGCATCCACTCCTAAAGACAGGATTGTTCCGGAGCTTAAAATGGAAGCCTGTGCATGCCACCCCAACTTCGCAGGAAGAATGCAGTTGCCATGACCATGGGCGGCTACAGAGTGCCGCTCCCACAGCTGTGCTGAGCAAGGGCTCGGCCCCTATGCCTGTTCCTGCCGCGAGACCGACGGAGGGGCCAGCTTGAAAAAGTTTTTGCACTTCGAGGACAGTTCTGGATCCCTGAAGGACATACGAAAAGCATGGCCCGGTCACCTCCCCCCTTCCCAATTCAGCGCTGCAAGAAGCCCGTTTTCCGAAGGCAGGGCGCGGAGACAAGAGCGCCAGCAGCGTACGCCGACGAGCTCCACGATCCCGCGGCCGAAGCATGCGTCTCCCTCCCGCTCCGTTTTGCGAGGCGCTCAAGAGTCCCAAGGCGAGCAAGTGGCCGGGAGCAAAGGAGGGGCGCAGCGCCAATGCCGAGCGCTTTCCGGACGCGGCTGGTCGCCGGAGTGGTCTGCGCGGCCCCCGGCTGCCCTCCCCGCGCCTGTCCTCTGGCCCAGCGCCCCGCCGCGGTCTTACCTGGCGACCCCCTGCGCCGCCCCCCGCTCGCTCGCTCGGCCCGGGATCTTCCGCCAGAGCTCCTGTGCCCCAAAGCGCTGTCGGTCATGCCCGCCCGCCCCCCCGGCCGGAAAGCTGCCACACAGCGCCCCCTCGCCCCTTCGCGCCTGCTAGAGGAACCTGCGCGAAAGAGCGGCGGCGCCCGAGCGGTCGCAGTTTTTGACTAAAATAGGCAGCGGGCGCTCGCCGCCACCATCTCGCAGGCGGCGCCAACTCCCCAATGCCGGCGGGAGAAGGCAGCGGCTGCCGCACGCAAGCGCTTTCCCGGCCGCCGGACTGCACAGCTGCTCCTTGGGGGGCCGGGCGGGGTGTTGCTTGGCTCTTACTTAGCTCGTCACTCCTAAAGGGGACAAAGGCCAGGCTCAAGCACAGCTGGGGCTGCTTGCAAGGCTTTAGAAAGGCTGCTCTTTCCAGACACATCTCGGCTTAAAAGTGCAATGGTCACTCTGCCTAAACAAGCAGCGTTTGCATCCGAGCTGCGGTCCGGTTGTTGCAGTATTCTCTACTCAATGAACTCTCCCACTGAGGCCCTGCTGCTTCATCTGAGAATGTGAGTTGGAAGAGACCTCCAGGGTCATCTAGTCCAACCCCCCCCCCCGTACAGTGCAGGAACTCACAACTACCTGCCCACTTTCAGTTATCCCAATTTCATGCCCAACTGACCCCCCCCCCCCCCCCGCGCGCGCACACACACACTCTCAACAAATCTCCAGAATCCAGCCTGGCCTGGAGGAAATTCATCTACCATCCCACAGTGGCAATTAGTGGCCTATGCTGTGGTGGTGATGTCAAGGCTGTAGATGTGGAACACTAGCCTGGTGCCAGCTACATTCCTGTGCCGGTTGAAGTAGTTTCAAAATTATTTTAATAGAAGCATTTGGTTAAGCTATTATTATGTTTCATATTGTTTCTTTTGTTTTTTTCCTTGGGTCTTTGTTTTAGTTCTTACCTCACTTTTATTTTCTTTAGCATTTATTTTGATTGTAAAATGTACATAATACATGTTTAGGATATTCAAGATATAAGATTTATGTATAAGTGAGCCAATCGTAGGAGGAGCCTACGAAAACAGCATAGCTGAGGATGAAAATGTGAGGTTTCAAGCTTGGGAAGATGGAGTTTAAAGAGAGAGAGACCTCAAAAATGCCAGAGGGAACAAGGATTGCCAACCTCTTGATGTAGGCAGGAATTTCGCAACAAGGAATTGCGAACCCTAAGGGGGAACTGATCTCTGTAACAGGGAGATTTGTTATGATTCCAGGACATCACCAGGCCGCACCTGGAGGCTGGCAACCCTAGAAGGAGAGAATGAAGCTGGAAAAGGAAAACAGGAAATGGTGGGGGAGGGGAAATAAGGTGCCACCCACAAGTCCTTGTGGGTTCCCACTTGTTACTTGCCTAATGCTTTTCTGTCACGGGATTAAATGTTTAGGATTTAGCATTGTCACAAAAGGTGGTTGGATTTGATAGGTGATAGCTTTAAAGGTAAAGGTATCCCCTGTGCAAGCACCGAGTCATGTCTGACCCTTGGGGTGACGCCCTCTAACGTTTTCATGGCAGACTCAATATGGGGTGGTTTGCCAGTGCCTTCCCCAGTCATTACCGTTTACCCCCCAGCAAGCTGGGTACTCATTTTACCGACCTCGGAAGGATGGAAGGCTGAGTCCACCTTGAGCCGGCTGCTGGGATCGAACTCCCAGCCTTTACCCTTGATAGCTTTACCCTTAACATAATGTGCTCTAAACAAGCAACCTGTATTATTGCTTCGACCAAATTTGCCCAAATAATTGAAAAAGAAACACAGAAAGATGCAAGGCAGGAATTTTTCAATCACAGATAGGGTTGCCAAGCTCAAGGCAGGTTTTGACAGTCTCCTGGAATTGCAGCTGATGGTTTCCAGATGACAGAGATCGGTTCCCCTGAAGGAAATGGGTAAACTCCATGGCATTACCTCTTCCCTTTCCCTCCCCAAACTCCAATCTCCCCAAATTCCTCCTCCAAATCTCCAGGAATTTCCCAACCCAGAGTTGACAACCCTATTCACATAAAGTAGGTCTGAAATTTAAACTCCCAACACTATTTAAGCCTAGCACTTTAAACAAGTAAATCTGTTTAATAGATTTTGCCATTTTTCTGTCATAAATGCCTTATATGTTATTGTTCTTTGATGCCATGATTATTTTCTGTCTCATATAGTTTTGTTCTAGGGAGCTTGTCTTAATCTTATTTTCTTTTTGAATTTAATATATCTTTATCTAGCTCTTATTATTCCTCCTCCCCCCCCTTACGTTATATATCGGATGAGTCGTTCTCCAAGTCATCATTTCTTAGCCTGGGTGTTATCTTTCTTTATGCTGTTTCTTCACATTTTGTTTCAACCATTGTTTATATAAATAATTGTTAATTGTTAATAATAGTTTGTAATAATAAGATGTTACTAACATGCGCTTATTAGGTGTTTGCCACTAAACTTTCTAGTGTTTATGAAAGACCTTGTAACAGCAGGGGATAAAACCATTACAAGTTTTAATCTATGTCAGGGAAATGAAACTCATGCCTGGTATTATTAGTCACAGTAGGTACCAAACATTTGTCTAGGAGAAAGGACCAACACAGCTCATTAATATAAAGTCAATAAATAACCATGTGAGAGTTCTAAGTCTTTACAGTGATTGCATTTTAATAGCAACTGCTGGCTTTAATTCCAGGATTTCTCAGTATCTTGTACGTTTATCTTTTCGAGTTTTCTACAAATAAAAAAATATTTTCTCTTAATTTAATAAAGTGTCGTTATTTCTTACTCAACTCAGATACTTTCTCTTAATTGAAGTGTATGGATATCGGTGTATATTGGTCTTCTTACTATGTTGACATGTAATAATAAACCATGGAAGCCATGAAGAGTTGCATACCTACTCCTCCTTACTAGTGTGTGTGTGGTTCAAAAATGGAACATTTCTGCTTTCACAACAGCCTATCTTTTGCCTCTCCATCCAACAACGGTTTATTCCTGCTTCCAAGATAGGATTCCAAACTGATGTTGTACAAAAATAATGAACAAGAATTGGTGTATGTAATATTAAACTTCCATTTGCTTCGAAGAAGAAGAAGAAGAAGAGTTGGTTCTTATATGCCGCTTTTCCCTACCCGAAGGAAGCTCAAAGCGGCTTACAGTCGCCTTCCCATTCCTCTCCCCACAACAGACACCCTGTGGGGTGGGTGAGGCTGAGAGAGCCCTGATATCACTGCCCGGTCAGAACAGCTTCATCAGTGCCGTGGCGAGCCCAAGGTCACCCAGCTGGTTGCATGTGGGGGAGCGCAGAATCGAACCCGGCATGCCAGATTAGAAGTCCGCACTCCTAACCACTACACCAAACTGGCTCATCAAAGAATGATGAAGTTAGTCATTTTAGGAGCTCATGCCTGATATTAGTTTAGGAACTCTTGCCTAGTCACAATAAGCACAAAACATTTGTCCAGGAGAAAGGATCAACATAGCTCATTAATACAAAGTCAATAAATAACCCCCAAGGAAGTCCAGGATTAGTATGCCGAGGCAGGCAATAGCAAACCACCTCTTTCTTTCTCTTGCCTTGAAAGCCGAAGGAGTCACCAAAATCTAGTTGCAGCTTAATGGCACTTCCCACTATCAAAGTTCTGCATATGCTCTAAGAAAACAGCTGTTCTTTTAAAATAGGCTGCACTCAAACATCATGACAAACATGTTTGGGAAGTGGCGGGAAGGGGTCTGGGGATGGAGGGGTACTTGGCGTTGGCTGGTCACATGCTGTGGGGGGGGGGGGAAAGGAGCAGGGACACTGCGTCTTTGACGCGGTGTCCCTGCTCTTTTCCCTAGGGCAATGGGAAGGCGGGAGGACTCACCGTGGCGGAAGGACGCGTGTTTTTCTGCGCGGCAAGTCCCCTGGTGGGTGAGGCCGGGCCAAGTGGCCAATGGGGAGGCCCTTAGGGATTTATTTTATCCGCTACGCAGGAGCAGTTAAAGATTACTGTATGAAACTGACATTAATTCTTTGATTTTCTAAATTTGAAGATTACTCCTGTTGTAGTTAAATAAACCAGAATTGTACTAACAATAATATTCCTATCACTAGGTAGGATATGGAGAAGATGTCAGGTTTTGTGTTGTATTTTTCAGATGAGGGACCGACTTTACGGTTTGGAATTTTAATAGTAAAATAAAATTTAATAACTAGTGAAGTACTAGGCATATGGAAGGGCAGTATAAAAATCTAATAAATAAATATTCAGAAAACTATTTCATTTCTAAATTATTAGCTTCTTGGGCAGTGAATATTACCATAAAGTTAAACCTTGAAAACCATTAATGAAATAGTTCCAGGCTTTATAACTTAGTTATATAATTGAGGGCATTTCTCTTACACATTAAGGTGGTAATTTTCAGGAAGGCTCAGCTAGAGTTCATATATATATTTAACTGGGCAATTATAGCTGAGAGAGGATTGGGGCAGTTATCAGAATCTTGTGAATGACCGTCAAATCAAACAACTCCTTACCTGCAACAATACAATATCTAATTTGAACATGGACACTGGTACCAGAGCTTGCAGTAAACCCAGATGCCAACTTTAATGCCACGGACAGCCTGACAGCACAATCACTGGACCTAACAACTTCAACTGAACCATCTCAGGCTCATTCACTTGTTTATTTTCTAACATTGTATATGCCATCAAATGTCAACAATGCTTTTCCATTGTCTACATAGGGCAAACACCAAATGATAGACATAAATCTGACATCAAGAATCACAAAAATGGGAAACCTGTAGAACATTTAAACCTTCCAGGGTATTCAGTTGGGACATCAAAGTAGCTGTTTCATTGCAAAGGAATTTCAGAATCACATTGGGAAGGAGGATTGCTGAACTGCAAGTTATTATAACACTCGGGACAATGGAACCCCCTGGACTTGACATTGGCTTCTTATCTCACTATACCTACTAAGCCATTAAGGACTCACTTATACCCAGAAACTGAACTAGTTGATTTGGGGGGGCAGCCCCTGGACTCTCTCTGTTTTACTTTTTCCACATGGTGTGTAAAGGCCTGGCTGGCACTCGTCAGATGGTGGGCAGGCCTGCGTGGAAGGGGAAGAGCTGGGCCTTCTGGGCCCAGCTCCTCCCCTGCCTATAGCATCCTGACAGGCAGTGGTCCCCAACTGTTTTATCACTGGGGACCGGTCAACACTTGACAATTTTACTGAGGCCCGGGGGGGGGGTAGTCTTTTGCCGAGGGACGCCACCGCTGCCAGAGCTCCTGCTCTGCTTTCCCGCTGATGCCCCTGATTTCCCACCATCCACTGGGGGGCACTGCCAGCAGCAGCTGTGCAGTGCCACGCTGAGGGGGAGCCCTTGCCATGGCAGCCACCGGAGAGCACCAAAGGTGAGCTGGCGGCAGAGTGGCAGGGCAGCCCCCGAGGCAGCAGCTGGGGAGGAGGACAAGGAGGAGCCGCAGCCCGGTACCGACTGATCCCCGGACCGGGGGTTGGGGACCACTGCTGACGGGGACAAAAAAATGTCCCAATCAGCTCCATGGCACTTTGTGGCAGCACAGAACCGACTAGGGCATTTAAATTTTTTTCACAAATGCAATCCCACCTTCTTGAAAATACTCTCACACACACACTGCCACAAAGCAGGGTGGAATCTCTCTGCCTTGGCTGCCTTGTGCGGAGGCAGTAATCTGGGGTGGACCAGGTCCAGCAGGAAAAATCTTTGCATCAGGAATCTGGGAAAGGTGGGACAAACTGCCCTGTTGCAAAGAACCAGTGGCAGCCAGGAGTAGCAGTGCCAGTGTGGAAAGGGTCAAAGTTTGCACTCAAGTTGAACTTGTCTACCTTGGGGCTACTACTGAACTCAAACTTATATATTTGTATATACTGATTGACAGTCATTCGTAAGATTCTGATAACAGTTTCAATTCTATCTCAGCTATAGCTACCCAGCTAATTATGTGTCTGAACTCTAGCTCAGCCTTTCTGGCAATTACCTCCCCCCCCCCCCGCCCGCCCTTCTACCTGTCAATATGGTTGAAGAATGTGTTATATATGAAGAAGTGTGCTTGCACAGAAAAGTTTATATCTCAAATATCTCACCTCTTCAAGGTGCCACTGGACTCCAGCTTGGTTCACCTTGATGAGTGCTTGCTCTCTCCTTTCTGTTGCAGGTGCTAATTAATGCTTGGGATAGCCAAAGGCATGAGCTGAAGGCCAGCAACCAAAGGGCTGCTGGCTCATGGGCACTGAATCCAATGTTGTTCTGTTGGTGATTATTTTTTATTGTAATTTACTTTGGGTCTCTTCAGGGAGAAATGTATAGTGCAAATATTCAAATAAAAATAAGTAAAAGGAAGAGTGCCTTGGATTTGGGGTTTCCCAGATTACTTTTCTACTGTCCAACATATGCAGTTCTAAAACGGAAGACCACTGGGACATGGCAATGAGGTCATTCTGTTCAAAAACATTTTTAATCCCATTAGAATCCTTAACACAGAGATATACCTGGGTTTTGAATCTAGTTTTGTTCCATGTGTAGCCCCAGCTGAAGATAGCTATTTCTAACTGTATCAGACATACCCATCTTGTTGTACCTACCTTGTTTGTACATGTGGCTGTCCTTTGATGGACAGGAACTTCTGTCTGTATGCTGAACAACAACTGTGGGTGAGAATAGGTAAGCTGGAAAAAGCTTGCCCATAAGAGTGCCTTTAAAAGGCAGCTCTACATACTGCAACTCTCTTTGAGTCCAAAAACTGGAGAAGGCTGTTGCCCCCCCCCCTTAAAAAACTGGATGAAAAAGATGACAGTGCAGCTTCCCATCTGCCAAAATCTCTTCAGCCTTCTAGACAAGCTCTTAACCTTGCCCATTTTTTTCAAATAATAGACTGCTACACATTTGTTGTAATAGTCAAAGTGCTGGACCAGGATTTGGGAGCCTGAAGTTCAAATTCCCACTCTGCCATGGAAGTTTGTGGGAGGATGCTGGGGTAGTCCCATCACCTCAGCCTAAGCTCCTTTGCAGGGTTGCCCTGAGGATGGAGAAGCGAATGACATCAGCTATTCTGAATCTCCACTGGGGAGCAGGTGGGATATAAACAAAGTAAATAGAATAAACTGTCCAGACCTTGATTTCCAATTGCCACAGCATAATTAATTTGGAAAAAAATGAATTAAAATGACTGCAAGCATTGCAGCACAAGTCCTTCAATGTTTTGTTCAGCTCTTCAGCAATACTTCCAGGGTGAAGAATTCAATTCTACCACTGTCATTTTTTTCAAGTGGCTCCACCTATTGCCAGAACAATGGAATTAGGACCCAGATCCCCCGATAGGCCTGTGTGTGCAAGTGAGTGCTTGGAAAGGTGCAAAACTTGTTTGATCCAGACACACCAAGAGGACAGCAGAAGTGATGGTAACAACAGAAATCATAGTCAATAATCCTTCATTCACACTACCTTCAACACTCTTAAAAACTGTCGTTCATCTCCAGCTCAGGTATTGTTACTCTGCTAAACAATTTTTCTCTGTTACATATGGTGCAGCAATAAAGATGATTGGTACACTCTGGGAAGCTGAAGCAATTACACTGGTGCTTTGTGTTTGCATGTACTGCCCTGCTGCTGCAGCCTGAAAGTAATCTCAAGTCAGCGCTTCATAAATGTATGCAAGAGACCAATCATTCAATTTCTTTCTCCACACTTTGCTGTTTGTGCAGGCTCCTGCTTTAAATGTCATCTTTTGTGAGATACTGCAGATCAAATTTATGCATTGTGATTATGAAATAACAAGGGAATCAACATTAAGGATAGTTTTCCCTGTTGCTCTTCTGTTATACCGTCTGCATAATTCATGACAAGGAATCCTCAATAAACATGAAGAACTGTGTGAAAAATAGCTTAAAACACACACACACAAACAATACAGAAGGCAACACAATTGCAATAAAGCTTTGTGTGGTAATGATTCATCTCACCTCCCCTCCTTACCCAAAACAATAAGTTGAACAGAAGGGAGTCAATGGAAACACACGGTGATGCACAATCAATCATGAAGGGCAACTGACTGCTTTTGAACACAGCAAAAGAAGCCTGGCTATGTTTTCTTCTGCTAGAAAAAGAATTTGCTCTTTTATTTTAAAGCTGTTTTTACAAACTCTTCAGATTGATTTTCATGACATCAGTGTCAAGTCTTTCTACACTTAATTCTGGAATCAACAAAGGCTCCATGGCGCTTATTTTGTAAAAGAGTTGCAGTCTGTAACATGAGTTGGTATGTGTCTTGAATTGTTCTGAAGCTGATCTTCAAGCTGCTTTTCAGGCGTCTCTGGAACAGACACGTGATAGAAGTTAGGTAAGCGGATGTCATATCGAATCCCTTTCCCTAGGCTTATTCTGTCATTTAAAGCATATAGCTTATCAGCAATGTCACTTCCAACTAGAATTGAAAACAGGCGTGAGATGAATCGGTGCTTCGCAAAGAGCAAATACAATTTTTTTCTTCTCCAGGCCACGTATTGACAGTCTGTTTCTGCTGTGAGGGTTACCTGGAAGGAAAAAAAAGATGGCCAAAATTTGATCTTGTGTTCATATGTTGTACGTCTGGGTTACTATAATAATAATTTGTGCATAATAATGATACTCAGACCATTTTCACACGGAGGGGTAAAACGTGAGTGGCTTCCTGCTTACAAATGTAGGATGGTAAATCTCACATTTGCAACTCTCCTCACGGGGCGACCCTACCGCTTTTTCCCTCTCATGGCTGGCTTTTTGCCTCCTGACAAGGCTGCAAAGGAAAGCAACGTGATCTCCCCCCCCCTGCTCCTTGGCTTGTCAATCACAACAAGCTACCAATCACAGCACAGCAGTTCTCTCCTGGACTGAAACTTCCCCCCCCCCAGCCCTGAAATTATTATTATTTTTTTTTAAAGGCACTTCCATATTGCTATGCGGTAATGCCACAACACAGATGCATTTTTAATTGAAATCAACACTGCCCTGTTGCTATGGAGAAATGCCAGAATGATACAGAACCCCCCCCCCCTTTGGAATGTGTTATTTTCCAGTTTATTTCTGTCTGGGTGGATTTCTGAGACCCTGAACATGATAACTGGAGCCAAAAAGACATTTTGGGCTAATAGTTGGCTTTAAAACGAGGTGCTTAGACCCCTGCATGATCGGGAGAAGGCTGCCTGATCACCTGCCCCCCCTTCCCAGCTCATTCCTCACCTCCAGAAAACAGAAAAGAGGCTGAGCTTTGCTTGCCCAATCCTAAAAAAACTGTGAACACTTTAAAGTAAATTTTATTTCACCTTTGACAATGTAGGTTTGCGGTCACGCTGCAACACAGACCACACCATTAAAAAAAATCCTCAGAGCAGGAAATGGAGAGGGGAGGGCAGGTGTGAGGGTGGGACAAAGCTGCCAAGACTATTGCATGTTTTCCCCTCCATATGGTCTTATCCCCGGTTGCTCATTGGTGTTTTGCACGATTTAGGGTGGTAAATCTAGTTTTTTGGATTCCCAAACTCGCGACTTAAAAATGGCCAAATCATAACCTGGCTACTGGACAGCTTCCAGATGTTGGCAATGTCACTTGGAGGGGGCTAAATATGCTGCCAACATGCAAAGGCTGTCCAGGAACATTTTCCTTGTGTAGAAATGGCCACACTCTTTTGCTTAGGAACTACATGTTGTTCTTCTGAGCATTATTTCCCAATGTGGCACTTAGCGCATGTTTCAGTGGGAAAGGCCCTTGTCCAGTGAGGTGTGTGGTTGGCAGATGGGTTCCACCTCAAAACAGCCATTGGCAGATAAACTGGTCAGTTGTGAGGCTAAGCAGCCTCTGTCCAGGATGGAAATAAACGTGGCTTCCTTGCTTAATGGTAATTGCAAATATGGTTCTCCATGAGCCATGGGATAAGTACTAATGCTGTTTAGTTATTCTAACCTTTTGCTTTGGCTGTGGTTACAGTATTGCTTAGTACCTGCAAACAAATTTTAGAGAGAATGAAATGTGTTTTCCTCTCTCTGATCCAACTAAGGAGATCTGCACATGTGTACACTACATTACTTTCAACAGAAGCTAACAAAAATACCTAAAAATCCTGCAACTTTTCATTTATTTTATTATTCATTTATTAAAACATTTGTATACTGCCTTTCCTTACAGTTCAAGGCAGTTTATATAAACTTCAAATACACAGCCTAATTGCTCCATATATTTTAATAGTCCACGTTTTCCACAAAAATATCTTACAATATGCTTATTTTAAAAGTTCCCCCATTTCCGTATCAGCAAGGGCACACTTCTACTCCAGTACATCTGCATGCACAATGCCTTGTTTGCTAACATGCATCTATGTCTCATGACAACTCAGCAAAAACGTGGTTCTTTTAAAAAGATCTCAGTGGAATAGAAGCACTGCTAGACTCCAGTTCTTCTCATGCACTTTCAAAGCTATGAGTTGTGTTTTAACTGTTTTGCATATATATAGATTGCTTCCCCTCACCACTGTAGCTCACAACCTCAATCTCCCCTCCTTCACTTTACCCTCACAACTCCATGAGGTGGGTTAGAATCATAGAGTTGGGCCATACAGGCCATCTAGTCCAACCACCTGCTCAATGCAGGATCAGCCCTAAGCATCCTAAAGCATCCAAGAAAAGTGTGTATCCAACCTTTGCGTGAAGACTGCCAGTGAGGGGGAGTTCACCTTAGGCAGCCTATTCCACTGCTGAACTACTATGACTGTGAAAATTTTTTCCTGATATCTAGCCTATATCGTTGTACTTGTAGTTTAAACCCATTACTGCGTGTCCTCTCCTCTGCAGCCAACGGAAACAGCATCCTGCCCTCCTCCAATTGATAACCTTTCAAATACTTAAAGAGGGCTATCATGTCCCCTCTCAACCTCCTTTTCTCCAGGCTGAACATTCCCAAGTCCCTCAACCTATCTTCATAGGGCTTGGTCCCTTGGCCCCAGATCATCTTCGTCACTCTCCTCTGTACCCTTTCAATTTTATCGATGTCCTTCTTGAAGTGAGGCCTCCAGAACTGCACACAGTACTCCAGGTGTGGTCTGACCAGTGCCGTATACAATGGGCATTATTCTGTCATTTAAAGTTCTAGAAACAAAACATTTTTGTTTGTTTCTTCAACCAGAAAAAGAGGGTATCTGACTGTGGAATATAGGACCACTTGGATAAATCAGCTGTAGAATCACATCTTGCTTCATATCCTACCGAAGGTACAGGGTCCTGGCCCTAGACTTCTAGATTTAGACTTTATAAAATTAATGCTTTAAGTGTGATTAATTGTATTGTGTACATGTTGTTTGCTGCCCTGAGTCCGACTCTGGTGGAAAGGGCAGGTTATAAATTTATAGAAATAAGAATTTAAAAACATGCTTCATTAGTCCATTCAACAAAAATTCTCTTTAAAAGTTTAGAAATTAAAGGAGGGCATTTTGGAGGGAGGCTTTGATCTTTTGCTTTTTCTGTATTGGTACAGAGACCCACTGCAGACAGAACTCCATAAATTAGTCTACAAGCCATTTTAGGACTCTGCCTGATTTTTACAGCCATCTCATATTGAAAGGCCTGCCTGTGTGGACCAGTGATTTCATTGGCTGTGTGTAAAAGGAAATAAGAGATAAAAGCTGGGGGTGAAACCAGGAAGGATCCAGAGGTAGAGGTTTGTACCTAATCCCGTAGTTCCCTCAACATTTTCTGCCCAGAGTAACTCTATGCAGTGATTTGAAAGAACTACAACATCAGAGTGTTCTTAAATGACCCTTATTAAAATGGCTCTCGAAGGATACAAGTCTTTCCCCCACCTCCCTGCCCAGATAACGAATGCTCAAAGAACCTCAGTGTTTGAAGTTCTAGGAAGATGTTCATTTCAAATAAATATGCCAACTATGCAACACTCACTCTTACCTGAAAAATGCCTTCTTCAGTAGGTCTTAGTGAATCCCATTCAGGAGAATCCAGAAATTGAAGTGGGAAAATATAATGTAGAAATTCCCCATCTACTGTCACTCTGATCCTGACAAACAGAATATTGGTGTTATTACTGTGGACATACAGAAATGAAATCTGTCTAGTAATGGAAGATGTGGTCATTTTTGTTTCTTTTGAAAGGAAAAAAACAGGGAAATTTGTGTGTATATCTTTTAAGGATTTTGAATTAAGCAGTTTCAAAATGATTATTAAAGTTTATACAGATTATTAAAGTTTATTAAAGTTTATGCAGCAGGAGCTCACTAAGATTAAACACTTCTTCCCCTGTTCACAAGCTTTTTTCATCAGGCCCAATTATTGTATGCAGTTGAATAATAGACTGCATACACAAAAAGAAGCCATTAAAAATTCACATCTTTCAGTCTTTGCTTAGCAGCAAGAGGAACAGCATTTGTGATCCAAGAGACAGAAAAGAATTCCAACTGATATCTTCCGTTAAGAGTTCCTGAATTTCTCTTTCAGTGTTTAGGAACACAAAAGGACCAAACAGAGCTCCTTGGCATAAGGCAAAAAAATGAGGAGGCAGTTGTCAAAAGACATTCAACCTGCAACAGAAACTGACTCATAAGCTACTGTGCCAGAAGGACAAAAGATATGGGCAAGCAAATAGCACTGAGGCACTGAATTGTCCCATGAAATTCTGGGAATAGTATAGATGTAATAGATTGTGCAAAATTAAACTATCTGCCACAAGTTGTGATGGTTGCTAGCTTCAATGTCCTTTTAGAAAATAGCCCATGAAAGGGATATGACAACCACACACAACCTAAATGTCTGATGCAGCAGGGCTTTTCTCATGTACACAGAAACAGGTCTGGTAGAATTCGTGGATATTTTTATTCTGTTTATATCTGCCTCCATCTCTCTCCCAAATTGAAGCTCCTTGGGGAAAGGACTAGTCTTCTTTATTAAAGTGCCATGCACATCAAACACCATGCACAACAGAGGCTAAAGCCATGAGTAGACATCAGAACCTAGCTTGCCCACAGACTTCTGCCACACTCCCTCTGTACCACATTCACATTTTTTTAACTTTATTGTTCCTTGGCTTGTTTGTTGACTTTTCAATTTCTGGGCTATCATTGATAATGACAAATGGCTAAATTCAGTGAGTTTTTTAAAACTACTGTTTTTGTTACCATTTCTTGCTCACTGTATTAGTTTTATTGTCTTAATATTTTTACCTTTTCTGTTTGGATGTTGGTTATGCTATTTGGATGTTGGTTATTTTATGTCATAACAGAGAAGTGATATATATATATATATATATATATATATATATATAATTATGTAAATAGGTACAGATTTACATATATTTACATAACCTTTCATGACAGCATAAGGTATAACTTCATGGAAGCAAGCAGGAATATGGAAACAGGAATATATGTTACAGGAAATTGAAGATAAAATCCATAATTTTAAAAGTTTCAGATAAATAAATTGTAAAAACCCAGTTTCATATCACATCTGAACATAATAGAAATTAAGAATAATTTAAAACAGAACCTGTGAATGTGTTAGGAATTAATAAGAAGTTGTTTTTAATTGATAAAGAAGGAATTGTGTGGAACATATTTTCATCCATTATACAGAGTAACAGTTTATGTCCTTACATCATGCTTCATAGTGGGGGGCTGGGGACAAACACTACTATGGTCATACACAGATCTAGCATCAGCAGCCCTCTCCTCTGTTTTTTGTTGGATGGGGCAGGGGAAAGGAGGAGTAGCAGATACAATAAGAAATGCAATTCCAGTCAGTGTCTACCTAAAAAAATCTGTCATGGCTACAGATTGTGTATGTGACCATATTTGGGGAAATGAGCACTGCTGTCGTTTAAAAGAAATATTGCTTACTAAAATACAAATAAATGTTAAATACTGAAGAAATTTTATTATTATATTAATACATTAGTATAGAGGTTTGTTAGTAGTTGTCTAAGTAATACTAGAATTTTAAAATTTAAAACAGCCTTTTTTTCTTGGTGGCTTAACAATGAAATTTCCCCTCATGAAGGCAAGACACACACATTATATATTACAACGTAATCTTGATCTCTGGAAGTCCTTACTTAGATCACTTCTTCCTTGGTTTTCTGAACTTTCAGCAGCCTACACATTTTTATAAGTTGTTATATAACTAACAGTACTATAATGTGTGTGTGTGTGTTTAAAAGAAGACAAAACCCATTTTTCTCAGGAAGACAAATCTTGCCACAAGTTTGGGCATTTATGCTTCTGAGCATTTGAATGAATTTGTACAGAAGAAGTGATAATTAAAATAGCTCATTTTTGTTGCTGTAAAATTGTTACATCTTTGGTACTAGAAAAGTTTTCACACTGAGATTTAAAGTGTGGAAATGTCAGGTCTACTGTAAGTAAATTAAACAAAAGCAAATAATTTGAAAAGGCATTTTCAAGTCTTTTATGTTCTTGGTATTCTTTCCCTACTTTTAAATTGCAGAAAGGTGGCCTGTGTATATGTATGCAGAAATGAGCATATTTAAGTAAAGAATAAGTATAATACAAACCTTCCCGACATAAGCAAGGAGAGCTTATCAATCGGTGTTTTGCCCTGCATAGCGTAACAGTGCTCCTTCTCCAGTGTAACAATTTCTTCATCACAGCAGCGGACAATTTTTCTAAAAACAGTCAGCGAGATCCCCAAGGGCTGGAACAGAGCATTATAAAGGTCCTGGAATTCTCTGTCAAAGGCAACACTCCGGACTTGGTAGGTTACATAAACAAACTGTATGAAGCATATCACAAACAGTATGAAATTCCAAGAGAAAATATCAGCTGCACAGACATCCAGCCATGCCCAGACAGAAGAGCACAGGAAACCAAGTCCAAGCAAAGAGTACACATAGAGCAGGCCAAAAAACCCACTTCCACCCATATATCCAACAACAAACAAAATGCTTGCTAAGTGGTAGATAGAGCCTTCTGCTTCTGACTTCCAGTTTACACAGACAGGATGTGCATATATCAGACTGTCCCAAAAACTTGAGTTGTCCCCCATGGCTGGATCACCAGACTAATTGGTATTATTTTCTCTGTCCAGCTTCCAAAATACAGTACAGATTTAAAAAACAACTAATCTTCCTATCCATGTCTCCAAAGTCAGCTGGTGACCATAATGTCATACTTGAAAAATTGTAACATATCATCAGCTAGGAAGATGTTGTTCTCAGTAGTCCATATTGTCTCTTGGTGGCTGTTGTATCTTTTGCTGGATTCCATAACATTATCTGATCTGTCCAAACGAGAAGGGAGAAAATGATTAGAAAATTTCGATATTAAAAAGCATTACTATGTACTTCCAAAAAAGCAGGCAGACCAGCACACAGCATTATTATTTCTCATCAGTGTTAAAGTACCTCTACAGACTGACAATAGGCACGTTTGCTCCACAGAAAGGTTTCCCAACTCCAGTTGGACTTGTTTTAGAAGAAATGATTTCAGTCTTGTTGTCACATAGAATACAAAGAGTATTTTAGGATTCAATGAACTGTTCAGTTAGTCTTGCATGACTCAGGAGATGTCAGCTTATGTTTCTCAGCATTCTCTGTTTGTGTTGTGGCATGGGAATTAAAAAAAATTTTTCTCAGGTGATGCATTTTAATTTTCTTATTGGTTTCTCAAAGTGACCACAAACAGCATGATCTCAAGACACTGTTGTCTGCAGCATGTTCACACAAATAGGACCTCTGTAATGAAACAGTTTAATACTGCTTCAGTTCACACTTTAATTCAGATGGGGATGGACAGAATGCCACATAAGCATCTAGGTAGCCTTGTGGCAAATATAAAGAAAAAAGGAACAATATTAAGGAAAAAGAAGAAGAGTTGGTTCTTATATGCTGCTTTTCTTTACCCAAAGGAGTCTCAAAGCGGCTTACAGTCACCTTCCCTTTCCTCTCCCGACAACAGACACCCTGTGAGGTAGATGAGGCTGAGAGAGCCCTGATATTACTGCTCTGTCAGAACAGCTTTATCAGTGCCGTGGCGAGCCCAAGGTCACCCAGCTGGCTGCATGTGGGGGAGTGGGGAATCAAACCCAGCTCACCAGATTAGAATTCCACACTCCTAACTACTAAACCAAGTTGGCTCTCATATCATATTCATGGATGAAAACAAAATGAATATAGTTTAAAAGTACATAAGTATCCTCAAAAAAAGAGTGAAAATTCAAATATGAAATTGATATGAATAATAACTTCACAGAAATACCAAATTACTGTACATGCCCAAAGCATATGTTTAAGGGATGCGTCATGTGAATATATCCTAATCATTTTATGCTGAATAAGTGCAATGTAAGATTCATAAGAGCCTCTTGTGGCGCAGAGTGGTAAGGCAGCAGAAATGTTGTCTGGAAGTCCTGCCCATGAGGCTGGGAGTTCAATCCCAGCAGCCGGCTCAAGGTTGACTCAGCCTTCCTACCTTCCGAGGTCGGTAAAATGAGTACCCAGCTTGCTGGGGGGTAAACGGTAATGTCTGGGGAAGGCACTGGCAAACCACCCCATATTGAGTCTGCCAAGAAAACGCTAGAGGGCGTCACCCCAAGGGTCAGACATGACCCGGTGCTTGCACAGGGGATACCTTTATCTTTTTAAGATCCATTCAGAGAGCATGCATAAACTTTAAGGCCATATCCTATTGCTTTGGCAAAATAAGGCAATCTAGTTCCTTATCCTATTTCTTCCTGTAACTGTGCATATCGTATTTATTAACCAACATCAAATATTTATAGACAAATATTGTAGGTTTTGTTTTTTTGCAGTCATTCAATTAGAGTTTCCAGGGGTGAAGAGGACTCTGAGACCATATTTAAACACCAATATGCTGCAGTTGAAAATATTGCCACTCAACAGAAACTGACAAGTCACGTCAACTTGACCTCAGCTGAGAGAACATTCTTATGGCACAGAGGGTGATCAAATGTGGAATTTACCTCCAGAGGATGTAGTGATGCCCCCCCAAATAAACAGCTTTAAAAAGAGATTAGATTCATGGAGGTTAAGTCTATCAATGGATATTAGCCATGGTGACTGACAGGAACCACCACATTCAGAAGCACTAAACCTCTGAATCCCAGAACCAGTAGACAACATCAGGAGAAGGCCTCAGCTATCCAAAGAAGAAGTCACGATTTACAATCAGCCATCCAGAAGAACTGGTGGCCACTGTGTGAGATAGGATGTTGGATTAGACGGATTTATTAGTCTGATCCAGCAGGGCTCACCTTATGTTTTCATAAGAAGAGCCAGTTCGGTGTAGTGGTTAGGAGTGCAGACTTCTAATCTGGCATGCCAGGTTTGATTCTGTACTCCCCCACATGCAACCAGCTGGGTGACCTTGGGCTCGCCACGGCACTGATAAAGCTGTTGTAACCGAGCAGTGATATCGGCGCTCTCTTAGCCTCACCCACCCCACAGGGTGTCTGTTGTGGGGAGAGGGAAGGGTAGGGAAAAGCTGCTGCTTCTGCTTCTTCTTCTTCATAATGACAATAACTCATCATTATAGTCTACTAACTGGCCCAAGGTCAAAATCCCCATACTGATACAAGACTTCCACTAAAAAGAATTCTTCACAATGTTAATTCAGCATGTGAAAATTCATATTGCCGTAACATTATGCACCATTGATTCTAGCTGCAGAAATGGCAGGAAAAATGGGATCCACTCTAGCATAAGTATACCCTAAAGTAGGGGTGTTGAATTCATTTGTTATGTGGGCTAATCATCAAAAGAACTCAAGATTGAGAGTCCAGGGAAAAGGAGCAATCTCAATAATTAGTACAAGTTAACAAGTATACCTGGTAACAAGTATGTCACTGGACTGCACTCTTTCCATGCACATACCCTTTCCAAGAGTAAATTTCCCCTTCTGTGTCAATCCTAGCCAAGGTATGCATTGGCATAGTGTAAACCATGGTGAATTTTATCTACAGACATGAAGCAAGGAGCAAGCTTCAGTTCTGGAATATACTCATGATTTCTTAATTACAGTTAAGAGATCATCCTATATTTATTTGTATATTAAGTCAAGAAAAATAAAAAAAATAATTACATTCCAGGTAATTCTGGAATAAAATCCTATGATTGCCTTGCCATTTATTTATTGTTAGTAACTATTTTTCATGAGTCAAAACACACTTCATCTGATGAAGTCAGCTCTAGCTCATGGGAAAGTTCATGCTTGAGTAAAGTTCATTAACCTTTAAGGTAATTTATATGATGATCAATACTGGAACCTACAAGCTAATAAAGTCCATAAATCAGGAAACATTCAAATAATCTTCCAAAATATACAAAGTCAGTAGTAATTAAAGGAAATCCATAAAAAGCAGAGGAGCACCAAGTTATGCAAAACTTGCTACAACTATTCATTTAACTGTCTTGTCTGTGTACAAGGAACATAAAAGCACATGAAGGGGGGGGGGAACAGTTCCTAGACCTTAATTTACAAGCCAAGAATCCTGTCTTGCTTCAGTCAAAACCACCACTGAAGCACAACTGCTTTCAACACAGACAATATTATTCAAAATATACTATTCACTAAACAACTGCTTGCTGTACTATGAGTACAATCCTAAAAGTTATTTTTGTATAAGATCATTGATTTTGATGGGGTTAGACTGGAGTAACTCTGTTTAGGGTTGCACTGCTAGTGATCTCATTCCAGAAAGAGGTGGTTGTTTTTTTTTTACAGTCAGGTCACCGCTGACATTGCAATCCCATAGGGTTTTCAAGGCAACAAGGCAACTGAGGTGATTTGACATTGCCTGCCTTTCTGTCATGACCCTAGTATTCCTTGGAGGTGTTCAAATACTGACAAGCTTAGATTCCGAGATCTGTACTTGTTCCTAAAATGTGATGAAATCAGTGGAACAAGCCAGTCATGGTTGACTGTTCTACTAACTTCAATGGGGTTTAAGTATTATTTTAGTGCTCAGGAATGGGGTCGGCATGTTCTTTAAAAACACTGTAAATGGCTGAATATAAGAAAAAGCATAACATAGATTATGTTCTCTTTCCACAGGTTAAAAGGATTCAGCTTAAGAATGGAGAAAAATACAAAGTACATTACTCTCTCTTAACACTGAATGAGCATGAAGAGTTCTAATTTTGGCCGGCAACAGGATATATAAACATGTTAATTACTGTCCTCCATCAGCTTTGGTCAATTACTTCATTTTTTACCCTGATATAATACAAGTTCCCTGGAAAACAATAATAAATGCTGTATACTTTGTATTTCCCCTCCTGTAACTTCCAGAACCCATAAGTCATGGCAGTATTCAATAAAAATTACTGTTTTCATATTTGAAACAGCCATATGTTGAGAAAGGAATACTCTGGCTCAGATGCTCTCTCTCTCTCTTTTGAGCTAGGAATACTCTGGCTTAGATGTGCTCTCTATGTCTCTGTCTTGCCAATTACTCACCTGGAATAACCTTGAGTAAAAGCTGAAAAGACATACAGGGTATGGATACTAGTGCCGATTTTACTTCAATTAAATGCAACAGAAAATACATGATGCAGCAATTCTCTAACTACTTGGTCCACAGTAGAGCATAGGATTTGTATTAGGTGGTTCATCAAGCATGGAAATGCAGAGATTTGAAAAGACGCAAGACTGTGGAAGTTTATCAAGATCACAGAAAATAATGTTCTGTGCCAGTTAAGCTGTATGAATCCCTTCTATTCAATTGCTACATGTTCTTCATCATCATATAAAATATTTTGTAGCATATGAAATACACAGAAATCCAATGTCTGTATCTGTATTGAGTCAATTAAGCATTCAGACAAATATATAAATATTCAGTTATGGCTTCCCAAAGAGGCACTTCTTCTTCAGAATGAGAATTGAGAAGCTTGTTTTATGCTTACACCTGCAAGAATCCATACCTTCTACGATGTGAAGAAAGAAATTATCTATTGTAGAAGAAACCCTGTTTGAGTAAATGTTGTAACACCACCTTTTGATCAAACAAAGGCTACATCAGAGCAATAACGTACAATTCATTCTGTCAAGAGTGAATGAATGGTCCAATCATATTTAAAACACAAACTCTCTCTCACTCACACACACAGGCCACTTGCAGAAACTAAACAGATGTCTAGGTATGCTCATTACCAAGAATTGTGACATTCTATCCCTGATGGAGGAAAGGCAAAATCTCTAAACATCTAAACAAAATAAATAATTATCAAGAGGTGCAGAGGACAGCCAAATTTAACTGCTTTGGACTCATAAGCAACTTTGAATTAAATTCATTTCTCACAAGTCATCAGCAGTTTCCTCATGACTCAAGGACAGAGTTTAGATGTTGCTGATCTTTAATTTTATACTAAACAGGTACAAACGTTTAGTATGACAATCAAATTTGCCTGATGCTCACATACAGATCTTAGATGTTAAAATGTTATTAGCTTCTCCCAGCAACCTCATGGCAGCACGTCTTACATTCTAATTGGGGAAAAACGTTTAAACATTCTTTTAAAATAATATTTAAAATTTCACTGCACATAGCTCATTGTACTTTCCAATGGATTGCAGTAACAGAATGTTGTCCTTCATCCCTATTTCTATAACTTTCTTTGAGATCATAATGTCAAAAAAGCATGCACAGTCATCTGGGACCGAGTTAAATAATATTCATTTAGTCTCCTAGCTTTTGAGTTGCACAGCTTGCACATTTCAAAGGTCAGTTTTACAGCAACAGAGGTGGGGGTGGGGAGCAGTTTAGAATTAGCACAAAATATCCATTCATGTCTACCACCTTATAGCTCTATTGATGCTACAGTCAAATGCGCAATTGAAATACTTTGTTTATTACCACAACCAGTTTTCCAACAGCAGGTTTGAGAACTGGGCCATCTATATATGGTTAATGTAGTTATAAATGCTTTATCCTAAAAACACGCAAGGGTGGAAAATCACCACCATGCATTTCACAACTCATTTTCTGTTTTACTATAGAGCAGTGGTCCCCAACCTTTTTATCACCTTGACAATTTTACTGAGGCCTGGGGGGGGGGGGGATTGCTGAGGGATGTCACTGCCACCGCCTGAGCCCCTGCTCCACTTGCTTTCCTGCCAGTGCTCCTGACGTCCTGCTGCCCGCTGGGGGGTGCTGCCAGCAGCAGCTGCGCAGTGCCATGCCAAGGGGGATCCCCAGCTATGGCGGCCGCTGGAGAGCACCAAAGGTGAGATGGCGGCAGAGTGGCAGGGCAGCCCCCGAGGAGGAGCACGGCCTGGTACCGACTGATCCACGGACCGGTCCCGGATCAGGGGTTGGGGACTGCTGGTATAGAGAACATTTCAGGGAACAACCCTTCCCCCAAGTCTAAGGGACTAATTCATTATTTTCTGAATCAAATCAACCATGTGATATTTACCTCTTACATACAATCCTTTATACTTTTTAGAAGAACTAGCTGCTGCTAGACTGCATGCATAGCGAACAATTACACCTAGCCTCCTGCTTCTCTCTGTACATGTGCTGAGAAGGAGAACAGCTAGGCTTATATCATTGCAGTGGCTTCCCTTAGGATCTTGACCCTCAGCTTGTCTCTTATGACAGTATGACAACTTCCTGGTGCTCAACTTGTATTTCTTGCTCCCAGCTTTCTTGATCTGTTGCTCACTATTCTGGACTTGATAGTGGAGGGGAACTGGCTTCTTGTCACTTGTGATCGACTGGGTCAAACGCGGCTGCGAGATCTAATAGCACCAGCAACACTGACTCGCCTTGGTCCAGCTGGTGGTGGAGGTTATCTGTCAGGTCAACTAGCACTGTTTTTACCCCATGGCCAGGTAGAAAGCCTGACTAGGATGGATCTAGGACTGAGGCTTCTTCCAGGAATTCTGATAGCTGGTCTGCAACAGCTTTTTTTACCATTTTCCCCAGAAATGCTAAGTGCGAGCCAGGTTGGTAGTTATCGGGCTCTCTCAGGTTCAGAGATGGTTTTTTCAGCAATGGGCATACCACTGCCTCTTTTAGCAAGTTCTTTTAGAATATGGACGACAGCTCTGCATATCACTTCCAGATCCAACATGGTGTGGTGGTTAAGAGAGGTAGCTTCTAATTTGGAAAACCAGGTTTGATTCCCCACTCCTCCTCCACATGCAGCCAGCTGTGGAACCTTGGGTAGTCACAGTTATCAGAGTTTTCTCACCTACCTCACAGGGTATCTGTTGTGGGGAGAGGAATGATAGGTGTTTGTAAGATGCTGTCAGCGGGTACAAAAACCAACTCTTCTTCTTCTTCAGATGATGCAAGGGAGGCTGTAGAACCCTGAACCAGTGTCTGGGGGCAGTTTTGGAGTGGATGTGGGCTAATAAACTGAATCTTAATCCCAACAAAACTACTGGTGAACAGAACATCTGATCGAAGATTTAAGGCATCACCTGGTCTGGATGGGGTGGCAGCTCACAGTCTCAGTATGTAGGCCCATAGTCTGATGGATCCAAGCTTACTGCTAGATAAGGAGGTGACAGCTATATACCAGACTGGTTACCAGCTTTGGCTGATTAGTGAACTGTGGCTTTTCCTGTGTAGAAAAGATCTGCTTACTGTGGTACATGGCCTAATTATATAGCATCATAAGAGTTGGAAGGGACCTCCGGGGTCATCTAGTCATAATGCAAGAAGCTCACTACATCTATATTAAATTTTTGCAATGCACTCTATGTAAGGCTGCTCATCAAAAGTTTTTGGAAGTTTCAATTGGTGCAGAATGCTGCATCTACTCCACCCTTTGTTCATTTAGGTAGGCTTCCAATTTCTTTTTGGGTACACTTCAAACTGTGGATGTTAAAATCCTATGTGGATTGGAGCCAGTATACCTAAAAGACCACCTTACCCAACTGCTACAGTCATTTTCTTTTTGGGTGCCTCCACCTTTTGAGATTAGATGGGTGGATATCCAGGAAGGATTGTTCTTAGTTGTGACACCAAAATTCTGGAATACTTTCCCTTTCTGTTGCTGTCTTCTGCCAACCACGTAAAGCCTTTTTGATTCCACTGGCATTTTCTCAGTGATCCCTATCTTGTATCCTATGTTTTAATTGTTGTTTTTGTAGATGTATTTTAGCTTGATTTCATTTGTTTTAAAGATGTGTTGTTTGCTTTTAATAGTTTTAAAGGCATGATTTTATTATGTATGTTTTTGATCTGTTTGCTGCCTTGGTGGCTCTGATAAGGGCAGAAAGCCAGGGCCCGTCATCCCAGATATATTTTCTGTAAGAATATGATTTATTACACATATTCATACAAAAATATATATGGGCTGACTGAAGATAATTTAAGAAAACATTCAGAGTACAAAACACACATTTTACACCAAGTATATGTTTTTTTCCATTTCATTCTGCTGCACGTCTAGTTCTTATACTCTGAATAAAGTACTCAACATTCATTGTTATAAGTGATGCTTTTTAAAACTAAAAATCTCTATTCAGCTGTTATATCAGAACTATTTCAAAGATTATCCCAAGACTTATTTCTATGTATGCCTTTTAAAGTATGCTATGTCATAACTTACATTTTCAACAAACCTACTATGTAAAGCAATAGCTAACAATGGTCATTTATAATTTCATTGCTCCTTTCTGTTGAAACACAAAGGCATGATCCAGAAACACAGAGGAGCAGTAGAGAGCATCTAGAAAGGCTGATTCATCTTCCACTCTTTGCCAGATCCAACAGACGATATGGCATAGAAAGACAAAATGAGTGCCACGGGGAGGGGGAGACAACAGTATCTATTTGCCTGCTTCTAGTAATGACTGGGGAAGGCACTGGCAAACCACCCTGTATTGAGTCTACCAAGAAAACGCTAGGGGGCGTCACCCCAAGCATCAGACATGATTCGGTGCTTGCACCGAGGATGCCTTTATGTTTATACTGTGGTTACAGATGCTTAATTGTGGGCGGGGTCACTCACAGAAGTCCCTCGTATGTGATAGGAATGTTTCTTAATTTATATTCAACAAATCTTTAAAAGTGCTTAATGGTTAAATAGAACAGCATTTCAAAATAAATGTGTCCTTTTTACAGTGTACACGCCACGCCTTTGATTAACTCTAGGATTTTTGGATTTTAGGCTGTGGTTGAAAAGTATGTGACACACAACTACTTTGTCTCCTTTTCTTTCATCCCCCAGTATGCTACGTAAGGACTCTGCAAGTTTATGAAAATTAAAATCACACAGCCTTTCACCACCAATGCTCAGCCAAGACTATGAAAAAACAAAGAACACTGATTGTGAGAAGAGCACTTCCCTCAGCAGGCAGTAACCACAAGCCAACGTTACCCATGGTGAAGGTCAGGGTCACTGGGGCCAGACCTAGTGGAGCAGATGATACAGCTCCCAGGCAGTTCTAAGGCCTGGCAACTAGTGATGAACTCCCCTCCAGAAAACCAAGCAACTTAAAAAAAAAACTCCATAAATTAACTCTATTTTAGTCCATTCAAACTCATCACTCTTGGGTTGTCAACTATGATTTCAGAAATTCCTGGATATTTGGAGGTGGTCCTGGAAAGGCAGTTTGGGAAAGGGATGGAGCTTAGTGGAGATCTGATGCCATACAATCCACCCTTCAAAGTGGCTCATCCACAGGAACTGATCTCTCTGGCCTGGAAATCAGTTGTAATTCATCTACACCACACCTAGTGGTTCCAAAAGGTATCCACTCCAACACTGACAAATACTCACCTTTACATCACATGTTGAATTAAGAACTGCAAGTACCAAACTGAAAACCAACTGCACCTCACGCATCTGCAGCAGATACCTATTACCTTTCCTCACCACCTTTTCCATTTAAAGAAACAAGAATCCAGGTCAGGAAATACATTTTTAGAAGACTTGAACTTCCCAGGGCTTCTTATTAAAACAAAACAGCCCTATCCGTTGAGGAAAGTGAGGGCACATGATCAACTAAAAATGTAATACATCTTGACAAATTTTGACTTATTTGTTTCTAACGTCTGACAAATACAAACCGCATAAACGTCGTGTTTATTACCTATTATTACTCCGCTCCTTTGGGAGGGGGGGGACCCCAGTAGCCTTAGGCAAAACCTTAATTCCTTCTCTCCCGCCACCCTTGTCAGTGCGCTGGCAGGACTCTGAACAAACTCAACCTGCCCCAGCCCGTCTTATCTCCCGGCAGCAGCAGGCAAGGACGGGCCGAGCGGTTTCCCGCCGACAGCCACCTTCCCTTCTGGCACATGCCAGGATGTTGCGCCCGTCTGGCTGCCAGAGGCCAGCGAGAAGCGGCGCCTCCTTCGGCGTAGCCGGCGACCCGGCGAAGGGAGATGAAAGCAGAGGAGCGTCGGCCACACACCCAGCGGCGGTGCAACAAAGTCCCAGGCGGCCTCTTGCGCAGGGAGGGACTACTTTGCGGCCGCAGATCTCCGCAGGACCCGGGTTCGCTCCGCGGGGGAGGACGGGGACGACTCAAAGTGCTTCAGCGCGAGAGGCTCAGAGCGCCTGGCTCTGGCCATTGCCTCGGCCCCTGTCGGGAGGGAAGGGCCAAGCTGTCCCGGTGCCGAGGACCCTGGAGAGCGCGGCGGGACAGCCGGCAACTGGATCCAGCACCAGCCGCACCGGGGGGGGGGGGAGCACCCCGCTTGTCCCCCTCCCCGCGCACGGGTCCTGCTGCCTGCCTGTCCCTGCCCGCCTGCCCCCCGCTCTTCCCCTTACCTTGCCCCTTCCTGGCTCCAAGTTGAGACTCGCGGTGCCTTTGGCCAAGAAGCGTCCCAGCGAAGAGCCGCCGCTGGCGAGTCGCGTCGACGGGGCTTTGACTAAAATAGGCAGCGACGGAGCCGCCACGAGGCAGGCTGCGGGCGGCGCTAGCTTGCGGGGTCAGCGGCGGAGCAGCACCGGCCGGTCAAAAGAGCGCGCAGGCGCTTCCCGGCAACTTCGGCCGCCACCCGCCTGACGGCGGGCATCCTGCTGGGGAGGGGGCGGAGAGGACTTTCCCTTGGCTTCCAGGGACAGGGAGGGCGACTCCGTCCGAAAGGCCACTCTGCCGGCGCCGTGCAGTTTGCTTAGCAGCCGCGTGGATCCCTTCCCATCGTGGCGCACATTCTGGTTAATAGGAAGGGGCTGCAGGAAAGGGCTCCCACAACGTGAGAAATGGAAACTAACCTGACCTTAGAACTCCCGGAGCTCAGGAACCAGGGAGTGGAGGTTTTAATCTTCAGGACATTCTGCTGCTGCTCTAGAAGTCACTGTTCTCCTACCAAAGTGATTCAAAGGGAGGCTCCAAAGGGAAATGGCTAGATTAGCATTCTTCAAGGACTTCGAGAGGTTGGCAGCAATCCTGTATAACTGAGGAGAACAGAATTTAAAGTTGATGCTGCAATTCAGTCAGAATGTAATATTAAACTGCTTGGGGGAGAAGAGTACTCCTTGCAGTGAGAAGTAGGAATGTTGGTCTGAAGTAGCACAATAAAATCAGAGTCCAGGAGCACCTTTAAGACCAACAAAGATTTATTCAAGGCGTGAGCTTTCGAGTGCAAGAACAGGCTTAGTCTGAGGAAGAGTGCTTACACTCGAAAGCTCATGCCTTGAATAAATCTTTGTTGGTCTTAAAGGTGCTCCTGGACTCTGATTTTATTGTGCTACTTCAGACCAACATGGCTATTCATTTGAATCTAATGTAAATAAAGCCTCCTAGATAAGACCAGTGGTCCATCTGCTCCAGCACACAGTTTTGCACAGCAGCCAACCTGTAGAACAGAACCAAAAGGGCATGCCAACCCTCCCCTGCTGCTACCGCCCAGCACCAGTGGCTCCCTTCAGTTTACATGTCTCCAGTGGGTCAGAGACCATAAGAAAAGATACACTATTCCCCCTTTGGTAGCTCCTTGCCCATACTCCTGTGCAGGGCAGGAAGTATTTCTCTCCAGTGGGAGAGGACTCTTGGACTATTGCAGGAGAGCACCTGGAATTTACTACTATAAAGAGTAGCTAGATTTGAGTCCTGGACTACCTTAGAGACCAACAAGATTTTGAGGGCATGAGCATTTGCAATCTCTCTTTGTAAGATACCTGACAAAGGGGGTTTTGATTCTTAAAAGTTCATACCATGAAAATCTCATTGGTCTCTAAGGTCTGACTGGACTTGAGTAGAACTGTTCTCCTATAGATCAGCATGGCTACCCCCTGAAACTACTACAGAGAATCCTCAATTCTCAAGATGGTTCGGTAAAAAAGCAGTCCTTGTGAAGTAATCAGAACTTCCAGTAGGTCTTCCATAAGTTAGCCCATAAGTTATTAGAATTTGGATCCAACTGGCTTTTTTGCTGGGTGACAAAAGTTTTTTGACCATCAAAACAGACTGTGCTAGGGTTTGTGGGACCTGCATATACAAAAGCCATGTGAAATCAGGCTAGGATGGGGTGTGGAATGGGGTGAGATCAAGTGAAAAAGATGGCTGGATCCAAGCGAAGCTTCTCCAAATTGAAGAGAGAAGTGGAAATTTACATCCTCCACAATATTATTTATGTCATTAATATCCTGTCTTTCTCCCCAACAGACTGGGGAAGTTCCTTATTATCTTCTCCATTTTATTCTCTTGAGGTAGGCTAGGCTGACAATGCTGAGCAAGCTGCCATGACAGAGTGGGGATTCAAACCTGGGTCTCCCAGATCCTAGTCTTATTCTCTAACCACTGCACAACACTGGCTTTTAACTGCAGTAATTCCTATACAAGTTTGTAAAACAAGTCAGGTATTGAAAAAGGTACTATTGTTCATCCCTAAACTTCACACGGGTTCTATGATATTCATACATTCATACTGCAATCAGCTGTGGCTACATTCCCCAGGGGGAGACATTTTGGTACGGATGTGGTCTGTCACCAAAATGTGTCCCTGTGGGTATGCAGAAAGCAGCACACCAGCTTGCGCACGCGCATCAGCACACAATAAACAGCGGAGCATGCTGCTCTGCCATAATGCTCCAGCAATGGGCTGGCACAGCTACTGCTGTGCGTAATAGGTCACAGTTTTGAAGATCTCATTGAAAAGCAAAAACACTTACTTGTTGGCAACATATTAGCTGGATTTAGTGTGATTACAAAGTTACTCCAGTTTGTAATTATCAGTTCATCTCATATATACTATCCCTAATTCCACCTGATCTTTTCCCCTCTGAGTTAAATAAAACATTTTGTTTATTTTAAATTTCCAAAAGCTCTTGTGTGTCATTTCTGAAGTTGAATATAAGGTGTTTTTTTTCAAAGTATTTGTGTTGGCATTGTCTTATCTTTTTTCTTTGTTTAATAATATAGAATGGATGGAAGGTGAGTTTGTCTCTTCCCTCAGTTCCCTGGACTAGGTGGGACAGTCATAAACAAAGAAAGAAGGAAATATAGGGGCTACTCAGCAAGAAAAAGGACAAAAGGAGAAATCCTGCATATGAGGGAGGGAAGAGGATGAGATTGCCATAATATTGACATGTACTTTGGTTTTTGATCATCAGAGATATGTACACAGAAGAAACCTGCTTCTCCATGCATATCAGTGTCACTGGATTGGAGGATACAAGTGCATATGCAGGTGTAAATATGTTGCAATGCAATGCAAATGGAGCTGATAGTAGTGCAGTCCTAAGCAGAGTTATACCTTTCAAACTCTATGGAAGTCAATGGACTTAGAAGACTGTCATGGTTTGCGATTTTGCACTGCCAGTCAACTATTGTTCTAATATTTGCTCATTTCAGCAGAGACCCTAGATTAGTTTGCAGACAAAAACCACATGTAGCAATGGCATTGTTATAATTTAAAGTTATGCAAATAGCAACAGAACCCATTTAAGAGCCTATGAGCGATATTATACTGCTAATGAATTATAAAATTGATTAACATCAAAACAACAAACACCCTTGAAACTACTTTCCAATGAATCACTCTTAGACAATGTGCCTGTTACGTTGCTGATTAATTTTAGAGTTTACTTCCTTTCTGAGGCACAACACACAAATCCTTTTGTTACAGAAACCAGCAGACAGCACAATGATAGTCCCACTGTGATATTCTTTTGTTTAGATAGTGTTTGATGAAGTAGCCATCAGCAGTTTAGAAAATACTTGATTTCCTGAAGGTGTCAGACCCTGGTCCTGTGAGCATAGTGTCAGAAATGAGTTGTGATGTTGCTTCCCCACTGCAGTGTGATCATGCTCTGTGGCATGCAAATGGAGTGAGGAAGGAAGGGAATAGGAAGGAAGGCTTCTAGATTCATCTTACCCTTCCTCCATGAAACTGCATTGGCTATGTAGCTCTCCTTTCCCTATTTTATCCTTTCAACACCCTTAGATGAGGTAGATGAGGATGTGGCTCCTCCCAGGTGACCCATCAGGATAATGCCCAGTTCAGAACCCAGGGTTTCTTCATCCTAGTACAACCGTCTAGCCATTACACTACATTAAGACCCAGAATCAGACAAGGATCCAGAAATAATGTTGCCCAGCATCACTTTGTCTAAAATTAATGAGGACCTAAAAGTGAAGTCAGCTAGGAAGATTGAGGGAAAACAGCCAGAAATGATAAAATTAGCAGTATTATAAACAGTATAGAAAAAGAAAATAATTACATGACAAAGAGACTTCATGGGGTCCCTCCCCGTCCATTTAGAAAATCCTGGTGTGGTTTATCTGTTTCCAATTCATTGGCCCCACTTTGTTTCTTCATGTTGGAAATGTCTTAGAACAGCCTGTACAATCAGTTTTACTCAGTACAAACAAAACCACCAATTAGCAGCAGAATAAATGACCCAACAGGAGATCTGGTTATCTATAACATACTAGGGAAATGACTTATAAAATCACACAAGATTGTATGAGAAGAATAATCCATTTTGACCCTTGACACTTTTATTTTCTTGCATCAAGCAATGAATGAAATATTTGCCCAAATGTCTGATTGTTAACTAATGACATGCAGAAAAATATTGTTTGAATGGGATGTTTTAAAATTAACTAAGATCATCTGACAGTGGCAGTGGATTTGTATTTATGTAGTCTCTCCTGACACAAACAGTTAAAACAGTTTAAAAGGCACTTTGCCAGAACTATCCTGTGGATCTGCTGTGCCAACAGCCTGCTAACCCTGGCATTATAGTGATGTTCTTAGCACTGATGTATCTCGAAGACTTCTGGATTTCTGGATACTAAGCCATTACCCCCAATATAATGTTAGCAATCATTGCACAAAGCAAGAAAAAGGACCAGCACTTCATAGAATCATAGAGTTGGAAGGGGCCACACAGGCCATCTAGTCCAACCCCCTGCTCAATGCAGGATCAGCCCTAAGCATCCTAAAGCATCCAAGAAAAGTGTGTATCTTCATTAAGGCCCAGTTCTTGCTGCACAGGGATGCTGTGCCAGTGTCCCAACTTTGTTCTGGAACAATTTCAATTCAGAATCTAGATTTGAGTCTTGCATTCTGTCCTTCTCTTTGGTCTCGTTATTAAAGGATTTACCAATTCCTCTCTTACATAATTTTCTCTATGCATTTTATTATGTATTTCACGTTGGCAGATATAGTTCAAATCCCATATTCTCTTACAATCTTCAGACTCTTTGGGAAGAGCAATCTTGAGATGTCCCTGTGTTATGGCAGTGCCAGTTGCTTTCAATAGTTACATAGAAGCAGGAGGGGGGAGGGGGAGAGGGGTTGGTGCTTCAACAATGTTGGTGTCTGCTGTCACAGTGGTGTCTGTGGTGATTCCATCACAGGCTTTTGCTCTAATGTTGTTGCAAGGTGAGGATGCCATAATATGGCAGGTAGGATCAATGGGAGCTATGGGTCAAGGAGGAAGAGCCAAGCACAGGGCAGAGAGAGGCAGCCCTCTCTTCTGCTGAACCCCTTAAAGAGACTAGCTCCCATCACAAGCCCTGGCCAAGTGTCAGTGGGGAGGAGGCATCACCTGTCAGCCCCACTGGCACCCCACAGTGGCGCTTTCTGCACAGAGCACACAGGGCACCAGAGGCAGATGAAAAACCCGTGACACTAAGAGCATTCCTGTGCCAACCCTCATGCTACCCCACTGGGGGCTCAACAGGAGGAGGAGTGGGGGTGCTGGGACCTCTGGAAAGACTTAGAGAGGTCCCACAGGAGCCTCTCAGTGAGCTCCTGTTCTTCACTGACATCCCTTGCAATGGCAAGAAGCCTGTTCAGGTGGCCAACAATTCATGTCATTGATGCTGCCAGGCCCTGTGTCCATTGCTTACTTCTGGGAATGGCTTCCTGCAATTTGCCATGGCTCTCTAGCCACTCCCACTCTATTGCTGCCCACATGGAGGAAAGGATGGGTGGGATGGCCTGTGCTGGAAGCAGGCCCCATGCCTGGGGACATGGCAAGAGGCCCAGGGCCCCATCCACCTCTGAGCCACCAGCAGTCAAGACACCTTGGCCAGGGGCATCTCCCCCATCTGTCCACCAGAACAGAGACACTGACATCAGAAGATATCAAATCCACCCTCTGCATCAGCTATTCCTAGGGTGCTGATACTGGAGATTCCAGGATGCCAAGCATCCACAGTACCATGGAGGCTGCCATTGCCTTGTACCTCCTCAGGTTGGTACATGACATCAGCAGCAAATATCAGGAAAAAGGCACCTGGGCACAGGGGGGAAGAACTGCAGTCAGTCCACGGGAACTCTTAAGCAGGTTCTGAGCCCTTGTACCCTGTCCCCCTCCAGAGCCAACTCACTTCCCTCACCTCCTGGGAGCCTGGCTGCCTTGATCCTGATTGTGTCTCAGCCCCAAGGGCATACTCAGTGGTGCTAAGTGCTCTGTCTGCTTGCTACCATGGACCAACATTGCCCATTCTATCCTATGTCCCACCCCTTGTTAGAATGATGCCATTACTATCCTATCATTTCTGATGTATTTATAGTTTACGAATTCATTTATTAAAATATTTCTGGATTGAATTTCCTCATATACGGAATTGTGTTCATACATATATTCTTATGCACAACATTCTTATCAGCAGCATAGTTCCCTGCAACCAATTCCATTATTCTTACAGCCAAAATCAGATATAGTCAGTCAAAAGTATTTGAGGATAATATGCTCTTTTGAATGTAGATATGGAAGATATTGTCCTCAGTCTACTCTAAATAATATTTGTCTTTAAATTACCAATATTTTTTGTACAACTTCCGATCTTTGCTGATATTGAAGTAGCATTAATCAAAGCATTAATAGAAAATACGTGCTTTCATGACTTTTACGTCAGGATCCTCTGAATATATTCATTTGGAAGTGAAATTATATGGACTTCAATTAAGTTTACTTAATAATAAATGAAATTAGCAAATGTACTTTCCTGTAAATAAGCATTGGATTGAGGGGGTATTAGAATGACATTTAAGAAATAAAAGCCGGTCATTTCTCCATTTTTGCCCATATTCCATCTTTTCTCACCTTGGGAAAAGCTGGGAGAAATGGACTAGCACCTGCATCAATGAATACAAGCACACCAGTGTTCTGATGTTGGTTTGGATCTCAACAGCATTTTCCTCCTTCACTTCTATATAAGGATCAAGAAATGATCCTGTTTTATATGGAAATTCCTCATAAGTGTTCTCTTTCAATGGGGGAACTCATCCAAATGTTAGGCCCCCACCACAACATAACATCTCCTCAACATAACATCTCCTCACTGGCTGAAAATGAGAAAAATAATCCCTATCTTCAAATGTTTTAGAAGTCAGAGTTGCATGAAGAATGCTTCCCTGGAGTGCAACCATAGGCAGCTAAATCAGCCATGAATTATATGGCAGCATTTTGGCACACGCAAGTTTCGAGAGAATACAAAGCCAATCTGTACACACACACACACACAACACAGACATCTATAAACAGATCATTATCTTACCCTTCCTCCAAGGATCTCAGGGCAGCGTTCATGGTTCTTCCTTTCTTCTTAAAACAACCCTGTAAAGTAGTTTGGTTAGATACAGTGACCCAGTAAACTTCATAGCAGTCTAGAAATTTGAACCCAGGCTTTCCCAGATCCTATTCTACCCCATGCTGGCATGAATTGGAAGAAAAGTAACTGTTTTAAGCAGACAGCACCTGCCTGCCCTCCTGGTTACACCCCATTTTTATATAACTCAAGTTGGGAGTTCTCAGCTCTTTTCCATCTATCTGTTTCAAATGAGTCATCTTGCTTTGCCTCTCTCATGCACGGACCCCTGTAGAGGATGGGCGCAAGATCCCATCCCTGCAGGTGAACGGCCCATTGGTGTGGTCTCCCATAGTCAGTAAGGTGTATTAACATTCTTTGTTAATTTCCTTAAATTCCTAAATAGTACAGACATAACTTTAGGCAAAACCATTGTAATAAGTTCAATCAAAATAATGTGACAGAAAACTGGGGCACTTAAAAAATTTTTTTCCCTGTTCTTGGCCTTATTGATATAAATAAGAAGAAACTCTTACATAAGGCAGCTCTTTGATAGACCTTTTCTGCTATGCAGGGCAGTGAAAGTATATCCTGATATAATTACATTCCCACCCTCCCCCAACTGTATCAAGCTGCATGATAATTATGCATGGGAGAGCATCTGGAAGCGTAAGGGAAGGTGGTGAAGAGCAGCAAGCATGAGAGGATTTCATTTATATGCAGGATGACAATATTGGTACTACAAGACGTATGGAGAATACATATCTTGGGCATGTTGAGACTTGTGGGACAGATGGCTGCAGAAAGCCGTTGTGAATGTAAGGAAGGATCCCAGAGTGCCCACTATGTATAGCTGAGACAGCACTTGGTGTGAATCTCCTCAGGAAATTCACAAATCATCTTTATCCTAAACACATAATTGAAAAGCAAAAGGGAAAGCTGCCTGATGGATGAATTAATGGAGAAGAAAAAAAATGTCCTTGTCCAACTCCTTTACTACCCGACTGCTTGCCAAGCCATAAGATACAGCTGCTGAAACAGGAGAAAAAAGCAGAGGGGCTTGACTATTTTTGAGGCTGGAATTCCATGAGCAGATCTCTAAATGTGTTACTTGGCTATGAAAATATTTGCCCCACAAATCTGGATCAGGGTTATAGTACTGGGAAGGTGGGGTTTAATTCTCCCATCCCGTGCTTTCTTTCAGTTCTAAGATGAGGTAGGCAAAAAAGATAGTTACCTGAATTGTCCCCATCCCCCCCCCCACCCCAGGACTTCAAGAAGAATTTCTGCTTGATAAAAGAATGAAGGAAAGAGCTGACTTCTCCTTCCCTAGAGCCATAACCTTAATCTCTACTGCCCACTTCCTTCAATTCCTTTTCAGTGTGAAATTATGTATCTGGAGTTCTAATGCTGGGATTCTAACATCACACTTACACTGATCCTTTATACTACCCCCCCTCCCTAAGATGTTGGCCAGGAATGGAGACTTGCTGATTGGACAGGGGATGTAAAAGTTTCTCTGTGTTAATCTGATACAGCCTGTGCTGCGGTATGACAGTAAGAGGCAGGGAGGTGATGTCCAGCATATTTTGATTTATGAAGGTCTGACAGCCTGGAAACTTTGAAGTCAGTTCACCTCTTATCAAAATAAATCAGGGATCCAGCGGCACTTTAACAGTTTTTATCCAGAGCACTGTTGTGAATAAATGCTCTGGAATGTTCCAGCAGCTTTATATTTGAATCAATCAGTCAGAGAGAATGCCCACCTTTTTAACCCTCCATGCCCAACAGAAGCATGCTGAGGGCAGTTTCTGTGGGAAAATGAAATCTTGTCAATGCTGAGCAGAGTTGAATGGAAACGGTGTTAACTTTAAGTGTATGTGCTCCTAGTCAAGGACTAATCAGGCAGACTATGCTGCAGACTCGGGTATGTTTGTATTTGTGTGTGTGTGGGAAGAACTGAAAATAAATGCCAGAAAGAGAGGAAAACATTTAGTTGTATGTCACCAGCACAGAGGAAGCAAAACTACAGACTAAAGGATGCCTGAGGCAGATGCCACACTTACCTTTACCCCCCATTCCTGGCAGGCACCATCTCTCTCTCTCTCTCTCTCTCTCTCTCTCTCTCTCTCTCTCTCTCTCTGGGTGTGTGTGTGTGTGTGTACAAGAGAGAGTCTAATAGAACCAGGTGAGGTGGGAGAAGACAGTGATGAGAATAAATCTAAGTTCCTTTGCCACCTTTATTTTTTTGTAAGCACTCATGACAGTGGGGGTGGGGCCTACTTTGGGGGTGGTTCACACCAAAAGTGCCACAACCCTGATCCAAATCTCTCCAACTCCCTTATGGAAAAAGATAGGTGACCTTTCATTCAATTGTAAAAGAAAGGTTGGGTTCCATTTCCCCCCTTAGAAACTGGAGATTGCAGGTAAAGGGAGCTACTCTGTCCTTCCATATCATATTCCACTCAGTCATATTCACAGCCTAGATGATGCCTCGTATAAAGGCTAAAAGGGGAAAAAATCTTTCAGCACAGGAGATGTCAAGGTTTCTGGGAGAGAAATCTGCTGAGACCCACTCTAGGGAAAACTTGTCTGTCCCTTTCTGAGGACGTGCCACTTGCTTGCTTACATCTAGGGCAGAGTCTGCACTTACTTTCTTTCTTCCATTGTCAATCCTGTTGAATTCAGATCACTTTGAACTCGATTCCTCCCCCCCCCATTGAAACAGGAAAGTCTTCTGCATGTGGTTAAGGTAGTTCAGAAGGTTGGGGGGAGCCAAGCCTCTTTCTTTTCTTGGAGGGGTGGGGGAGAGGATTGAAAAAGGAAGAGGAGGGAGGAAAAATTCCAGACCGACAGAAGTTGAGAGAAATTAGGGGCTTTTCCTTTAGGGCAAGCGTGTCAGATGACCAGGTGTAGCCTATCAGAGGTTCTCTACCATGGAGCTTTCACGGATATTGAGGATTAAAAGCAGTCTGAGATATCGCACAATCACTCCGGATCAATCCTTCTTGCTGCAGAAGGAAAATTTAAATCGCCCAAAATCCAAACGGAAATCGCATTCTGTGTAAAGGGCAGGGACTGGATCGATCTGGGGTTGAAATAAAAGCTCCGTGCAGTTTAGACCTAGGAAAGTGCTCGCTTCAGCCATCTTTAACCAGCCTCTCTGCTAGTTTCCTAGTATGAGAACTCTGAAGAGGATGAGCTAGAATAATGATATGATATCCTCTGGGAGGAAGAAAAGTTCTATTTTCTGCTTGGTAGCCATAGATCATTATGTCAATGATCCATGCATTGTTGTCTTCAGAAACAATGTGTTGCACATATGGTTTTTAGAATCTTTAACATCAAATTCCTGCTGTATGGTTACCAACATGTTGGGAAATTTCTAGCAATTTGGGGATGGTACCTGGGAAGAACAGGGTTACAATGCCATAGACCCAACCCTCCAAAGCAGGCAATTTTCCCACTGGAATCGCTCTCTGTAGTCTGAAGTTCGGTTGTAATTCTGGGAGGTCTCCAGGTTCCACCTGATGGTTGACAACCATATCCGGCAGGGCTTCTAAACATGGTGAAAACAACAGAAGAGTGGGTTACTGTGGTCCTCTGCTAAGGTGACCAGATTTTAACACTGGTAAAGCGGGACACCTTAATGACTGGGGAAGGCACTGGCAAACCACCCCGTATTGAGTCTGCCATGAAAACGCTAGAGGGCACTCCAAGGGTCAGACATGACTCGGTGCTTGCACAGGGGATATCTTTACCTTTACCTTTTAAAGCGGGACACCATTGACGGGGGGGGGGAGGGTTCTTGATTCAAAATTTGGTCTATATGGAGCAACAAAAAGTTTCATAGAATGCATAGAACACAAAAATAGCGTTGTAATGTATATATTTTTAATTTCAACATAAGTACAATTTGCCAGGTGCCCCCAGATGTCCCTCCAAAAGCAGGACAATCTGGTCACCTTATCCTAGGCCCTGGACTCAATAAGCCCCCTTCCAAATTCTGTAGATCAAGGTCACTTACATGGACCATTGCTAAATATTTGTGCTCATTTTGTATTTCATTTTGGTGGAAAATTTCTGAAATAGGTGGCAGGTGGCAGGTGGGAACTTGATCTGGTATTATTCATCAGCTGAATCTTGTACCCACAGGCTACGCAGAAAAGAGAATGCTTCCGTGGAATCCATCTGAAGTGGAATTTCTTCATGCCATTAAAGATTTATTGCCAGACCACTTGGCACTGTTAATCATTTTTGTGCTAGCTAACTGTTCACAAAGAAAGGCCAGAAAAGGCACCTTTTTCTACACAATGCTTTTCGCAAAAATGATTACAAATATAAAGACAAATAATGAACTGGCAACAAATTGCCAAATGCTCACAATATATCAGAACAAAAGAAAGACATTTGAGTTGAAAAGGGGCAGCATTAATACAATACCAAAGCCAAAGGTGAATAACAATTTGAAACATTAAAAACACAATACTTTGACTAGCAGTAACAGGAGTTGCAGATATTATTGAACAGGGAGATCTGTGGCTGCCGTGGGGGACACGGTTTGATGGCTTCAGATGGCTTTCTTTAACCCAAGTGGACAAATTGCTAGGGTCAGTGAGGACGACTACTTGCCCCTTAGATCCCTGCGCATCAAGGCTGCTGAAGGACGGCAATAGGCGAATAGGAGGCCCCCTGAGGGAGATTGTGAACCTCTCTCTTTTATCGGGAGAATTCCCTCAGGAGCTTAAGGCAGCTGTGGTTCATTATGCACGGCCGCCGAAACGGCGATTTCGGGTCACATGGAAAACGCGGAGGGGGAAGACGCGACGCATACCGGTTATGCACGGGGCGGGGCGCGATGGCGGCAAAACCCAGAGTAACCGATTATGCACGCGGCGATCCGGGCGCCGCTTCTGGTTGCACCCCGGTCACCCGGAAGCTGCGCTTTCTTCCGCGTTTCACTGACGTGGTTTTTTCGGTGGCATGCACCGAAGCTGCGGCCGGTTGCAGTCGCCTCCATGCGTTATCGGTGATTTTAGCCGCCGTCATTCCACCCCGAATGTGCGCTAAAACCCCCGTGCATAATGGGTCTTCCTGAAGAAACCATTGCTGGACTTGCGGGATCCTGCCAACTACAACCCAGTTTCACATCTTGCATTCCAGGACAAAGTGGTTAAGAGGGCCGCTGCATTTTTGGAAGAAACCTTGGCCCTAGACCCATACCAGTCTGGCTTCCATCCTGGCCATGGGGTGGAAACTGTGCTGGTCACTCTGATAGACAATCTTTGATGCCAGCTGGACTGGGGCAGATTGACCACACTCATTTTATTAGGTCTATTGGCTGCATTTGATGTGGTCGATCATGAGTTATTTGAATGCTGCCTCAGGGACACAGGGATTGGAGGAACAGCCTTGGAATGGCTGACCTCCTTTCTTATGAATGGGTCACAGAGAGTTCTGGTGGGGGAAGAACTATCAGACACCTTTGTACTTTCTTATGGGGCACCTTGTGGGCCACCTTGTAGCTACTAGTGCCCTACCTGTCCTCGGAACACTTGGCCACAGTGATCCATGCAAAGGTCACTTTCAGAGTAGACTTCTGTAACTCGCTCTACCTTTGTCCTGATTCCTCCAATAGGAGATGGCCTTCAACCAAGAATTCAATTCAGAGGTTCAGGGGGGGGGGACGATCTGCCTCCTGGCACAACCTTTGCACACCTGCTGGAGGGGGGGCTGTGGGAGGCCCAGAAATGGCCCCATGGCAGCCCTCTGAGACCCAGAGCAGCCAGGAAAAGCCTCTGAGCTGTGAATGTTTACTCATGCATAAGTCATGTAAAGTTTACAATTTGTAATCTGAGAAGGAAGGAGTGCTTTGAGGGTACCCACCACAGGCAATTGCAGCAGGGAAAGTAATGCTGCTGTGCCTTGGACTGGGAAGATGTAAACTTTCCCTTTCCATATGGATACCACCTTGGTCTTACTGCAATCTTTCCAAGACCATCAGAACAAAGCAAATTTGAGACCAATGGCAAGGAAGATGGGGAAACTGTAGAAGGGGCACAGAAGCTCTATGAGGCAATGGGGACATGTAGAGGGGGGAGACACTGTTTCCCAGTAGCACCTTCCTAGTAGAAGAGGAGTTGTTTTTTATATCCTACTTTTTACTGCCCAAAGGAGTCTTATAATGGCCTTCCCTTCCTATCTCCACAACACACGCCCTGTGAGGTAGGTGAGGCTGAGAGAGCTCTGAGAGAAAGTGCTCTGTGTGAACAGTTTGAAACAAGACTGTGACTAGCCCAAGGTCATCCAGCATGTGGAAGAGCAGGGAATTGAATTCAACTCACCACACTAGAAGCCACTGCTTATAACCGCTACACCAAGGTGTACAAATTGCCATTGCCTTAAAGAGATGTAGCTAGAGCACAGGCAGAAGAAGCTGTTGCAAGGGGATGGTGGAAGTCCTTTTTTTTTTTTTGCTTGTGCATTGTCATGGGATTTTTTTCCTTTCAATTTGGACCTTTTGGCAAATGGCTGCTCAGAGCAATCCAAGGATGGAGATACTCAGATATTTTCTACATGGAGAGATGATTGTGTGGTTAATAAAGTTTGCAATTTAAGAAAGGAGGAATGCTTTTGTCTTTTGCGTTCTCTTTCTCTCTCTCTGTTTGTGTGTGTATAGTGGGGAGTGCTGCACAGCCCCCTGTCCCTATCTCAAGCAACTCTTTCCTCCAGGGGAAACAAATTTTGCTATCAAATATTTTCATTGAATGAAGAAACTATGACAAATTTATGAATTATTGGATGTTTATTATTATTAGCAATTATTGCCATACAACATTTCTTTGTTTCCCACATGGAGCCTCCCTGTACCTCCATGGGATCCAAAGTCAGGGAGTTCCCCCTCCCAAGTAGCCTTTTACTCCACAGGGACTGGAAATGACCAATTTCAGTAAATCCCTGGGCCCCAACTGGAGATTGCCATCCTGCAACCTCTGTGGGGCACAGTGCCACAAAGTTCCCCTCCTCCCAAGCAAGCTTTTTCATCTCCAGGAGCCTGGGGTTACTTGTCATTGCAGAGTCCTTCCTCCAAAACAGCCATTTTCCTTTAAAGAGCTGATCTCTATAGTCTGCAGATGACCTCCAATTTCAGGAAATTTCCAGGCTGCACTTGGAGGCTGGTGACCCCTGGGTCAGGAATGGTCCTTGAGTTTTGGCAGTGAGGTCACAAGAGTACAGGGGTGGACAGGAGCTTTTGCCATGTAGCCAACCCCAAGAAGGTCACCATGCAGGTGTGCATCCTAGCGTTTGCTGGGTGCAATGGGCTTTGCCTCTAGTACATATATAAAACACAACACTGACACAATCCAACTCAAATGTAATCACAGGTAAATCAGGAAGTTGATCCTCCAAAGGTTGATTGGCAACTATCTTCTTTACTGAGTTTTCAGCATCCCTCAGAGTTGGCCTCCTTCTGACATCCACACTGTTGGGGCCAAAAAAGGCCCATGGTCTGGCCAAGTCTTTTGGGCATGCCCACTACCATATTTAATTTGGGGTTTATTAAGCCTGCCCTCTCTGTGGGACACCAGGTAAGAAAAACACTTCAATGGCAAAAATACTGATGAAGAAATTTCTGAGAGTACTGATTAAACAGAAACAAAAACACTGGTACCACGAGGGATCACATCTTCCTAAGACTTCCTAATCAATTATATTCTAGAAATACTGGAAATTTTGCCCTTTAGTCAGCAAATGACAAAGGCTGCATGTTATAGTTTTCATCTTACACAAGTCACAATCAATGTTCATCAAAGCATCTGGTTTAGAAAAAAGACATTAGTATTTTAGAAGACTTCAGTATCATTTCCCCTTATTATTTCCATTATTTATTATTTATTCAGCCTGTGACCAGCTGGGCACTTTACAAAAGGTAAAAGAGAAGACAAGCTTTATCTACTAAGCTTACAGGCAAAAGAACAAAGAACAAATGGATGGGGGAAAGGATGATTGTTCCTTGCTAGTTATCATGTTACTTTTATTTCCAAAAAGCAGCCATTGTCCGTAGTTTATAATTTTCAAATAGTTTTTGTTTAGGATATCAGAGACAGGAGAACCAACAGATGGACAACTTCTCCCATCTCCAGATCAAACTGAGAGCTCTTTTCCTCCCTGCTATCAATTATTAGTTGAGTAAGGTGTTACACTAAGGGAGCAATCTTAAGTAGGTCTCAGCAGAAGTAGTTCCATGCTACTGATTGGAACTTACTCCAAGACAAATGTTACTTGGATTGCAGCCTAAGAGTGTTGCATTGATTTCCTAGCTGTTAGATACAAAATCACACCTACGCTCCTTCTGTCTTTTTACCTGAGGGCCATTCAGACTGTACAACAGAGTTTTGGGCCTCTGGGCTTTGTATCCAGCCGTGGATAGATGGAGATTCCCAAGCAAGAATGCTTTTAAATAAAACAAAGCTTGATTGAAAACATTTATACATCCTTTTCAACGGACTTGACTTGATTGGGGGTGGGGGTGAGGGGGAGAACCCAGGCTGTTTGAGCTGGAGAGCTCCCATGATGATGGAAAGTAGAATTCTGCAGGATTGGATGTTCTTTGTCAGACTTGGGTGGTCATGCCTTTGTGCTCCTTTGTTTTTTCTTTGCTTCGTTTGCTGTTCACCCTTATTTCCCAAAATGTGGGTTGTGGCAGAACAGACCTGCTCCAGTCCGCAGGCCTTATTCGATCCTACCTACTCCAAGGTTTTTTTCTAACATTTAGAGAAGCTTCTCTCTCTCTCTGTTTCTGTGGTAACTCACTACCACTGGGAGGGTCAGGATTACCAGCTTCCCTTCCACACTCTGAGGCCTTGATTCTGTGTCTGTTGCTGCCCTGCACCTGTTTATAATGAGGACAGTTTACTGCTTTGTGGTCTTCTACATGCTTGTCACTCAGAAAAGCATCCATCTTGAAGCACCCTCATGGGTCGCTCTTGCCTCCTGTGAACAGTGATACTGTTTTGTTGTTGTTTGCTTAATTTACTGTAAATTAGCATTGAACTTCCAACTTCTGAACTTTTTGGGATATTAATTAATCAAACATGGGAAAGGGTGGTGGCAGGGAATGGGAACATTTGTTTTGCTTTGCAGCAGCAAAGGAAGTAGTTACGAAATGGTGAATAACAGAGGAATCCACAACAGTGAAAAGAAATGTGTAGCCATAAAAGGCAATAATATTTGTCCCACCCACCGAATAATATGATAATGAAGGTGTTTACACTGCAGATTTGGGCCCATCGTGGCAAAGGAATTAAAATGACAAAATAGAGTAAAAGAAGCTAAATCATCATTAGTTCCAACTGAAAGACCCATGAGGAATTAATCAGACTAGAAGGAAGTTCTCAGCAGTGACTAAGTGTGTCTGATAATTCTGGCTGATTATAGAATCCCACAACTTATTGCCCACCACTCCCAAACTGGCTCGTGGTGGGTTACAAATTGTCCGTATTAAAAGCCCCGTTAAAAACCTCATTAAAACAATTCCAGACATCCATCCATGTACAATAAACAGACTCCTGAAATCTTTTAAAAACCATGGCAGTCTGCAACCCACTAACCCCCGCTCCCCCCAGAAATCTAGTACAGGAGTGGGAGGAGGGAGTGTAGATAACATAGTGAATGCTTACACTTAACACTGGGGGGCCCATCAGATCTTTCTTGCCACACCGGCCTCAACCATAGACCTGGCAGAAGAGCTCCATTTTGTAGGCCCCACAGAATGTTGAATGCTTCTGTGGAATGACTAGCTCCCATCTGAGTATTGATCAGGCTGGTACCTGCTTAGCTTTGCAACTATGATGCTCAGAGATGGGCATGAACCAAGATAATACATTTCAGTTTGGTTTGTGGTTTGTGGCATGTCCAGTTCGCGAACCATGAACCCTCATGAATTTTTAGCTGCTAAACAAACTGATTCTGTTTGTGAGGTTTCTGATGTGGTAGAACTGCCCCTGGATGTGATAGAGACACCAACCACAAAGGAAACAGGAAGAATTAAAAGATTTTAGACTCAGAAAAGTATTTACTTTCAAAAGTCACATGATACAGACTTATACTACCTGCACTTTATTGAAGTATGCTATCTTAAAATAAAGTGATGCAACAGAAGGGTGGGAACAATGTTGGACACAGACTGGAAAAGCTGCAATTTCCATGTTTCCACATTGGCCAGATCTGATTCATACCTTGTTAGCTCCTGATTCATAAAATGAGAACCAGATTTCTGAGGATTTTCTTGTTGAGGGGCAACTGAGTGGGCAAATTGGGTCTGTGTTCAAAAAGGGGATTTCAATGCAGAAATGCATGAAAAATTCAACCCTGTACAAATGCAAATCCAAGCCAAAATCCTAGTGGAGAAACAGTCTCAGAGAGCTACTTTTGCTCACAATATGCAATTTTGCAGATGGAAGGTAGAAATTCAAGGACTACTCTGTTTTGTCATTCCAGATACCACATACTCTTTGCACAATGGGGAAGTTCTGCACTTTGCTATGTGGAGTGGTAAAATCCAATCCTTTATCTAAACCCACTGAAATAATGTCTTACTTAGTGTGATACTTGAAGACATCTATCAGAATACACAATTTTTAAAAAGAATTTTCATGAAAACAGGTCAGCCTTGTTAGATCAAGCACAGGATGAATCATGTGAACAGACCTATAGAAAAAGCAAAAAGCCAGTGTGGTATAGTGGTTAGAGAGTTGGACTAGAATTGGTAGTTGTGTTGCTGCCAACTTATGCTGACCCTGTAGGCTTTTCAAGGCAAGAGACTAACAGAGATGATTTGCCATTACTTTGCTCTGCATAGCAACCCTGGAATGCCTTGGTGGTCTCTCATCCTAGTACTAACCAACTGACCCTGCTTAGCTTCAGATATCTGATGAGCTCAGGACTGGGTTCAAATCCCAAATCAGCCATGAATCTCAGTAGATAATCATCAGCATGGGGGGCAGGTGGAAACTTAGGGTACTGAGCCAACTGAAAAGGGTGGGCTATAAAAATACAGTTATTATTATTGTTGTTGTTAAAACATATGTATAGACAAATATACTCTTTTTGTGATGGATACTGCCAAAATCTATTAATGACTATGGTGTGGACAAAGGAACAGAGAGGAATGCATAATTCTGAAGAAGGCAGCAGGTTTAGCTCCGAAGGAACTCTGCATTCTAAACTTCCTTATGCTAATGATCCACATAATTCAAGGTGTAGACAAGGTGAAAACAGTTAGAAGACTAAGGGATGACAAATGGGAGCAGATAATGTTGTTAAAACAAATGAGAGAGTATGTGAAGGAGGGCAATTTGTTGAGCTCAAAATAGCTTACAACAGTGCACTTGGTATGCTTTTTTCACAGGGTGAAGTGAACAATCAGGTAAGGTTAATGAGGGAATGTGAGACAAGATATTAAATGAGGACTGAGATTTATACGTGCCTTGAAAAACGAAAGCCTTTTTGGATTTCTGACAGGAAGAGCTCAGCTAGGGAGAAAGGAGATCTCTGGGGTTGTTCATCAGTGAATAGATGAGTTGTGTGGCACTCCTGAACAATCTTCTGTGCTCATTTGTGGAACTTGCAAGTAAGCAGAATTATTTAGAATAATAATTTGTTCTATGTTGAGCAGTGTCTTAGACAGCAATTTGACAAATGTGTTAACTTGGCATTAATTAACTACTTAATTTGATTCTTCACCAGGGCTGATTCTGCACCTACTTTGTTTTTTCCATTGTCAATTCTGCTGAATTGAGATCAATTTGAACCTGGGTCTTCCTCCTTCCTATCCCCCCCAAGTTGAAACAGAAAGTGTTCTGTACTTGATTGGGGAAGCTCAGAGCGGGGAAAGGAGAAAAGTGCAGCAGGAGGCTCTTTCTTTTCCTGAACGGGAAGAGCAGAGTGGATTGGAGAAAACAGCCTCACAGAGAATGAGGAGGGGGAAATAAATCCAAGAGGCAAATCTCTGCTGAGAGAAGTGTGAGCTTCTGGAGATTCCAAAATTAGAGCAAACTGAGAACTGGGAAGACTTTGAACTGATACCCTGGCCAATCAGGGAAAACTGCTTTGCTACGTTGCTGTTGCAGGCATGGGCAGGGAGTTAATCCGCAAAACATCTACACTTATACTGGGGGCTTTAAAAGCAGTTTATTCAATACAGTGATTTATATCCGCTCCTGGATATTGTGGGGGAAGGTATGGTCACCACGGATCAATCATTGATGTTGCAGAGGGAACATTTAAAGCACCCAAAATCAAAATGCAGAGATGAGGGGTTTATTCGGGCTGGGAGAGGATAAAAAGCAAAGTACAGACTCGACCCAGGTTTCAGTATTTAACATACTGATAAAAATACAAAAAAGGCTGATCCTGCATTGAGCAGGATGTTGGAGCAGATTGTCTGTTAGGCCCCTTCCAATATGATTCTATGATAATGGCCTCTTATTTGTCAGATGCCAATGTAGACTTGTTTTGTAGCCAGTCAAATGCCATACAAGCAGGGGATGAAAGTAACAGCTAGCCTTGTTGTCCAGTTTTCTGCACCTGAAAACAGGATGGCACTTATTTGTAATTGTTGTTCATTGATGTCTTTTGTACAGACACACATTGGGACTATGCTTGTGCAGGCTGACTGCAGAGAAATTTTACTAGCTTAAAAGCTCTAAAGAGGGATGTCCCACCTGGCAGGAACAGCACACACACTGGTTTTCCTGCCTGCTGTATCACATGTTCCGATGGCAGGACACCCCATTCCCTTAGTATCAACCAAGCTGCCATGATTCAAACTCTCACAAAACTGACACAGATAAATCCAGTTATCTAAGTCACCTTGGAGAGTACTTATGCATACAAGAGTGCAAAACAGGGTTGGAGGGAGGGAATGTGTACCTGCACAGAAGACATTGATGAACAACAGTTACAGGTAAGTGCAACCCCCGATTCATCTTCGGTCTTTCAGTGCAGTTCTACATTAGGACATTAGCAAATTGCATGCCTTAAGAGGTGGGACAAGTCTCTCTTTGGAGCAAAGACTGCAACATTGCTTTCCCAAACTCCACCTTCTTCCTGGAATGAAGGTCGAGAGTATTGTGTTTAATAAATGTATCATGTGCTACCCAGGTAGCTGCTCTGCAAATCTCCGTCAATATAACCTTCTAGTGGAATGCAGCAGATGCAGGGTGGAATGTGCCCTATTGTCAAAGGGACAAAGCTGTGCACAGTAAATACCTATTGTCTAAATTGTACAGACAGTCAGCCTTTCAGGTCCTGGCTATTTCCAGTTAGATTTTTAAATTTCTGTTCCATGTAGCATTTCTCTCCTCTTTCTTCTTTGTTCCACTATAACTATGCCTTTTAAAGATGGTGTGTAGAGTTAAAAATTTGGCTGCAGTTTGTGTCATAGGAATGAATTTTTGTAAGGTCTTGCCCATATTGCCCCATTTTCTTTACCTCAGCCCTTGTAGCCACCATAGCTATAGCCCTTGTAGCCACCATTTTCCCATACCAGAAGGGGATTATAAAAATGTGAATAACTAGATTGTTGTAACCTTTTAACACTACAACAATCTAGCAATTCTGTCTTTAAAAATGCTCTTGGGGGAGGTAGGGGTCTACAGGAGGCTAAGGCAAGGGAAACACATGGAAATATGTTGTGAGCCTGTTCTCATTGCTACCGTGAATATCTGTGAAAGCTGCACAGAGAATTTTCATGCTGAAGCAGCCATAGATAATGGCAAATTGTCTCTCTCTCAGTGCTGCTACATACTAGGCTTGTGCATCCGAACAGAAGTTAATGAATCTCCAAGCCAAACATTCTATTCTTTAAAACAGTTAGCATAACTCATCCAAACAGGAAAATTATCTACATCTGGAAATAGAGGGAAGATACAATAGTTAATCTTCAAAATTCTCTGGCACTGTTTCAGTTCCACAAGGGAAGGAGGCAGCTGGGGAGACTGACACAGCAGATATAAGGCAGAAGAGGAAGGAATGTGGCATGGCTGTCCTAAGAGCGGTGGCCTGTAATCTGGAGAGCCAGGATTGATTCCTCACTCTTCCACAAGCAGCTTGCTGGGTGACCCTGGACAGTCCTATAGAATCAGAGTCCAGTAGCATTTTTAAGACCAACAAAGATTTATTCAGGGCGTGAGCTTTCGAGTGCAAGCACTCTTCGTCAGAGAGATTGTCTGATGAAGAGTGCTTGCACTCAAAAGCTCACTCCCGGAATAAATCTTTGTTGGTCTTAAAGGTGCTACTGGACTCTTTCTATTGTGCTACTTCAGACCAACAGGGCTACTCATTTGAACTTGGACAGTCCTGTTAGAGCTGTTCTCATAGAGTTTTTTCAGCTTCACCTACCTCACAGGGGTGCTGTGGGGAGAGGAAGGGAAGGTGATTGAAAGCTGCTTTAGGACTCCTTCAGGTAATGAAAAGAGGGATATTAAAACATCTCCTTTTCCCGAGGGGGGGGGGCACAGCCTTCATTCCCACCTTAAGAGTTTCAGTCTTGTGGCCCATCTGAAAGAACCACTTTTGCACTGCAATCCAGTCTGAAAATCACTACTTTAAAGAAACCATGTCCAACCAGGAATATTTCAGCTATTCCTGCTGAGTAGAAGCATTATTATTATTTCCAAATAACCAGGTTAGATGACTAAAACATTTCAAAATGGCCATGCCAGGGAAAACTAATAGTCAGTCATGAGTGTTGTTGTTGTTATGTGCGAAGTCGTGTCCGACCCATCGTGACCCCATGGACAATGATCCTCCAGGCCTTCCTGTCCTCTACCATTCCCTGGAGTCCATTTAAGTTTGCACCTACTGCTTCAGTTACTCCATCCAGCCAGCTCATTCTCTGTCATCCCCTTCTTCTTTTGCCCTCAATCGCTCCCAGCATTAGGCTCTTCTCCAGAGAGTCCTTCCTTCTCATGAGGTGGCCAAAGTATTTGAGTTTCATCTTCAGGATCTCGCCTTCTAAGGAGCAGGCAGGGCTGATCTCTTCTAGGACTGACCGGTTTGTTCGCCTTGCAGTCCAAGGGACTCGCAAGAGTCTTCTCCAGCACCAGAGTTCAAAAGCCTCAATTCTTTGACGCTCGGCCTTCTTTATGGTCCAACTTTCGCAGCCATACATTGCAACTGGGAAGACCATAGCCTTGACTAAACGCACTTTTGTTGGCAGGGTGTCTCTGCTTTTTAGGATGCTGTCTAGATTTGCCATAGCTTTCCTCCCCAGGAGCAAGCGTCTTTTAATTTCTTTGCTGCAGTCCCCATCTGCAGTGATCTTGGAGCCCAGGAAAATAAAATCTGTCACTATCTCCATTTCTTCCCCATCTATTTGCCAGGAATTGAGAGAGCCGGCTGCCATGATCTTTGTTTTCTTGATGTTGAGTTTCAAGCCAACTTTTGCACTCTCCTCCTTCACCCGCATCAAGAGGCTCTTTAGTTCCTCTTCACTTTCTGCCATTAGAGTGGTATCATCTGCATATCTCCCTGCAATCTTGATCCCAATTTGTGACTCCTCTAATCCCGCATTTCTCATGATGTGCTCTGCATACAAGTTAAATAGGCAAGGCGACAGTATACAGCCTTGCCGAACTCCTTTCTCAATTTTGAACCAGTCGGTGATTCCATGTTCAGTTCTCACTGTTGCTTCTTGACCTGCATATAAATTTCTCAAGAGACAAATTAGATGCTCTGGTATTCCCATCTCTTTAAGAACTTGCCACAATTTGTTGTGCTCCACACAATCAAAGGCTTTAGCATAGTCAATGAAGCAGAAGTAGACGTTCTTCTGGTACTCCCTAGCTTTCTCCATGATCCAGCGTATGTTGGCAATCTGATCTCTAGTTCCTCTGCCTCTTCGAGATCCTGCCTGTACTTCTGGAAGTTCTCGGTCCACATATTGCTGGAGCCTAGCTTGTAGGATTTTGAGCATAACTTTGCTAGCATGAGAAATGAGTGCAATGGTGCGGTAGTTTGAACATTCTTTTCATTGCCCTTCTTTGGGATTGGAATGTAAACTGACCTTTTCCAATCCTGTGGCCATTGTTGAGTTTTCCAAATTTGCTGGCATATTGAGTGTAGCACTTTTACTGCATCGTCCTTTAAGATTTTGAATAGTTCAACTGGAATGCTGTCACCACCACTAGCTTTATTGTTGCTCAGACTTCCTAAGGCCCATTTGACTTCACATTCCAGGATGTCTGGCTCCAGGTCAGTAACTACCCCACTGTGGTCATCAGGGATGTTAAGCTCGCTCTTGTATAGTTGTTCTGTATAATTTTGCCACCTTTGTTTAATCTCTTCTGCTTCTGTGAGGTCCCTACCATTTTGGTCCCTTATCATACCCAATTTTGCATGAAACGTTCTCTTCATATCTCCAATTTTTTTGAAAAGATCTCTGGTCCTCCCCATTCTATTGTTTTCTTCTATTTGTTTGCACTGTTCATTTAAGAAGGCATTCTTATCTCTTCTAGCTTTTCTCTGGAATTCTGCATTCAATTGGGTGTATCTTTCTCTTTCTCCCTTGCCTTTCACTTCCCTTCTCTCCTTAGCTATTTGTAAAGCTTCCTCAGACAGCCATTTTGATTTCTTGCATTTCTTTTTCTTTGGGATGGTTTTAGTTGCTACTTCTTGTACAATGTTGCGAACCTCCGTCCATAGTTCTTCAGGCACTCTGTCTTTCAGATCTAATTCCTTAAATCTGTCACCTCTACTGTGTATTCGTTGGGGATATGATTTAGTTCATACCTGAGTGGTCTAGTGCTTTTCCCTACTTTCTTCAATTTAAGCCTAAATTTTGCAACAAGAAGCTCATGATCTGAACCACAATCAGCTCCTGGTCTTGTTTTTATTGACTGGATAGAACTTTTCCATCTTTGGCTGCAGAGCACATAGTCAATCTGATTTCTGTGTTGACCGTCTGGTGATGTCCATGTGTAGAGTCGTCTCTTGGGTTGTTGGAAAAGAGTGTTTGCTATGACCATTGTATTCTCTTGACAAAATTCTACCAGCCTGTGCCCTGCTTCATTTTGTACTCCAAGGCCAAAATTGCCTGTTATCCAGGTTATTTTTTGGCTTCCTACTTTAGCATTCCAATCCCCCATTATGATAAGCACATCATTTTTTGGTGTTGCTTCTAGAAGGTGTTGTAGGGCTTCATAGAGCTGATCAACTTCATCCTCTTTAGCAGCAGTGGTTGGGGCATAGACCTGGATCACTGTGATGTTGAATGGTTTGCCTTGGATCAGTCATGAGTAGATGAACATAATGGGACTTGAACACAAGGGTTTCCTCTCAGCTCACCAGGCTGAAAAGAACTTTAGTGACACAGAATAGAATAGCCATGGAGAGGGACAAGACACAAAGAAATAACACAATTATATGGCTTTATGTAGATTACATGTCATCTAACCCCTATGAATAGATATCATGTGTTGAGGCCCAGGTGCAAAAGTGTCTGAAAACAGCAAGACTGTTCAGCTTTAGAGAACTAAAGATTTAATTCAAAGACAGGTTGAGGGCCAAGAGATATTCATATGTATACATAATTTGTAAATACTGTTTGAAAATAAATTTTGTTCAGCTAAAAAATGGCAAGAATAGTTTTTATGTAGTTTAAGAAGATATCCAAGTGTAGATCTTTGTATGGTGTTTGAAGTTATTATTGGTCCGCCAAGAATGTGCACCCTTATCAAATGGGAAAATTAGCTTTTGTTAGATTATTTAAAAAACCTATAGATATGTGAAGCTGGATTGGAGCTTCTTAGAAGGGGCTTCTTGAGTCTGACTTGCTTATCTTTTTCTGGACTTCTGTAATTGCTCTTCTTTAATTATCTATAGTAATAGATGGTATAATATACTGTTGATTTATTCAGTGTTACAAATGAAAATAGTTATGGTATAAGAAAAGATAAAATGGAAGCAACATTTTAGAATACCTTGTGTACTACACCCCTAAGGAACCAGAGACATAGTTGAGGTGTACCTCTTGCCTGGAATGAAATGATCCATTACAGGAGAGCTAATTAGAAACCTCTATTGGAATCAAACTTGCCCAGTGTAATCCAGCTCATCAGGTTCTGGTAAATTATTTCTTTGACTCTTCTAGTCATTATAACACAGATCACTTCCCTCTGAGCTACAATGAGGGTAACCCGAGTAGAAGGTTCCTGGAAAGCCAATTAAGAGAAATTGAGATAATGCCCTTGTAAAGTACCTGAAATGTTTTGACTAGAAAACATATTTAAATTTATTTACAGATTTTCTTGTATGTATTCATGGCATTAGTTTTCTACATTGTTGTTATAAATTTATTAACTATTTTTTTGTACTTTTATTCTTCCTAAGAATTGAAGTCCCTAGATAAAGCCAAAGAGCGAAATGTGTTGGGATTTATATAAAAGACTATAGAAGAATGGAAATTTGAAGACTCTATAAAAGTCATTTTTGTACATTTGTCTTTGCCATATTGGTATTCCAGTGCCTCTGTACTTACCCTTTATCTGGTCCTTCACTGGGTCCTACCCCTCTGAGTCCTACCACCTGGGCATTTTTTAAGTTTAAAGAATTTGGTATTGCATTGGTACACAATAAAAATTAAAAAAGAACTAGGCCCATGTCACCCTAGAGCGTGGCCTGTACAGGAGCACAAATCTGGGGCAGATGAGGTATAATGGGCTAAAGGCTTGCCCACGTGGAAGTGGGAAGAGGCGGGGCAACCTACCTCGGCTCAAACACCAGCCCAGCGTGGAGCCTCCTATGTGGTAAAGGTCCTGCTTGCCATTGAGGGGTGGGGAAGGGAATGTGATTGCACGCCTCTTTGAGACCCCTTAAGGGAGAGAAACGTGGATTATAAAACTTACTCATATTTTAGGTGATTTTAATTTTTTTGTATAGCAACAACTAGTTGCTACAGAGTATTTGTTGTTTGTACAGTAGCTAATATGAGCTTAGGCTAGCAAGAAATGCTAAACATAACAAAAAGGGCTTCTTTAGTTATATTTCAAGCAAGAAAAGAATAGGGACACCACAGGACCACTGCAAGGACAAGAAAGTGAATCATAGAATCATAGAGTTGGAAGGGGCCATACAGGCCATCTAGTCCAACCCCCTGCTCAATGCAGGATCAGCCCTAAGCATCCTAAAGCAAAAGTAAAGTGAAATTATAACAGATGATGAAGAGAGGGCTGAACTGCTTAACTCCTATTTCTCATCGGTCTTCTCTTGTGAGGGAAATAGTGATCAATGTGGCAAAAATGTAACACAACATGGGGGACGGGAATGGTGGCCTAGGATCACTGTTGGAGCAGTACACAAACACCTAGTTTCTTTAAATGAAACAAAGTCTTCTGGGCCAGATGAACTGCATCCAAGGGTACTAAAATAACTTGCAGATGTCATCTCTGAACCTCTGTCCATTATTTTTGACACTTCTTTGAGAATAGGTGAGGTGCCAGATGATTGGAGGCAGGCAAATGTTATCTCCATCTTCAAGAAAGGGAAAAAGGAGGATCCGGGTAATTATCGACGCATCACTTGACATCTGTAGCTGGCAAAATTTTGAAACAAATAGTCAAACACTCCATCCTTGAGCAGCTGGAACTGAGAGCTGTGATTTCTAAGACTCCGCATGGGTTTCGCAAGAATAAGTCATGTCAGACCAACCTTATCTCTTTTTTCGAGAAAGTGACTACCTTGCTGGATCAGGAGAATACTGTGGACATAGTTTATCTGGATTTCAGTAAAGCTTTTGATAAGGCTCCACATGATATTCTTGTTCACAAGTTGGTAAAATACGATATGGATCCTAATTCTGTCAGGTGGATCAATAACTGGTTGACAAATCGTACCCAGAGGGTACTTGTTAATGGTTCAACATCTTCTTGGAAAAGAGTGACAAGTGGAGTACCCCAAGGATCTGTCCTGGGGCCTGTGTTGTTCAACATATTTATAAATTATTTGGATGAGGGATTAGAGGGGATACTTATTAAATCTGCAGATGATACTAAACTGGGAGGGGTAGCAAACACAACTGAAGACAGCAACAGAATACAGGATGATCTTGAAAGGCTCAAGAAGTGAGCTAAACTGAATAAAATAAGTTCAATAGGGACAAATGTAAAGTTCTGCATCTAGGTAGGAAAAACCAAATACACCAATATAAGACGGGGGAGACTTGTCTTGGCAGTAGCATGTGCGAAAAGGATCTAGGAGTCTTAATAGACCATACATTGAACATGAGTCAGCAATGTGACTCAGTGGCTAAAAAGGCAAATGGGATTTTGGGCTGTATCAAACGGAGTATCGTGTCCAGATCACGGGAGGTGATGGTGCCGCTTTACTCTGCTCTGGTTTGGCCTCACTTAGAGTACTGTGTTCAGTTTTGGGCACCCCAATTGAAGAGGGATGTTGACAAACTGGAACGTTTCCAGAGGAGAGCAACAAAGATGGTGAGGGGTTTGGAGACCAACAAGTATGAAGAAAGGTTGGGGGAGCTTGGTCTGTTTAGCCTAGAGAGGAGACGACTGAGAGGGGATCTGATTACCATCTTCAAGTATTTAAAAGGGTGCCATATGGAGGATGGAGCAGAATTGTTCTCTCTTGCCCCAGAGGGACAGACCAGAACAAATGGGATGAAATTAATTCAAAAGAAATTCCATCTAAACATCCAGAAGAAGTTCCTAACAGTTAGAGGGGTTTCTCAGTGGAACAGGCTTCCTCGGGAGATGCTGGGTTCTCCATCTTTGGAAATTTGTAAACAGAGGCTAGATAGCCATATGACAGAGAGGCTGATTCTGTGAATGCAAAGGGGTGGCAGGTTACAGTAGATGAGCGATTGGGATGTGAGTGTCCTGCATAGTGCAGGGGGTTGGACTAGATCAGTGGTCCCCAACCTTTCCGAGGCTGGGGACCGGCAGGGCATCGGGCTGCGCCCCCGCGGACCGCGCCCGTGCGGGCCACGCCCGCGGATCGGGCCGCGCCCGCGGGACGCACCCACGCCGCACCCGAGCCGCGCCCGCGAGCCGCGTCCGGGCCGCGCCCGCGGATCGGGCCGCGCCCGCGGATCGGGCCGAGCGGGCGTGGCCCGCACAGGCGCGGCCCGGCCCTGATTCCCTCTCCCCGCCTCCCGCAGTAAGAAGCTTCCCGGGCCGCAAGCTTGCGGCCCGGGAAGTTTTTTACTGCGGGGGCGGGGCGGGGAGAGGGAGCTGCGACCCGGTGCCATGGCCTTTGCGGCCCGGCACCGGGCCGCGGCCCGCAGGTTGGGGACCACTGGACTAGATGACCCATGAGGCCCCTTCCAACTCTATTATTCTATGATTCTATGATTTATCATCATGCAGGAATTACTGGAAGATAGAGGGCATGTAAGTGCATGTAACAGACTTTGCATTGGCCTGTGTTTAGGTTTTCAGAAGAGATCAGATTCTGAGGTCTGTCAACAGCACTTCAGACGAAGATAGAGTCACAGATGCATTGATGTAACACCAACTGGAACATCAAGTTTTCAGCCATACTCAATCAGTTGTGGCTTGAGAGGGAGCTCCTCCTGAATTCCCCAGGTGTCTTGTAACACAGGAGGGAATGCTCCACTCTCCTATTCTGGTTTGCAAATTTTTGTGATAGTTGTAGCAAACCTGTTGGGAAAGAGAAACTTACTGGCTTGTGTTTCAGAAGGTTTGAGGAATATAGAGGGAATAGTTGTTCATGGACAAGGGAAGAGAGGGACACTCAGAGTCAAGAAGACGACAGAAGTAGCAGGAGAGGAGTGGCAGTTCCACAAATCTATTACTTGGGGCCACTGCCTCACCTGACTTCTTTACAGAGCCATCTCTGAACTCAATTTCCTACACAATAAGAGAGTTTTTTTAAAAAAAATGAAGGTAAATGACTACTTCTTAATATAACTCATTGAAGCTTTATTCCAGTTGTTTGTTAATTTTAATACATGCATCACTGCCAGCAATTAGATAAACGTATTCTTCTTCAGTATATGGAACTGTGCCATTTACCACAGTTCCTGAGAAAAGCACTCTCAACTACAAGCATGATTCTGACCAAATGTCTCAGTCTATCATGTTCATTAATGGTAACCCAATCCTTGTCATAGTTCCAAAAAGTTCATATCAATAATGAAATTTGATCAAACAACTTTGCTTACTCAAATCTAGGAAGAAGGTTGGAGAAAATTATAAAAGCTGAATTTTGCTGGTTGTCATCAAGAGGACTAGCAGCTTTGAATAGGTATTATAACAGGTTAATGAAGTAGAAAGTGCTGATCTTTATTCAGTGTTCTCATTTCACTTAGTCAGTTTTTAGTAAAAGCAGCAAGACAAACTACCAATATGCCATGTAGTGGGGCATCTACAGTCATTCCTCAAAAAACATGATTTGGCCACAGTGATCCATGCTTTGATTATATCCAGGTTAGATTACTCTGTGTGGAGCTGCCTTTGAAAACAGTTCGGAAACTCTGAGTGGTCAAATATGCACAAAGTGCAGTTCACAACGCTGTCTTCCCTTTACAGCTGTACTTGAACTGTCTCCTCTCCTACTCCCCAGCCACCCAGTTAAGATCAGGCTCTCAAGCCCTGTCCATTGTGTCCCTGCCTTCAGAGCTGAGGTGGGTGTTGACAAGAGAATTTCCTGTGGTGAGTCCTTGCCTTGAAACCACCCCTCCCTTCTTGCAGCTTGCCTGGTGCCTACTTTACATTAAGAACCAAGCTAGTACACATCTTTTTACCCAGGATTTAAATTTAAAGTTCTATCTTACCGTTTTTAATTGTTTGCTTCTGTTTTATAGTTTTAATGATGCTTGTGCATCCAATGATTTTTTTAAAAAACACTGTGGCAAGCAGGATCCCAAATATATTTTAAAATGGCCATCTGCAGGCTCTGCTGGCACTATCATGTTTGGGGCAGTAGCTGTCAATACAGATACCATCATTAACAGCATATTCCAAGACTATCTGAATTTCAAATGGTTAGTAATTGGTCTGGATGTAACAGAGAGAGGATTATTGAGAGGTTGAAGATATTTAGAATTTAAGCTACCTTTTATCTTTTGTTGTGACAGGATATTAAGAGTCTAGATTTTTCATGGTGATGAGCACCCGCGATTTTACAGGAAAAAGATTATGTCAATATCTAGAAATGAAGTCACTTATAAACCAGTTGTTGGATTTAAATGAAGCAGTTACCTACTGCTGGCAATTGCTTCCTTTCCTACAAAAGAAAGGTGTTCTACTTCTATATGCCAGTTGGAAATTGGTGGGCAATTTATTGTCATTATAGTGAGTGTATCCCCCAAAGCACAATAGGAAGCAAGAAAATGGCAGGTGTTAATCTTCCTTTCTTTTCACTCTTGTGCTTTTATAAAGATTATATTTGCATCCCATGTATTTCAAACCACAGTAAAGGAGGGGAGCTGAACAAGGCCCAGCCTCAACCAACAAATTTTTCCAAACAGGGATTTTACAAAGTATTTGATGCCTTTTTTTGTTGTTGTTTGTTTCAAATACTGTTTTCAGTTAGCACTATTACAATTTATCAGGTTCAGGAAAATATTTCATTTTATTTCAACTGGAAGCCTGATTTCCTTGGCAGGCACTGGGAAATTTACACAACACTGGCAAGGGCAGGAAGAAAGAAAATTTCAGTGGGATTTGCCTTGCACATGTTTAGCAGTTAACAGTCATTGGCCCAAGTATTCCTGTTTAATTTGAATCGACTTTATACCACCTACTCCACTTACAGGATGCTTAGTACTAATAAATCTGTAGATATAACATGGTTTAAAAATGAAAGCTGAGTTTCAAAAAGCAGTTTTTCTGTGTGTATATTTTATATAAATACTATTTTGCATTACTGCTTACTGAAGTGAATGTAACGCTGTACAAAAACCTAGTCCTTTTTGGACACACAATCTGAAATTGCTCAGCACTTGTGATAAACAGTTTTTAATAGGGATGTACTGGCAATAATCCCAACACTTATTTGTGACTGTAAAGAAAGCATGGACTGACAGTTTGTACTGGAACAGTACTTACATTTAATTACAAGAGAAAAATTACATTTAAAAGCATTTTGTATGAAATAATTACCACCACCACCATGACTCTAAATATCCACATAACATCATCTGTAGCCCATCTATTTATCAGCATGTGCTACTTAGTACGTATGACCCAAACTAAAATGAGAAGTCAAGAAAACACCGAATAGAAGCCAGAAAAGATACAAAGTTGATGGAAAGTTGGGAAGTGCCATTCTTAAATGTAAGTACTATACCAAGTGCTTTGTTAGCTCCCGTTTTTAAGGTGATGTTGAAGCCCTTGATTTCTAACAGAGACCATTATGATCTATTCTATCCATTCAAGATTCAGGCATCGTGCTATAAAGGCAAACATGTCAGACACTTCATCTATTACTTTAGCAGTTGGCTTCCCAGCACCATGGCCAGCCTTGGTGTCAACATGAATTAGCAGAGGGTTGGTCTGTTTGGGGCTTTGGCCGGCAACGTGCTGCAGCGTAGCAATGAATTTCAAGGAATGAAGAGGCACCACACGGTCATCGTGATCGGCTGTGAGAAGTAATATGGCGGGATACTGGATTCCATCTCCTTCGGGTATTTTAATGTTATGAAGTGGAGAATACCTGAAAGAGGAACAGAAACAGGTATGACCTTTGAAAGAGGGACAGTACACCTGATGTGCTCTAGCCCTTTGGCAGAAGTACCTAGGCAAATAAATGTACAAATGAGAGTGACAGCAAGGAATTAACTGGGTAGCAGGAATTATTCAGATTTATGTGGTATCAAGAGAGAAAACACCTTAAAGGAATTTTCCAGCAAGTTCCAGCTAAATTCAGTGTTCTGATTCTTTGCAGGTGTTACCCCCCCCCCTTGCAGTTCCTCATCAAAGTCATTTACTCAGGCCTGTTAATTAGCTCACACATTTCAGCTGTGAATTTGGCATGGCGGAGGAACTCACTCTCCTCCTAGAATGTTCCATGGATACTGCCCAGTGACTAGTTGAGGAGGCTATGGTCAAGCATTATTCTCCAAGTATATTCTGTATTAGAGAGAAGAATCCTTACCTTTTTCTTCCCTACACCTTCTTGCTGCCAAGAAGGTATTCGTATGATGCTCTCAAACTCTGCTTTAAAAAACAACTATGCTGTGCTAGGACCAAAGTAAGTAAACCAGCTAGTAAGTTTGTTATTTTGTGCACTGACACAACCACTAAATTTTATGCTTTGTTTCCAATAGCTTTTCTTCAGTTTCTTCAATAAAACTTTCTTGTGCTTTATGTTGGACTAAGGGTAAAGCCCATTGTATCCAGGAATACAACAGGCGCTAGAGCCTGGGGGTGGGAAGTGGAAGGTGGGGACTCTCCCCTTTGAGAAGATGTATACTGTTTATGGTCCAAAGCCTATTACTTGGATCAGCTGCTCCAAAGCAGGATACCCCACGGGTGGAGCTGTAATTCTAAGGGATCCCCAGGTCCCACCTGGAGACTGGCATCCTCAGTTATAGTACCAGAGAGTTCATCCTTCAAAACACCCATTTTCTCTAGGGGAACTTATCGCTTTAGTCTGGAGCTGTAATTCTAAGGGGCACTCCTCTCTCCCTGGCGTTCCCTCCTCTGTGGTTTAGGCCAGGGCTGTCAGGCTTTTCTTGGCCTACAGGCATGCCTCAGAGTTGGTGTGGAGGCACATGCTGGCGGGTGGGAAGGACGACCTAGTGGCTGGTGTGCTTCAGGGTCCATAAGAGGGGAAGGCGGCAGTTGGGGTGGTGGTGGGGCAAACGCTCCCCCTCAGAGAAGGCACAGGCTGGCTTCCCTAAACTCTATAGGTAGGAGCTATTGCCCTCAGGAGGGTGAAGCTGAAGAGCCCCCATGCACCCCTAACAGCTCACTCACCTCAAGAAAGGTCTCTGAAGGGCCAGTAACTGTGAAGAAGCAGCAAAATTGTGGGAAGACAGTTAGGGGTGGGGAGTTCTAATCTGATTGGCAAACAGTGTGTGGATGGCCAGTGATGGACCTGATTGGCCTATAACCCTTAACACCAACTCCTCCCAGGACCCCTTCCCTTTTATTTACACGCTCATGGTTACAGATTTGTTACTAAGGAAATGACAGAGTTCTAACCCATGATGCATGGAGTATGAAGTTTTATCAACAGGTGATATAAAAGGGGTTGAGCATCTAATATGAGCTCTGGCTATATTGCATGTTTGGCCCTTGTGAGCAAGGACTACTGGAGCTACATACAATGGTGCACATAGATTCCCATAGCAGGTCATGATTTTTAAACATTGTGGTACACTTTTGCACTGACTGAGCATACAGTTTCAAACTGCAGTTCAGACATACTTACAACTTCTTAAAAAACACTGCACAGTCCAGCAACCTTATTAAAATTCAATGATTTTGCAGTTGCTTTCTAAAATGTGCTATAAACTGATAAATGTTTTCACATTCTGATAATCACTGTATTAATGTCCTTGGAGGACAGCATCTACTTCATAAAAACAAATCATGATGACTTTCAAAAATGCAATTTTTAAAAGTCATCTTCCCATATGTCCCTTGAGGGATGGAAGTGTTTGGATTGCAAGCCATTCTGTGCACAGGCTACTTCTGGATATAAATTCAACAAAACTGCAAAGATTTCTTATTTGGGGAAAATGCATATGTTCGCACTCATAATCTTTTGGAACACTTCATTAGTTTTTACAGTTAATGAAACATTATCCCCCCCCCCTCCGGAAAGTAGCGAAGTGGTACAAATCTCAGATTTATCAAGCTGATTATGCACAAGCCCCTTGAGATGCTTCTATCACAATCCCAAATACATGCCCCCTGAAGTAACTTTTATTGGTGAATGAAGTATGTCCTCAAAATAAATATACTTAGGACTTCTGCCTTGGGTGCAGGGCTGTGTATACGTAATTTATTGGACTCAACAGGCCATACCTAATGAGAATGGCCCCAAGATTTGTGGTGTCACTTTAAAACAAATCAGTGTTATAATCATTAACTGTTGGGGAATAAGACAGAAGAATAATTTCCATATGAAAAACATGATTTATGATTCAGGATTATTTAGCACTTAAGTGACAGCAAGGAAGAACTCTTTCTTACTTGTACAGCCACTCAAACTGTTCTTTGTAATCCGAGCAGCCGTAGTCTGTTGTCCAAGCATGGCCAATGGTGAATTTGTGGAACTTCAGCATGTCCATGACTCCTACTTGAGCAATAACACAGCCGAAGAGGTCCGGGCGTTGATTGGCACAAGCAGCTTGAGAAGATTTGGGATGAAAACAGACTGTCTTAGTATGAATAACATAGCTGTTTGTGCTACATGACAGACACGAGCAGCAATTTTTAAAGCAAGACTAGGCTTGTAACATTTGCAAAATTTTATATTGGCATAGGAATCTTGTTGTTTTTTACTTTTACTTACGCACCAAGCATGAAATTCCCTGAAAAATCAGGATGCAATGATACATGATCAATTGAGGAGTAAGCCAGCAACAACAAACCTGTGTGTGTCTTTTCTTTTTAAAGATACTTTTTCTTTCATCAAGATTGCAGGGGGTAAAGCAGCTATGGGGAGAGCATGGGCATGTAAGAGTTACATATTATATATATATTTAAAAATTTACTCTCCCTACGCACAAATAATCCACTTGTTTTTACAAACGGTCCTAACTATTTCATATCTAGTTGGATTCTTATTCTAGTGTTCCACTAACAACGCAGTCCTAAAAAAAGCTACAACCTAAATCCATTGAAGCAAATGTGTTATAATGGTGTAATTCTATTTAAGATTTCACTGTAAAACCTATTAATCTTAACTCCAGTTGGCAGTTCTTACAGGGTATCTTTCCCTACCTGAAAGTGGATTCCAGGCACTGATACTGGGACCTTCTGCAGGAGAATTGCAGCCTATCATTGAACTCTGGTACCTCCCTGATATGCTCAGCCAGAGCATAACTGTCAGTGTACACGAAAATATAATCCCAGAAGAATATTTGACATGCTTGCAATTAGGAAGAAAACCAAGCAGGATGAGCAGACGTTACTCTTTTATTTGTTTGGCATTTTGAGCTTTCCTTTAGGGATGCCATGAAGGAATCTTAGAATCATGGAGGGTACCCCTAAGGGTCATTTAGCCCAGCTCCCTGCAGAATGCAGGAAATTCACAACTACCTGCCCACCCACAGTGACCTAATTCCATGATCAGATCTCACAATCTGCCTAAATTCACAGAATCAACATTTCTGTCAGATGGCTATCTAGCTTCTGCTTAAAAACTTGCAAAGAAGGAGAACCTTCCCCCTCTCGAGGAAGCCTGTTCCAGTGAGGAACTGCTCTAACTGTTAGGAGCATCTTCCAGATGTTTAGCCAACAATTCTTTTGAATTAATTTCAGCCCACTGATTCAGGCCCAGCCCACTGGAGCAACAGGTAAGAAGGGCAAAGTTTCCAAATGTTGGTGGGGGAGAGAGGGTACTTTAAGGGCAAATATACACGAAGTATTTTGTATAGAATGGTGAGACCACTCTGAAGAAGTCACGGCTTACAATCCACTCTGGAAGTGCCTTTCACAGCAATCTGTTTAAAGTATCAAGCTGAAAACAAGGTGCTTCACAGTTTCAAGCAAAAGCCATCTTTGCTTGATGCTAACTGGCTGGTTTCCCTTGATGCCACCAAAAACTTCCCCAATTTCTGGACCAGTTTTATACTTTTAAAAGTGTATTTTATATATGAGATAACAAATTAACAGATAATGATTATGAATGAGAACCAAAATGGTTAGGGATAAAAGTAATTTTAGAAAAATATAAGTGGTTTATTACAGGAGCTCAAATGTTTAAAAACCATAAAAGAATGTCTCTTTGGCACACTTAAAACATCTAAGTGTGTACACCAATAATGCCAAATAATTTTTTTACCTTGGCCTAAAGCATTTCAATCAAATATCTCTTTATCATAGGCTGATGGTACAAATGCACACAGATACAATTAATAATTTTTTGCAATTTTCAGTAGGAGGGTGAAAAAAACGTATTTAGTCTGTTCGGGCCCTGCCAGGTGTTCCTAATAGCAAAGTGCTCAGCCAGCCAATATTTCTTGTTCCTCCCCTGGATAATGGAGAATCCTACTGTGTGCTTCTCTGAAGACAGGCCCAAAATGATTACAAAGCCAATTTTAAAAATCCGATAAACAGGCTCTGAGTCACAAGGGAAGAGGCAAGACTGATGACTGAGCCAATGTTCAACTTGTATGTAGGCATATCTGTTACTTCAATTGTGAAGCCAGGCTTATACTGCAGAGCTCTGTCATTTCTTACAATAGTTGTTCCATCCCACAGGAATTTCAGAACAATGGCAGTCTCACAATTAGTTCTCAGTATGTGCTCAGATCTTTGATATTTCATTTTCCTCCCCTATCTAAAACATTACCTGCTTCATCTACAAATGATTCCAAAAATCCACATTAAAAAAGGATAATATAAATCTTCCCTTTAATTTTGTTAGCTAAGACAAGCCATGACCCACAAACACGCTTTGCAGTTGTGTACTCTATTTGTCCTTTTTAATACTGCCAGTTTCCTCAGCAAACCCCAGGAATCTTTGGGGTCTGGAAACCACCCAGCCTCCAGGGAACAGCCTTGACTTCAGTGTTTTGTAGGAGAGTGTGAACCAGCTTGAGCCTAGTGTGGCAGGTCTGTAGGCTCCTTTTCCTGATGGACCAGTGCTGAGATTACTCCCACCAATGCAGACAAGAAGGTGCACAAACTGTAGAGCATGCTACATTTACAAGACCAAGATTCAGGCATCTGAGCTGGAGGAGGATTGCTTCAAGTGTTGGGCAGCCGTTTGTGAAATGGCTCCTTTTCCTGATGGACCAGTGCTGAGATTACTCCCACCAATGCAGACAAGAAGGTGCACAAACTGTAGAGCATGCTACATTTACAAGACCAAGATTCAGGCATCTGAGCTGGAGGAGGATTGCTTCAAGTGTTGGGCAGCCGTTTGTGAAACATACTATTAAGGGGTGGCTGAACTGTGGCTCTCCAGATATGCATGGACTACAGTTCCCACAAGCCCCTGCCAGCACATGCAGGGCAAGTGCTGGCAAGGGCTTGTGGGAATTGTAGTCCATGGACACCTGGAGAGCCACAGTTTGGCCACTTCTGAGCATAGGGGGCCAAACTGTGGCTTTCCAGATGTCTGTGGACTACAATTACCATGAGCCCCTGTCCACTGGTAATACTGGCAGGGGCTCAAGGAATTGTAGTCCACAGATATCTGGAGAGCCAGTTGGGTTACCCCTGTAGAGGATAAAGGGTGTGTGTTTTTTGCAAATGAATGAGTTTGCAAGTGCTGCTCAAAATTATTCAGTGTCACTTTCTAGTAATAAGACTGGAAAGAAACAGTATTGTGGATGAATGCCAACAGTTCTATTTTTTTCCCAGTGAGTATGATCTGAGACAGCTGAGAATGCTGACTACCCGAATAGATTTTAAAATCCACTTAGCTACTGGGAGGAGGGAGCAATTCCAGTGACTTCTTCAGAGAAAGTATATATATAACATTTAAAAAATAAAAGACCATTCTGTCTTCCAAAATGAAAAATTCTCTCATTTAACTCTAGGTATGTGTTTGGTAAGAAAAAAAAAATCACTGCAAGAACAATTCTGAATGGACTGGCAATTCTAAATATGCAATTTGAATAGAACAGGTCACCACACCTCATTAAACCACTGCACTTCCATTACATGATTTCGTGTAATGATTTGGCAGCAGTCGTCAGCTGGAGCATGCATAGATTTCAATGGATATATAAGCAGGATGTTCACGATGAGGGTTCAGAGTGCATTCACAAGACAGGATTAGCATCAATAGTGGTTACCTAGATGCCCCGATGAACAGACTTCTGCCTTCATGAATGGAACTCATCCATTCCCATCCATTACGTTCACCACTCCACATTTTGTTCCTGAGGGTCAGTAGGCCCTCCTTAACAGAATAGGGAACGGAGTGGAGATGGAAGAAGGGATGAGCAGAAATCCTGGACTTTAATCTTCTCCAAGAGAAGTGCTTTAGGTTTTTGGAAACAGATGGTAGGACACAGCTCATCGTTTTCAGACCTGAGACATGGAATCTGCTTACTCAGAAATTCATTTATGTATCTATCCAATTGCTAGGAGTGACAGAAAAGTAACTGGGATGACTGGGAAACTGGTTTCTTATTAATTTCCTCCTTTTGCTTATACCTCTTATTTCTCTCCAATGGGGACCCAAAGCATTTTACATCCTCCTCCTCTCCTTGTGTGAGGTAGGTTAGGTTGAAAGAGGATGACTGGCCCAAGGTCACCCAGCAAGCTCCCATGGCAGAGTGGGATCTGAACACAGTCTTCTAGATCCTATTCCAACCACTATAACCACACTGCACACGTGTGTACAAGTAACCAAATGTCTGCTTAACTACATTCCCATGCATAGAATACAAAGGATCTTATGTTTATCAAGCTGCAATTAGTGAAAAAATCATTAGTGAAAATTTTTCATTAGATGTAGACAATGTTTATCCTAAATGAATTAATTGAACATGGCTAGACGTCCACATTACAGAATTCCTTAGAGCCTGTTCTCACAATTCATTTTCATTTTTGAGCACACTTGACTTTCTCCGCAATGTCCTCATACAAGCAAACATCCAAGCGTCTAAGATCCAACCTTCCCCCCCAACTGCCACAACAACTGAAATTGTAGAAGTTTGTGTTTAATTTATTATTTTATTATAAAATCAGAGTCCAGTAGCACCTTTAAGACCAACAAAGATTTATTCAAGGTGTGAGTTTTCGAGTGCAAGCACTCTTCCTCAGACTAAGAACTCCCTACATCAGGGATCATCAACCCCCGGTCCACGGCCTGGTGCTGGGCCACAAAGGCCACGGTACCTGGTCGCCGGCAGCCGTGCCTGCCTCCCCTCGCCCACAGCGAGAAGGAAGGGAAGAGGCAGGCGCAGCCGCCGACATGGCGGCGACACAAACGCGCATGCGCTCAGTTGTCGTGTATGCGCGTTAGCGCACCTGGTGGCGAAAATGCACATGCGTGGCAACTGCGTGCATGTGTGTTAGCGCCACCTCATGGTGAAAACGCGCATGCACAGCAACTGTGTGTGCGCGTTTGCACAGCACCCGGGCCATCGGCTCTCCCCTCACCCTGGAGGCGGTCCCTGACCTGAGAAAGCTTGGGGACTGCTGCCCTACATGACAGTGGGACTGCAGGTAATCCACCTGGGTCAGGTTTAGCTCCATGAACTGGTGAGGCCGTGCTTTGGGCAGGGGGCAAAAAGCTGCTTCAGGGCAGAGGAGCCAGGCAGAGAGTTTAATTGGCTGCCAGGAATTGAGAGGGCCAGATGCCATGATCTTAGTTTTCTTGATATTGAGTTTCAAGCCAAGCTTTTGCACTCTCCTCCTTCACTCTCATCAAGAGGTAGTTCTAGCCTATTGGAAGAACAACGGATACCTCTGAGCAATAGTGATGTGCATGGTTCATAATGGTTGCTTAAATGGGCAACTGGTATTCTACAGACCTCAACAATGCTGGGGAAGAAGCTAATTACTTGATTCAGTCATGAATTAACCTATGAGCCTTGATTCATTTTTTATTAAATCTACTCAGTTTAGCCACAAAAACCAGGACCATGCAAAATGTTCTTACCCACTAGCAGGCCTCCATTTGAGCCTCCGTTAATGGTCAACTTCTTTGGAGAAGTATACCCTTGTTTGATAAGATATTCTGCTGCACACTGAAAGTCATCAAAGCCGTTTTGTTTGTTGGCTAGGATACCACCTACATGCAAACAAAATGATGAGTTAACCCATTGAGAAACACACATCCAGATACACGATATTGCTGATTCAAAGCATTTGTTCTTATGAGTGTATACATGAAAAAAGAATTGCTTGGGGCAAATCTTCAATTTCATTAGCATTTTAATAATTCAGGCTGCAGAGAAATACAAAAGACAATGGTGATCTCTTTCAAGAAAGAATTTGCATGATGGTTCTGCCAATAACTTAAATGCTTTCAGAAGCCTTGAATAATACATACTGGGGCTGAGAACTGAGAATAAAAAAGGTGATGTTATAATAACTGAGACATCTAAAAGCTGTACACTGCAAATTCAAGATAAAGTTGCCATGGATGTCTCCAACTCAGATTTTGCTTAATGGAACCTTTATGACATTATGTTCATTCATGGCATTTTAAGGTACAGAACTTCTTAAACCTGACATTGCCAAAAATTAATGAGAAGGTTAAAAAAAAAAAACCTTACCAACAATATGCATTTTTTTGGATTTGGCATTTCTAGTAGATCAACTCAGAGTCTACAGCTGAAGCCAACCAGACAAAAAGAAGAAGAAGAAGAAGAAGAAGAAGAGTTGGTTCTTATATGCCGCTTTTCCCTACCTGAAGGAGGCTCAAAGCGGCTTACAGTCGCCTTCCCATTCATCTCCCCACAACAGACACCCTGTGGGGTGGGTGAGGCTGAGAGAGCCCTGATATCACTGCTCGGTTTTATCAGTGCTGTGGCGAGCCCAAGGTCACCCAGCTGGTTGCATGTGGGGGAGCGCAGAATCGAACCTGGCATGCCAGATTAGAAGTCCGCACTCCTAACCACTACACCAAACTGGCTCTGACAGACAGACTGAAAACTGCTTATGAAGAACGTTAACAGCAGTCTAATGAATACATCCTTATTTTCCATTATGCTTTCAGAAGTTGTTTTAGAGAACTACACAGAAACATGAAAACGTGGGGGTGCATTTTTTGATCACTAGTACTCTCTCTCTGCACCATAAAGAGACCGATTATCATACCCAGGACTGCTCAGAAGCTATACCATAAGAGAAAGGAGTCTTCCCCCAACTTCCCTAATATACTCAGTCTATGATGCCCCTAAAGGTTCTGTTCTACTCCAAGGCACAGTTTTATTATTAATTTATGTTGACAGAGCTCTGTGACTTAATCCCTTGGCTCAAATTATGTCCTCACTAGTGGGAAACTGAAATTATGCAGACAGCTAAAATTGAAGACCAAGATCCTTACATCAGTTGGCTTTGGCTGTTCTTGCTTTGGGGGAGGGCTGTATATAGACAAAATCTGTTAAATATCATGCATAAAATCTAGGCTTTGATTAAACTCTGGATAGAATCATTTCTAGCACAAGCAGTTGCCACTAACATATGAATAAATCTCATTTACTATTGTATGTTTGATTATAATCCTGTGCCACACATAAAAGCAAACCACCAAACATTGATTGCTATGTTTTGCATTCATCAAAGCAAAGATAAGTATCAGCTTGTATAACATGTCTTGGTATTAGACTTACATGAATTACAGACACAGAAAGAAATAGTGTTTGGTAAAAAAATAATTCATAACAATTACTGCATTCTAAAAATATATTATTTCTTTATGTGTATCATGAATATAGGCATTCTGTAAATATTTGTACATGGAGCCATTAAATATTAGCCTTTAAGAATCTATTATTTTCCCTTGTAGATTTATAAAAACTGACTGAATTCAGAAGTTCTTTAAAGGCATCTCTTTTTTCATAGTAATGATGGTAACATTTCAGTTAACGATTATCCTTTCCATGAAAGCGAAACAATTCCAAGCCCTCTGAACCTCAGAAACAGATGTCTATGAAATTAACAGACAACAGACTTGGAAGTAGAACCAATGCACAGACTGGTACAGAAATTAATCCCGGAAATTGGGAAAAAGAAAACCCTTTCAAATCAAAGTAAATTTTATTAAAAACTCATTAAAGTGCTATAGTTAATTTCCATTAGTGAAGGGCACTGTCTTGAGAAATACTACTGTGCATATGCTCTCATGAGTGGTTTTTCTTTATAAAAATCATCAGATTCTCTTCTTTCATTTACTGGGAAACACTCCAGTGAAGCCTTGCTTCCCAAATGAAAATAATGATGCTGATAAAAATTATGAAAGAACTAGCAGTAAAGTCTGTTGTGTTATGTAATGCAACAGGCGCTAATTTGTGGTTTGGTGTGGGTTTAGTGCCTCACTTTGAAGCTGGCAACCCTAAGAGGAGGTCTCTCTGTGCACAGCAGTCTTGACCCTAGTCAGGTTTATGCACACCTAGGTAGTGTAGAATTCCAGAACATGAACCCTCACCAATCTGGTAACCTTACTTCGTCTCTGCAATGTTTTCTTTACCTGAAATAAGTCAGGGGGTGCTATGTGGCTGCTTAGGGGGCTGCAGAGGCATTACACACATTTGCGGCCCCACTTCCAAACCTCAAGGAATATCTCTAGATCAGGGACAGTCAACCTCCAGGTGGGGCCTGAAGATCTCCTGGAATTGCTGCTCATCTCCAGACTATAAAGATCAGCTCCCCAGGCAAAAATGGCTGCTTTGGGGGGGGGGGATTCTGTAGCATTGTATCCCACTGAGGTTTAGGGATGCCAGCCTCCAGGTGGGGTCTGAGAATCCCTTGGAAATACAGCTCATTTTTAGGCAGTTAGGCTGAAGGGAAAGCTCTCCCGAGTGTCCATCCAAGGCCAAGCGGCCAATGGGGAGCCATGCAAAGCGCGGCTCCCCATTGGCCGCTTGCCCCAGCCTCGCTTGCCCTGGCTGGGGAGTCACCAGACAGAAGACGCTGCCTGCCCAGTGAGTCCTCCAGCTGCCCTCCTCCCACTAGGGAGGCTTCTGCCGGGCCCGGCCGCTCCCTTGCTGCCGCGAAGGACCACCTGGGCCCGGCAGAAGCCTCGCCCTCCGTCCACTGCTGTTTTCCGGCTTCAGCCAGGCCCAGCCGCTCCTTCGCAACTGCGAAGGAGCACCTGGGCCCACTGCCGTTTCCAGGCTTCTGCTGGGCCCAGGTGCTTCCTCGCGGCCGCGAGGGTGCACCTGGCCCCGGAACAAGCCACCAACCTTCTTAGGCTTCTGCCGGGCCCCGGATTCTCCAGGGCCTGGCAGATGTCCACCCAACCCACCCCTTCACATATACCCCTCTCCCATCCCATTCTATCTACCTCCCTGCCTGCCTTCTTCCCTTCCTTCCTTCTTTCCTTCCTCCCTTTCTCCATCTCCTTCTTCTCTCTCTGTCTTTCCCTCTCACTTACTTCCTCTCTTAATTCCTTGATCCCTTCCTGTTCTTCTCCCTTCTATCCATCCCTGCAAAATCCTCTTCCCCTCCTTTCTCCCTCCCACTCCTCCTCCCCTCTTCTACCTTCCTTCGCGACATTCTTCCTCCCCACGCACTAGCGCCCGCTGTATTTCCCTTCACAGCGGGCTTTATTTCTAGTTACCTTATAAAAGTGGATCACCTCGTTTCCCCCAAAGTCTCACTGTCTACTTTCCTGTAAAGTTAAATCCACTTGAATTTCTGGGCTATTTATGCCTTAGATTTCATTGGACCTTCCTGGAAAATACTGATTTTTATTTACCAGGCCAAGCTTGAGAAAAGTCACTTCCTATGTCTGTCCAGTCATTTACAGTTTCAGGCTAGAATCAAAGAATAATAGAATTGGAAGAGACCTCCTGGGTCATCTAGTCCAACCGTCTGCACTACGCAGGACACTGACAACCCTATCGCTCATCCACTGTAACCTGCCTACTCCTTGAACCTTCACAGAATCAGCCTCTCTGCCAGATGCCTATCCAAGTTTAAAAATCTCCAAAGATGGAGAACCCACCACCTTCTGAGGAAGCCTGTTCCACTGAGAAACCACTCTAACTGTTGGGAACTTCTTCTGGATGTTTAGACGGAATTTCTTTTGCATTAATTTCATCCCATGGGTTTTGGTCCATCCCTCTGGGGCAAGAGAGAGCATCTCTGCTCCATCCTCTACATAGCAGCCTTTTAAATACTTGAAGATGTTATCAGATCCCCTCTCAGTTGTCTTCTCTCCAGGTTAAACAGATCAAGCTCCCTCTTCAACTGTTGTGCCCAAAACTGAACACAGTACTCCGAGGCCGAACCAGAGCAGAGTAAAGTGGTACCATCACCTCCTGTGATCTGGACACAACACTCCATTTGATACAGTCCAAAGTATTTTTTATTTAGATCCTCCTGCAGACTTGCAGGACCCATGCTGGTCTGTTTGTCTGTGCCCCCAAATACAAACAGTTATTGGTAAGGGCTGACCAAAGTCCATAGCACAAGCGGGATACACCTGCACCATTCCTCCCCAACCTCAGTCTACAAGCCTCTACCATTTTCTCTACTATCGCTGCTCATCTCTGGATTATAATGATCAGCTCTGCAGGCAAAAATGGTTACTTTGGAGGGTGGACTCTGAGGCACTGTACCATTGTAAGGCCCTTCTCCAAACTTCCATGAATATTTCCAGCCCAGGGTTATCCAACCTCCAGGTGGGGCCTGGAGAGCTCCTGGAATTACAGCTCATCTCCAGACTATAAACATCAGCTCCATAGGTAGAAATGGCTGCTTTGGAAGGTGGATAGGGTTGTTGTGCAGAATAAACATTGTAAGACCTCCCACGCAGCTTGTTGTGGAGATGAAACACTTCAGGCCTACTGCACAGGTTGTTGTGCAGATGAAACAGGAGGCAGATGAACCTCCACAACAGCATCTGGTTTAATTTGCACAACAACCTTGCATGGTAGGCCTCAAATGTTCAGAGAGTTGTGGAGAAGAGACGCATATGGCTTGACAGTATCTTCCCTCCAGCAATGAGGCCAGCCACACCAGCCGGTGTGAGAATGAGCTTTTCTGTGGCCCAGCGATAAGGCAGAAGGGGAAAGCTTTCCCCCCTCAAAAGGAACGCACATACATGCCCACGGACTCCCCTACATTGGCCTTGGAAACATGCCCCTCCCCCTCACTCAGGGGCTGTCAGAGGCTCCTTCACAGCAGGCCTGAAGGGAGGAGAGGGGTGTAGAATCCTGAGCAAGAGCAGCAATTGGTCATGCGGGAGGGGAGATTCCACCAATAGGAGTCTTCGGAACCTTCAGCATGTCAGAAGTATGAATCACTCTTGATGTATATAGATAACCTGGGCAATGAAACTAGAATAATGACAATTTTTTTCAGAAATGGTTCAAAATTGCTTTAGAAAGGATGCCATAGAGAGAAAGATAACTTTACTGTGTACACACACACAAAAACAAAATATAAGTATAAATGAAGGTCCAAACCACAATCTTGGAGCTACTGAGCATAGGTGGTTGCAGAAATGACAAGAAATCATTACCTTTGTGCCAAGTCTCTCCATATTCACCTCCTCCTCTGATATTAGCTACAGCTAGAATACCACCAAGGTGTCTTATGAAGATAAGTCTTGAAACACTGCAAACATAAAGACAATTGAAAGGTAAATATTTTCAGTTCCTACTATTCCCTGGTATATCTCTTAATACAAAAAATATAATGTGAAGCTTCTCCTGCTGTTCTAAAATTAGCAGCAAGCTTCAACGAGTGGACGCAGTGATGGCCATAAGCATAAATGTCTTTCATACAGATTCATGGAGGATAAGGTCCATAAATGGCTACTAGAATTGTTCACTCAAAGGAATCTCCATATTCAGAGGCAGCAAACCTATGAATACCAGATCCAGGAGACAACATCAGGGGAATGATTTCCCCTATGTCCTCTTTGTTGGCCTTCCAGGGCAACTCGCAGGCTGCTTTGTGAAACAGGTGGCTGGACTAGACATTCTTATGTTTCCTCCTGTCTTCTCCAGCAGTCACTCACTCACTAAGTAGAAATATTTGTTTAGTTATGTTGCCTGTATACTTGTATTAGTACTCTTTGTATCTTCCTTACCCCTCTATTAGCAAACAATTATTTTAAAGTATATTGACAGACACGGGGGGAAAGGGATTGTACTTTATTTATGTTTTAATTATTTATATTTGCCTGTTCACGATGTAGAATTATGTTTCCCCCCTTATGTTTACATTATTTATATGTGCTAGGCAGGTGGGGCTAAGAGAGCTCTGGCAGGACTGTTCTGTGAGAACAGAACTATCAAGACTGTAACCAAGGTCAGCCAGCTGGCTGCATGTGGAGGAGCAGGCAATCAAGCCCGGCTCACCGGATTAGAAACTGTAGTTAACTACGAAAACATGCTACAAGTATTAAGCATTTTTTACTTCTTATTTTTTTGGATCACATGCTGTCCACCTGAACAAAGATTGAGTCCAGTGGCACCTTTAAGACCAACACAATTTTATTCAGGGTATAAGCTTTCATGTGCAAGCACACTTCTTCAGATAGTGTCCACCTGTTATACACAGAAAACCTTAATTTCCACTACATCAGTGGTCCCCAACCTTTCTGAGGTTGGGGACCGGCAGGGCATTGGGGCGCGGCCCGTGGGCCACGCCCCCGCATCGGGCCGCGCCCCCGCATCGGGCCGCGCCCCCGCATCAGGCCGCGCCCCGCGAACCGCGCCCGCACATCGGGACGTGCCCGCACGGGCGCAGCCCGGCCCCGATTCCCTCTCCCCGCCCTCCCGCAGTAAGAAGCTTCCCGGGCCGCAAGCTTGCGGCCTGGGAAGTTTTTTACTGCGGGGGGGGGGAGAGGGAGCCGCGGCCCGGCGCCATGGCCCGCAGGTTGGGGACCACTGCACTACATAACCTTTTCTTTTTAATGCAGAGAAAAACAAGAACTCTGCAGCTCAATTTGAAGATGTCTGAATCATAAATCATTTTAAATATAGTTATTAACCAAGACATTTAGAATTAGTTATCAAAAAGGTGAAATTATAAGTGAAAGGTCTGCTTTCAAATAAGCCTGCAAATTAATGGATGCCCAGATAGTAGCAGTAATGCACAACAAGAACAGTACAGAAAACAGTTTCCTCTCAGTTTTATTTATTTGCTTTCTTAACAAGAGATCCACAGTCAAATCCCATTCAACCATGAAGCTTTCAGATTGACCTTGGGCCAATCATATGCTGTCAGCCTAAGCTACCTTTCAGGGCTGCCACAAGGATAAAAACAGAGGGAGAACCATGTATACTAACCTGAACTACCTGAAAAAGATGGCATACAAATAAGATAGACAGCATATGTGGATACTTATTCCAAATAACAATTTAATATATTTGATACTCTTTATCATTCCATCGGACTGTGGCTAAACATAGAGATGTTGTCTGATCCTACAGCTGAGGTCAATTATTAATCTGGAAAATATGAACCCAGAATACTATGCAATGGTTTTAAAACCCACTTTGCCATCTTCTGGAGCAGACATTTTGATTTTCCCTTCTGAGACATAAATTTGAGATTTTTTCTCACGTCAAATCTATATGAGTATGGTTGAGTGACTGACTGCTGGAGAAGACATATAAGAGAAAAAATGGAAACATTAACTAGGCAAAGGGAAATTCATTGGTCTGTGGATGGTACAAAATGTCTGGCTGTTCCCAGGATTTGGCAGTTTTTCATTCAAACTTTCTGCAATAGAAACAGAGTTCCACAACAGTACTGAGAACAAGCAGGCTACGTGCTTGGGGAACAGATTATGTCTAAATTTATTTATTGACTTCATTTCTATCCCACCATTCTCCCCCATGGGGACCCAATGCCCTCTCCTGTATTTTATCCTCATGACCTATGATGCAAATTAGGCTGAGTATGCATGAATTTAGGGATATTCTACTTACTAGACAGAACATTTTAATAAGGAAGAAAACATTTTTATTTTGCCAGTGGAAAAAATGAAGGGGCAAATGTCAAGGAGTATGGAAAAGACCAAAGCAAGACCATGGATAATATGGAGGTAGAACTTCTGCATGGACCTGAAAGTAGCTTTCAATTCAAATCAGCAGCAAGGAGGCCATCTGCTTTATCAATGGCTGACAAACTAAGTTGTTAGGCACTGGACAAGAGTGCATACATAAAATTTAATGTCATTCTCAAAAGGAGGAATACATTTTACAGCATCAGACCACTGATCATCTAACTTTCTAGAAACAAGTAGGACATCTGCTTTGTTACTTACTCAGTTTAAAATTTCTGCTTTGCTTTGTGGCTCAACAAAGCAATCAGGTCTTTATTCAATGTGTAGTCCAGAGATGGCACTCAGGCACAAAAAAAAAATTAAATTTCTCCCCATGTTTCTGACTATTCCTCATGATTTTTTTATTAGGAATGTAATATAGTCCCAGTCTTACAAACAAATTCTGATATTCTCAAACTTGTCTAGTTCTATTATAGAAGGAATCTATATACTATTTGACACTCATGGCCTCCATGTGCAGATAGCTAAATCTGCAGACTGGGGCCACAGGAAGGCTAAATAAATCCTTCAGCAAACTTGGGGCATTCCCCAGGTTTGCAAAAAGATCTGACTTAAGCCCAGTATGGTGAGTGGTTTAAAATCCCCCCCCCAATATAAAAAAAGGTTATCAGGAGCAGAAAATATACCTACCTCATGAGGGATAGCAAGATGGGACCCACTGTGAGCCCAATGTTGGCAGTGCAGCAGGGCAGGAGCCGTACTAGGCCCAGTGGCATAGCAGGCTGGGAGCTGTCCTGCAGCTCAGGAAGGGCATGCTGTGCCCAATGGTGTCAGTGCAGCAGCCAGGAGGCATGCCAGGCCTGGTGGTGGTGGTGTGATAACCCAGGAGTTGTGCTGACCAATGGAGGTGCAGGAGACTGGGAGCAGCACTGGCCCTGACCACAGCAATGCAGCAGTGTGAGAACTGTGCTGGGCCTTGTGGCATCATGCCACAACAGCCCAGTAGCCACAGCAGATGGCTCCTGTGACTTCTGCTGCCCGTCCAAGATGGCAGCCTACTGCCCACCTATGGGAAGGTAGGTGGGGAGAGCAACAAGTTGTGGGAAGGGGAATGGGAAGGATCTGGAGCTAGTGGGGTAGATATGTGTCTGAAAGAGTGTTACAATATGTCCCCCATATGTACTCCAAAGAGTGTTAAGATCAAGTAGCCAAAATATACTAAGGATCCCTGCACTCCCCAAAATAAAACTGGCCTCCACTAGGGTCCAGGCTTTTTTGCCTCAGTCTGGTGGGCTGTTCTTCCTGATGAGGTTAGGGCCCTCTAAGAAAGGGGGAAAAATAGGGAGTAGGTTAACAGAGAAGAGGAGGGGTAGACAGAAACAGGATGAGGGGGCAAACGAGCTTCAGGTAGTTAGATAAGTAGTCAGATAAGCGAGGGGGGGGAAGAGGGAAAGAAGCAAAGAGGGGGAAGGGATGTGTCCTCTCTGCAAGTTTCTTGTTGATTCTCACTTGTAGACCCTAACATCTCTGTTCTAAGAGAATTTGGTCTAGCTACCTAAACCTTCTGAAGAGTGAAGGATAATGCTAGTTAATTTGAATACCACAGCTTCAGTTTTAGGCAGCACTTTTGAAATAAACAAATATTCAGTGTTGTGAGGAACACCGTTTTCTTTTTGTTTATTATCAATTCCCTTCAATATTTGTTTGTCACTATTCTGGCTATAAAGTAAACAAAGATACGATTAAGATAATGTTAAACATGACAAAGGAAAAGGAATAATGAATAGAAAAATCAGTGGGATGAATAACAGTTAAAAATCCAATTAAATATTTGGGAGTGAATGTAACACACCAAAGTGATAAACTGTATAAAGAAACCTAGCAGAGGATTTGGACAAAAATAACTGAAGATATACAGAGATGGGAAAAAATAAAAATCTTTTGGCTAGGATGGATATCAATAGTTAAAACTACCTAAGATTAACTTTTTGTTTCACGTATTACCAATACATATTGAAGATATAATTATAAAATCTTGGCAAAGAGCAATAAATAAATGTATATGGAATTAGAAAGATTAAGGATAAGATTCAAGGTGCTGCAAGATGATAAAAAATGCAGAGGCCTTGCAGTTCCAAATCTTCAGTTATATAAACAGGCAGCAGCATTGGCATGGATAGCAGACTGGATTATTGACCTTCAAGGAAGGTAACTTTATATTAGAGACAACAGATACCAAAGAAGGAATCCATAATTATTTATGGGAAAAGAAATCATTGGGAATGATCCAGAAACAAGATGGCAAGCTCATTTTGATCTAAGTATGAGAAGGATAATAGACAATCTAACTTGTGAGAATATGGTGAAAGAACAAGGGAAAATAAAAGAATGGCAGACTGTTAAGAAAGAAGTAAATTTTGAAACTGAAAGAACAACTTAAGAAAGAGGTTAACAGTTTGTAGAAAAAATGGATTATGAAAAATTTGTAATGGGTGATATAAAACATTTGCTAGCCTAGAGGAACCATTGCATGGATGACTGTGGTTAGGTGTTCCAGGACCAAGTAGGGCACTAGTAGTTTGGTTTGGTGAAGGTGGAAAAACACCAGCCATGCTACTCTAGTGACCCAGACTTCCATAGGTAGGGAGGTGTTGAAGATCATGCCCAGTTGAGCTTGCAACTGAAAGTTGTACTCCATCCAGCCTGGGCAAGCACGCTTTCTTGCTTGGTCCTTTCCTACCCAGCTACAGAATCTCCATCTTTGAAGAGCTGAGTGTCAGGCAACTCTGCTTGAGCCACTATGTCACTGATTCCAACCATTTGGCAAAGTTGTCTTGGGTTGAGTCCAGGTGGCCATCCATCAAGAGGTAGAGCTGGGTGTCGTCCACATATTGGTGATACCCAAGCCCAAACCTCTGGACCAACTGTGCAAGAGGGTGCATAAAGATGTTAAACAAGATCAGGGAGAGAACCCTTTAAAATGAAAAAAACCCTGATAAATATTTGTTAGACACCAATTATTAAACCCATTTAATAAAATGTTCACCTTCATGTTTTAAAATTACTGGTGCATTTCATTACTAATATTTATAATACAATATCAAAATACGATCTCCAAATTTGCTTACCTGTAGCTTGGTGTGATAGATATGTTGAACCCACCATAGCCATAAAGGAACGCAGGCTGAGACCCATCTAATTTTATTCCTTTCTTGTGGATGATAAACATTGGGATCTTAGTACCATCTTTGCTGGCATAGAAAACCTAAAACAGAGGGTGGAGGGAATAAATCATCATTAAAATAGAGAGCCTGTTTTCAGGAATTCCAGCAGCAGGCATGCAAGCAAGTTGAGACTTTGATTGCTAGAAACCATCAGAATGGAAGAACTACCTTGCAAGCTCAGACCAGTCTGTTTAGTCCAGTATTCTGTCCGGTCAAAAGACAGAGAAGGTCTCTCTCCTTTATTGTATTTGCAATGTGTTTGATACTCAGAGGTCCACTTCCTACATGCTAATTGCACAGAAAGCAGGACATGCAGCCATACCTCTAGATTGCTAGGAAGGCTACTGCCTTTCCCCTATGGTTTTTATTAAGGTATTTAGAAGCATTTAAACAAACAAATTAATTTTAAAGAACTAAACAAAGTCAACTCAAATTCTATGCTATAGCGAGGCTTATTCTCCAGATATCAAAGCATTCTATAGCACAAGGCTAACTAAACGTCTAACAGCTAAAACAGTATATCTACAGAGATAGCTATATAGGAATGACAGCACTGTTATCTCATGATCATTTTCCCAACTGAGACCAGATCAAGTTTATTTCCTAAAGGAGAGCAGAGGTTTCTTTAATGAAAATGCTTTCATTTGTCCCTGGAAGGCAAACAAACAAACAAACAAACAAACAAAAAAGCAACAGAGAACTTCTCCAGAAAAGGAGATACATAAAACTTCAGCCATTACTGTAAAGACCCTGCCTTCTTGCTCACAAAGATGCTAATTTTACAGGGAAAGCTGGATTAGACTCTCCTGATGCCTTTGGTGAGTGGTAGAGTGGTGTCGACAGTGGCTTCTTTGTAAAACTGGCAGGACCTAGGCTATTTTGGGATTGAAAACTAACACCTTCAACTGCTAAGTAGACCTTCCCAATGGAGGAGAAACAGAAAGAGAAAGCAACATTATTTGTCTTTTTGATTTGTTGTCCAAGGAAGCATCAACCATTATTCTAGTAGGTTATGTAGAAAGCTGGGAAGAGTTATTTTTATACTCCATCAGCAATACGATCCTCTCTACCACATGATATTTAATATCATCATGCACACTGCTGGTAAAATTAAACAGCAAATACCACTATGGCATCTCAAATTAGTTGGTCCATCGCAGCTGCACAAGCATAAAATATTTCAGAAGAAAGGGGGAGCAAAAGATACATCTTTAAAGATGTGGTGTATACATTCCAGAGGTTCTTCTTTTAAATCACCATGTTGCATGCCTGGGAAAGATTTTTACAAGTTTTTCACCGTAAGAAACATTTTCATAAAGAATGTGAAGAATGACATATACCCTGCAAAATGATAGAAACTAAAGCACTGCATTGAAGAGGGAGGGTAGAAGGAGCACCAGCCATGCAGCTGTCTTTAGAGCTCCCCATAAAAACATTGTCTTTTACATGGGCAATAATCAACCTGTCAACTTCAACTAACTTCACCAGCCCTTTGGTGGGGGACAAGAGATCCCCTGGCATTCAGCTGGTGTTTCCCATCGCAGGTGTAAATGGTAGCAGGGGGAAAACCACACACACATTTTAAAAATTGCTGCAAGCTTCTTGGAAAACCTGGAAGTGACACTGCACCTCTCTTGGAATTGTTTGAAATTTTGCCTATTCCTAAAGAGACACATTACAGCCATCCTCTATGTCCCTCCACTTCCCTCTCCCCACACTGCAGTGGTAGTTAATGCATGTTAGGTAGCCAAGCTATTGAAGAACAGAAAGTTTTCTATGTACAATTAAGGTTGTCAGATGCACCCAGACTTTCCACAAGTGACAGAAAATAGCAATTATAAAATAGACAAGGAGGCCTTCAGGAGAGCACATTTCACCAATCACCCAGGGGGACTTGAAGCAGTATCATGCTGGCAGAGGCTACGTGTCAAAAGTCAAATCATTTAGAAAAATCCCTTAGTCAGCCTAACAGCCCAGCAGCAAATGGTTGCTGGGATGAAACTCAGTAGGTAGCAAGGGGAGAAAGGAAGCAAATTCATTAGGGTTTTAAAAGAAGGTTCACAGAAACCCTGCAGTGAAAGCAAAGCATTCAATGCTTAACCAAGATTTTTAAAATAGATTTATTTTACACAAATATCAAATGTCAAAAGGTTTGACACAAAGTGGACTAATCAGGTTTAAAAAAAAAACACCTTATTGCTTTTTTACTCAACAAGAACTTTACAATAAAAACATCTATTGTATGAATGCCTGACCAGAGAAAAATATAGGCAAAGTCCTTTCATTAAGGTAGTGTTTAAGACCAGAAAACTTTACCGTAGCAGGCAATTATTGAACCACACCCCCACAGCCAGGGGATATGCAGTAAAAGGAAAGTATGAAACCAACACAGATGTATTTGCAGGATAAATATGGCAGACATGAATTCAACTTAACTGTCTCCTCTTATCTCCTGTCTCTCAGTAGGGAGGTACTATGATGACCAGAACAATGAATGGAGTAACACCTTCTGCCATTGGATACCAACAGACTAGGGACTGAGATCCAGCCCAGATCAGTACTGCCAGTCCTGACTGGGGGTGACTCTCCTAGGCCCAAGGCAGGAATGCTTCTGTCTGCTACCCAGAATATTAACATCAAAAATTGTGCAATTTGCTTATGTTGGTTTAGAAAGGACTTCATATTTTACTACATGTATTTCATATTGTTAGGCAATATTAATAATCACAATAACATTTTACTTTTAACCCACCCTTGCCTGAAGGCTCAGGGTGCATTACAACATATATAAAAACAGTAAAATAACAATAAATGATATAGCATAACATTCTACAGTTAAATTAGTACAAAACCACCTCTAATTTTCCAGCAGGGATGGTATAGATGTCAACGGTGAAAACTTGGCAGATATTTTCGACAGGGAAGCTAGAATTTCAGTGTTATTTTGTTTACACCTCATCATTTTCTTCCCATAAAATTAATTATCTATTAATTATCTATCTATTTTTATAACTACTTTGAATAATGATTTGTTGTGATGCACTAGTTTTTATAGTACCTACTGCCTGGAAGCACATCAGTCTATGACAATAGAGGCCATCTCTGGATTTTCCTGGACCTCTCAGTACCATTTGATACCATCCATCATGGTATCCTTCTGAAATGGCAGGAACTGTTCTGTGGTGGTTCTGGTCCCTCTTGGAAGGTAGGTTTCAGAAGATGGTGTTGGGACTGCTGTTAGCTCTTTGGCCTATGGTGCCCCATAAGGTTCCATCTTGTTGCCTATGCTTTTTAAAATCTGAAATGAGCTGGCACTCATATGAGGATGACTCTTAGTTCTATCTTGCACTTCCAGTTGATCCCAGGGAGACTATCAAAAACCCTGAAACAATGCCTAGATGATGTTTTGGAATGGATAAAGGCTAATAAATTGGAGCTTAATCTTGACAAGACAGAAGTGCTAATGGCACTAGTACAATGGGGCATGTCCTTTGGGTAGGTCAAGGTCTGATCTGGGATTTAGTGGTGCCTATTCTGTATGAGACTGTACTTCCCTTGAAGAAACAGGTCTGTGGTCTGGGAGATCTTGGACTCAGGCTTACTGCTGGAGAATTGTGTTTTCAGCACAATTCAAAGTGTTGGTCTTGATCTTGAACCATACATAGTTCGGAACTAGGTGTGCATTCAGCTTATCCGAGCTGAAAAATACCTGAAAAGTACTTTTTTAAAGGTATTAATTAAACTGGATTTATTTTTGCTATTTTTCAGCTATCTGTAATGGCTGAGCCCAAAAATACTGAAAATATTTGAGATTTTCAGGACTGTTAGATAGCTGCAGTTCAAGTAAATTTAAAAGGCTCTAAGTCCCTTTAAATGCATTCAAAGTGTGCCACCACTGTAGACTGAAAAGGGTATTTAAATTTTTAAAGGAACCACTTTCCCCGTAAAGTTTGAATGCCTCCCCCCCCCCATTGGAAACAATGGAGGACAGGAACAGCTTCTTTGGAGACCCATAGAATTGGTCCAATTCTTTTTCAAACATTGGAGAGGGGGTTGATGAGTGGCACAGGCAGCTTTGCTACAAATGTTGTCCCTCTACCTCAAAAACAGCCTTCCCCAGTGAACCAGATACCCTGGATCAATTCTCCATTAATCTCATCCACCTTCTGAGATTAGACAGGTGGCAATGTGGGAAAGGGCTTTCTCAGTCATGGCACAAAAGCTCTGAAACTCTTCCTCTAGGAAGACTCATCTGTTCCCTTCGGTTTCGGTCTTCTGCCAGCATGTAAATACTTTTTTTTGCTTGGCATTCACCTCAATGATCCCTCCTTTCTAACTAATGTTTCCCTCAATGATCCCTCGTTCCTAACCAATGTTTTATATTTTGCATGTATTTTAACTGTTTTAATTTTGTTTTTTAAACTCTTTAAAAAGTTGTTTTAATCATGTATGTTTGGGAGAAGGGTTTACAGCAATGATTTCATAAATATCATGTATGCTTTAAATTCTTAGCTGTTTTGGCAGTCCTTGGAAGGGCAGAAAGGCAATATAAATTTTGCAAATAAATAAATTTCTAGCTTGTGATCATTCATTTTAGCACATAGGAAATACCACGATGAGAGTATTAGTGACTTAATATTTCTGCAGGGTTGCCTTACTTTGCAAGATTTCTCAAGAATAGAACAGAAATGATTAGCTTGAAGAAAAACTACTGATGAAGCAGAATGAATAAATGCCTAAGTAGAAAGCCACGCGCCCCAATTCATTACTACTTAAGACTACCTTCCAACACTATGCTACATTGTAGGACTGTAAGCATGTTCATATGTGACTTCACCTGATGAAGAAGAGTTGTGAGAATTAATCAACCTCATTCAACAGTCACTGGAATCAAAGGCCCTCTTAGGCACTTCCATGCAATTTCACAGCAACTCAGGAATAACATATTTCAGTAGAGACATTTTACGCTTCAACTGAGTCATCAGCCAAGACACACACCTATGTAAATCAGCATACAGAGAACTGAATTGGGAATGGAAACTTCAAGCTGTTTCTCTTATTCCAGCTACTTAAGTCTATGCTGAAAAGTGTGAACTCACCACAGGTTGATCATGGGCTACTGCATTTTAATGATTGTTTTGCTAGGGAAGAAATTACCAATCTCATGTGACAGGACCAACACTTCCGAGCAATGTACAGAAGACTGAGTTTGTATGAAGCACCCCATGCCATCACCAGCAACTGTACATAAAGCATGGCACTTGCAGTTTCTTCTCCCATTATCAGACTCAAGCTCATGCTTTGAATTCCACATCAGAGAACTGCCACCTGGAAATCAATTTTGCCTGGTAATGGTTACAAGCAAGTTGCAATGTTTTAACTGGCTTTGGAGAGATGGAGAACAGCCACTTCTCCCATTCTCTTATTTATTTTACTTTACAAGACCCACTTCCCTTTTTTCTGTCCTTACTAAAACTAGAAAATTAAAAAATAAAACCCCATTTTAAAATCATTAAACCCAACTAAAATAACACTCAGTAAAACAAAAATTAGAATACATACCAATCTATAAAACAAGCATTTAAACACAGAGCAGGAAGGAGAGAATCACTGAAGGAAAAGTGAGTGAAACAAGAATGTCTTTGCTGGCTGACGATAAATGGCAGCAGAAGGGGACAAATTCATCTTCCTACGGAGAGAATGGCAAAATGTTGGTACCACAACCAAGAAGGCCATTCTAAGGTTGCCTCCCACCTAATCTCAGAAAACAGGGGCACCTGAAGCAGGGCTTCATAGTAGTCAGGTAGGTTCTCAAGGGAGTACGTGGCCCTTCAGGTACATTGGTCTCCAACCCTACAGGGATTTAAAGTTCAACACCAGAACCTTGAATTGTGCCTGGAAACAGACTGGTAGCCAGTGCAGGTGGTATAAAACAGGAATGGTATGGTCCCTACAGCCCACTTAGCATCATTCTACACCAACTGAAGTCTCCAAACACTTTTAAAGGGCAATCCTATATACAGTGCATTTCAGTAATCTAATCGAGATGTAACTTAATCTATATTAGTAATCTAATCCAATTGACACCTAGTCATGCTTCTAATGGTAATGGCCAGGGACCCATGAACACATGAAACTGCCTTAAAGTGAATCAGACCCTGGGTTCACCAAAGTCAGTATTGTCTACTCAGACTGGCAGTGGTTCTCCAGGATCTCAGGTTGAGGTCTTTCACATCACCTCCTACCTGATCCTTTTAAGACGCCCGGGACTGAACCTGGGATCTTCTGCATGCCAAGCATGCCATTGAACCATAGCCCATCCCTTACGAATCTCATCTGCTTTGCCTGTTATTGTGACAAACCTCCCCTGGGTCTGTGCACTTTCATATTCATATGGCATGTTTCTCTTCATGCCACCACCCCATGTTATATAAACCAGCCCCTCAGGGAATGCAGTACGGCTTCCTCTAAGCAAAAATAAAAGGTAGCGCTTTCTATTACTTTAGCCTTCTGTGCATGAATGTTCTTAGCTTGTATGAGTAGTGTAGATGCGTGAGCTTTGAATCACAGTCTGTTTTAATAAACAGGAAAGAAACTTTATTACTAAAAGTTAAACTCGGCACATATATAGAAAACAGCTGTCATAGGTACATTATCAGTACAAGAAAGTTATTTTAGGTGGAGCAAACACATCCTCACAGTCACTACTGCCCCTCTTGCGAAGAAGTTTGAGTCCCAACAGGAGTCAAGGCATCTGGGCAAAATATTTAAACAAAGAACAAAGGAAGCGTCCACACATTTCTGCCTGCTTTGATAGAACCCCCTCCCCCCCAGAGTTAGGAAATTTGTCTCTCATGGGGAATGACCCATACTTTTCCAGTCACGTTAACATGGCACATAGCCCACATCTCTATATCCCCATCAAGTTTTTATGACCAACATCCATCTTCTTCCTTTGGCGTGTAAGCCAAATGGGCTATCTCAGGGCAGAAATCCAATCTCTGTTTCTCCTGACTCTCCCTGGTGCATTTTATTGTACTCCTCTTCTGGAAATAAACAGCTGTCATGGTTTCAGGGATTTCTCGGTAGCTCTATGGCATCCTTACACAAGGTATAACCTTGATAATATAGATAAGTGAAAGAAACAGTTGAAACAGGAGTGACAGTAGAGATCAAATGAATTGGCAACTCAAAGCACATTGAGGTTTTGAACAACCAGTTGTTTTAGGAACCTTTGGGAGAGGTCAATAACAGATGCAATCCCATTAGCAGCCATAATGCAGACACTGTTTTGAAAGGAGCTTTCTTTTCTGCAGGAGTCCCCACAATTGTGTGCCAGACCCTATAATTTGGGCCACTACAACAGTAAAGTAACTTTAAAGCTAAATCCAAAGAAGTGCCTGCGGCCACACAATAAATCAATTTTTTTGGTTGCAGGTAACACTCTTTTGGATAATTACTATTAACTGTGTAGATGGCTGATATATTCACACACTGCCGTGAGCTGTGGCAAGTGGTACAAACTTGAGATCTCTCTGAAAAACTAAGACAGATGCTTCACTATTATGATCCAATTTCAAAGCTAAAAGCCTTTTTTACATTAGTGCAGTATGCACAAACAACCCCTCGGTGAATATTACGGTGTTCTTGATTAAGAGAGTTTTAGGGCATTTCTGTGCATGCAAAATGTAGCTGGGCAACCTCGAATACTGGTGGCATATTCAGACCCCTTCACATGACGTTGCCAACTTCCCGGGGTTGTCCAGTAGGTGACTCACGATTTCACCATTTTTAAATTGTTGTTAGGTGCGAAGTCATGTCCGACCCATCGCGACCCCATGGACAATGATCCTCCAGGCCTTCCTGTCCTCTACCATTCCCCGGAGTCCATTTAAGTTTGCACCTACTGCTTCAGTGACTCCATCCAGCCACCTCATTCTCTGTCGTCCCCTTCTTCTTTTGCCCTCAATCGGTCCCACCATTAGGCTCATCTCCAGGGAGTCCTTCCTTCTCATGAGGTGGTCAAAGTCTTTAAGTTTCATCTTCAGGATCTGGCCTTCTAAGGATCAGTCAGGGCTTATTTTTAAATTACGATGCGGTAAATCCAGGAAAGTGGATTTACCACGCTAAAACACTTTGTCCTGCTCTCGCTCCTGCCTTCCCCTCTCCATTTCCTGCTTTGAGTAATTTTTTTTAATGGCACTGTCTGTGTTGCAACGAGACTGCAAACCTACATTTTCCAAGGTGAAATCAAATCTTCTTTAAAGTATTCATGGTCTTATTGGGATCAGCCAGGCAAAATACAGCCTTGTTTTTGTTTTCTGGAGGTGGGAAATGTGCTGGAAAGGGGGAGATGGGGATGGGTGATCTGGTTACCTTCTCCTCATCATTCAGCCATGTGTGTGCCTTGTTTTTAATCTACTATTAGCTTAAAATGTCTTTTTGAGCTTCGGTTAGTTTGTCCAGCCTTCTCACAACTTGGGCAGGCAAAAACAGTCCCTTTTGCGTCTTCTGGAGGTGGGAAATGAGCCAGAAAGGGGGGGACGGGGACGGGTGATCAGGTTGCCTTCTTTCAATAATTCAGTCAGGTGCGCGCTTTGTTCTTAAGCCTACAATTAGCACAAAATGTCTTTTTGGGCTCCAGGGACAATGTGCAATGTCTCAGAAATCCACCCAGACAGAAATAAAGTGCAAAAAAAAATACAAATCCCCCAAAGGGGGGGGGATGCCTTATTATTCTGGCATTTCTCCATAGCAATGAGGCATCTGTCTTATGGCATTACTGCATAGCAACGTGGAAGTGCCTTTAAAAAAAATATTTTGGGGCTGGGGGGAAGAAAGTTTCAGTCCTTGGGAGAACTACTGTGTTGTGATTGGTGGCTTGCCATGATTGACAAGCCAAGGAGTGGGAGGGAGAAGTTTGGCTTGTTTTACCTTGCAGCCTCCTGAGGAGGCAAAAAAGCCTAGACAGGTCTGAAAGAAAACATGGGAGGAGTGAGGAGAGCTGCAAACGTGAGATTTACTATCCCACATTTGCCAGCAGAAAGCCACTTGCATATTTTCTCACCATACGGAAATGTGCTTATAATTGTTAGGATCTTTTACTGTTTAATATTATTTGTCAGACAGGTAAAGCACTACTGGCTACAGTTCAAATAAAATAACCTGCAATATATTTATTTTTTAAGTTTTGTTGTAGAATACATTTTTCCAACAGGTTCAGAGATGAAGATATATTAAGCTGGACCAAAAGGAATCAACAGGAAGGGAGAGAGAGGAGAAGCATTTACAATCTGCATCATCTTGCTGAAGATTTTTACCCTTCCTATAAGAATATTTAGAAGGTTTGGGAATAAGCTAGAGGGCAAGAGCTAAAGAGCTCTCGGTTCTTTGGCTCCTAGCCCATGAATCATTGACCGGGTCTTTGGAGAAGGTAGCATATAAATCCAGAACTGCCTTTCTCAACTTTTTTCCTGTTTAGAAATCCCTGAATCATTCTTCAAGCTTTGAAAACCCCTGTAAGTAGTGCAATCGTGCAGAATAAGGCTGGGAAGCATAGCTGTGTACATGCTCACCCAGGGTCGCTCCCCTTCCAGGCCTATCATTGGCCATTTTGGGAGGGGACAGGTTGACATGATCATGTATGGTCAATATCACCTAATAAGTGTTTAACAAATTAAATATATAAAACATTAGCTAATTCCCATTCATTCAGGAAACCCTTCCAGGGCCATCAAGAAACCCCAGGGTTTTATGAAGCACTCCAAGATGCAGTCTGTGTGCTGCTGGTTTGTGTATTGGTTTGTGCATACAGTCTCTTTTTCGGTTGTAAACTGCTCTGGGTCTCTTTGGAAAGAAAATCAGAGGCACACCAAAAGATTTCTTTGCAGACTAGGTCACGGAGCTGCCCAGATGTGGCTATACCAACAGGCACACTAACTCTGCCACATCAAGATCTGGAGAGAACTCTTAAACCACTTTCATGAGGGCAAACCAATTGTCATAATTGGTTAAGACTCAGAAGTAGTTACCCTATACAGACTACTTCAAACCACTCTCCCTACATACTCCAACGAATTTTATAGTTCTAACTCCACCCTGCCAGTATATATTCTAGCTGATAAAAGCTGGTAAGTCTTTTGCCACTGATTTCAAAGCCAGTAGAAGTCCTACACACATTGTAAGAAAATAAACTCTTTATTTCAGTGCACCACAGTAGAAGTAGAAGGGCTTTCATTCCATACCTAGAACAAGAATGGTATGCGAATGTGGCTGAAGGGATGGAGTTGGGGGAAGGTTGTGTTTTTATATTTTGCATTTTTCTGCCATCTTGTTTTTATCTGTGTTTTGGGGTCCATACTAGCTGTATTTTAATGGGTTGATTACTGTGTAACCTTTGATATGCTTACTGTTTTATGGTTTTATTGTGAGCCGCCTCGAGCTGGTACCTCTGGGAGAGGCGGGGTATAAATATCAGAATAAATAAATAAAATCCAACACTCCAGATTATCCAACACTCATTCTGTGTCCCATGACACAATTACAAATCATCCAGGGGCATATGTAGTTCTATAAACAAGTGTTAAAAAAGTTCTACCACTCATGAAATATTTTAAAACCTCAGATTCCCCCTCTCCCCCCCAAACCCAGAAAAGCATGAATATAAATTGGGATCCAGTTCTCACTGAGATAAGATGACAATTTTTTTATCTGTCTTGGGAATATTGGTGTTATATGAAATTGGAAAGTGTTAATTGTTAATCTGCAGAGGCGAGATCGATCTGTGAGCGAGGAACTTGTGAACTAGAAAACTATACAAGAAAGGAGAAGTCTTCATTTCTTATACACAGTTTCAGATGTAATACTGGAAAGAAAAAAAGGAATAAATGAACTTTATATTTCCTTGAGTTAAGATATTACAGACAGTAAACCAACCAACCCCCCCAGATATCTGCAGTCTTTTAAAGATTAGAAAACCTGTCCTTTAATTCGCCATTAAACATTCTGAGGAGCTAGTATGTGTTAGAAACACTAAGCATTTTGTCAGTGGCTATGGATTTCAGCAGATCTACCTCCATTTGCCACTCCCTTTTATTCTGATTAAGAATCAAGCCTCAAACCTCAAATTCTTACCCATCAAGTAACCTTGCCATTAGACTTTGACAATGGTGAGTTAATTCTTGCTTAATCAAAATCTTGGCAGGCAAGCTGTTAGTGTATATTTAGCATAGAGACACCCCCTTTCATCTTCTTCAAGAGATAATCAGATAAAGGAGGACAGGGTTCCTGTACTTTCAATAGCAGAAAATGAAGGCTACTAACTGCAAATTGTCACACATGCCTGAAAATGGCACCTAAGGAAGTTATGTCTTCCTTTCAGGTCAGGAGAGCTTTCAAAAAAGAAGTGTCCCGTAGTTTACTAAAACTGCTCCCCCAACAAATTATATTTTATTTTCATTGCTTTAAACTGCTTCAGAAGTCAATTTTCTGTTGAAAAGCAATCTAAAATGCAACACAAAGTAAGCTGAATAAGGGGGCAATAGTAAAGAGTTTCTTTATAGAAATTGCTGGTTTCTACCTGAAGACTGCACTTGGAGATTTTTGTCACATTTCCACCTGAGATCTCTAAGCTGTTACATGGGAGCTAGTATCACAGAGTTGGCATTATTATTATTAGATGCTTTTATGCATACAAAGTTATAACAAACTCTGCAGGAGACCAGATTAAAAGGGAAAAAAACTTGTTCAGGAGTTTGTATGGATGGAGAATAAGCATCAAGAAGAAGAAGAAGAAGAGTTGGTTCTTATATGCTGCTTTTCCCTACCCGAAGGAGTCTCAAAGTGGTTTACAGTCACCTTTCCCTTTCCTCTCCCCACAGTAGACACCCTATGGAGTAGGCGAGGCTGAGAGAGCCCTGATATCACTTCTCAGTCAGAACAGCTTTATCAGCACCATGGTGAGCCCAAGGTCACCCAGCTGGCTGCTTGTGGGGGATTGCAGAATTGAATTCAGGTTGCCAGATTAGAAGTTCGCACTCCTAACCACTAAACTACAGTTATTCTATGCAGGAAAAAAGTTGAAGGCAGTGTCAGGCCAGATGGCTGAGAACAATTTATTTTCCTAACCAGAGCAAGAGAGTGTTAAACTATGCACCTGAAGATGAAAAAGGCTAACAGAGCCGCTGAATACCAGATGTCCATTTTCCCATGCCTAGGAAGATACTGGGGATGTTGGGAGGAACCCTCAAATAAATCTGAAGACCTTATTTGGTTCTGCAAAACTTGTCATGGACTTTACCAGCACTTTTTTTTGTGAAGGTTTTTCATTTTTTAAAATTGGTACATTTAATAATCACAAAATGACACAACAGTAATCATAGCGTGGGAAGAAAGTGAACGAATTTCTCCTAGAACCCTGCCAATTAAATTCAGTTCTGATTCATCCTTAACCTTGTCAAGATTTTCAAGTTGAACTTACTGGATGATATAAGGAATTCTGAGGAGGACTCAAAGGCTATATGATCTAGACTGTTTAGAACAAAGGTTTCTATCAAAGATGTAACAGAATTGGTTGTTGTGGTGGGTTTTCCAGGCTGACTGGCTATGGTCTGGTAGTTTTAATCACTGAGTTTCAACAGTACCATCTTTAGACCTAGGACATGGCAAGATGGGAATCTCTCCACGGCAAAGTCCTACCTCTGAAGATGCTAGCCACAGTTTGTGGCAAAATGTCAGGGACTAAAACTACAAAGCAAGGGGCACACACACCTCAGTAAACCCACAACAACCGGTTGACTCCGGCTGGGAAAGCCTTCAACAATATAGAACAAATCTTATCGCTGAAAAAGATCTAACTTTTCTTCCATCAGATCCAGCTGCAAGCAAAATCAGAACACACAGTGAGAAAATCAGAGGTACTTCAAGTGTTGAGGTCAGGTTGTTCACAAGTGCAAATCTGAGATATCCCTGGCTATCAGAGGCACCTGAGAGGTACATTAACACAGCAAAGCAATTCCCATACTTCTATTATTTACTGAATGTGGTAAACAATAATATACAAGATGGCACTGTTTAAAAAGAGAACAGACATGTATTGGAATAGAATAGTCAGGAGGGCACTTAAAACATAATAGGATTATAGTTCACTCCAATGACTGTAGATATCAGCTGCGTTTACTGTATTGTCTAATACTCTGTAATTCACTTTCTCTATTGTTTATCTACAGCTTTATTGTTTGTATTATTCACTATTTCTCATGATTTTACATGCCACAGGTCCCCATGGATCTCTTCCCTGTCAGTTTAGCAGAATCTGAAGAAGAAAATATAGTTCATAGCAACTAAGGAAAAATGTATTAGGTTGCAGGATTCACAGTGCATTGTTTAGTTGTACTGTAAGCTCTCAAATATCAGTGTAGTGGTTCAGAGGGGTGGCCTTCAGTCTAGAGTCACAGTTCCTCTCAGAACTCTCTCAGCTTCACCTACCTCACAAGGTGTCTATTGTGGGGAGAGAAAAGGTAGGTGATTGTAAGCCCTTTGAGACTCCTTTGGGGTCCAAAAGCCAGCTGTTGTCTCTTCTCTTCTCATGTAAGTGAAACCAACTGTTTCAAGTTCTCTTGTTTTCCATTTCCTTGCTCCAGTTGGAGGAGGACACAGAGCTAGCAAGTGAGAGGAGAAGGGCAAGATGAATAGCTTGAATCTATAAACATACTGAAATCAGCATAAGGAAGAACAGTCTACACCCACATCAATCTGGCCACTAGTGAAGGTCAACTCACTTCTTTTGGCTTACGCTATATGCTCTCTCTGTCTGGGTTTCTTCCATGATCGAATAACACTATGAGGTGTAAATACAAAGCAGGACAGAAGAGCCACACTGAGAAGCAGAACAGAAGAGCCACACAAAGATAAAGAGATATAGCCTGGACATTCATAAAGGGTTGTCTGAATGAGTCACATCATAAAACAACAAAAACTCTATTAAGGACAAGAGGGAAAATCACTCTCTCTCTTTCTCTCTCTCTCAATTGTCTTTGAACTTTCGGGAAGGGAAAAATTTACGATTATTTAGAGTCCAAAAATGCTTTCACACCGCAAAAAACGAACAGTCAAATAAAAAACAAATTTGTAGGAGTTTATTTAAAATGTAGTATTGAACAGGAAGAGATGTTGAATTTTTTTGCATTGATATTTTAAAATTTCATGACATTACTAAGCACTACTTTCTGTCTTGTTTGCCCTATTTAAGGCGGAAAGGCAAAATGGAAAAGTTTTAACAAATAAACATTAATTGAAGTATCCCAACACTAGAAACTGACACATGGGGGATTTTCTATAAGTCAGCATGATGTCTCACAGTCTGGCTGTGCTCCCAAGCAGACTGGATTCAAAATACAGCTACCATTTAAGGGAATGATTGTACAATGGCAAAAACCTTTGCCTGGAATATACTCAGGATGGGAGTTTAAGGACGTCACCCTAATCTTTCTCAACTTTTGGATATTTACCTCGAGCTATTTTGGAATAACAATGAGATATTGGGAACATGCTTAGGATGTATTGGCTCAACAGGAACATTTCTCCCAGGAGTGCAGCCCACTTGGGTGTGAAACTTCAAGAGGAACATAAGCAGAAGTTTGGAGGCCACATACTAATTCTGAGAAACATCAACTACTGTCCTTCTGTCTTTTATTTGGGGACAGCCGTCTAATGGAGTTAGAGGCCGGGATGGCCTCCATTCACAGTGCATGCCGGTCAGCTGCTGGCCTGCAACACAGCAGGGACCAGTGTGCATTTATGTTGCTCTGTCCTGGGGTGAGCCTGGCTCCTGCCCAATTGCAAGGCAGAACAGCCAGGTGTTTGAACAGCACAGCTCTCTCATGCTTCTCACTACCCGAAGGAGTCCCAAAGCGGCTTACAAACACCTTTTCCTTCCTTGCCCCACCACAGACACCCTGTGGTGTAAGTGGGGCTGAGAGTGCTCTGCAAGAACTGCTCTGCAAGGACAACTGTGTGAGAATTGTGACTAGTCCAAGGTCACCCAGCTGGCTGCATGTGGAGAAGTGGGGAATCAAACCCGCTTCTCCATATTAGAGTCTGCTGCTTTTTAACCGCTACACCATATTAGAGACAACTTTACCATTGATCCCATGGTCAGCCCGTGCAGCTTGCAAAGGCATAGGAAGCTTTTTGGGACAAAAGTTGGCAATGCCATTCATCTGACTTGTTTTCAGAATGTTATGTCTGATGCTGTTTAATTAATATATGCATTTTTCAGAGCTACATCTCTTATTGGTGGTTCCCACACCCTGCTCAAGGGAGTGGCAGGTTACAGTGGATGAGCGATAGGGTTGTGAGTGTCCTGCACAGTGCAGGAGGTTGGACTAGATCAGAGGTCCTCAACGTTTTTATGGTTGAGAACCACCTCCGGGGTTGGGGAACAGCTGGTGGCCCGGGCGCCGTGCATTTGCGTTTTCGCCACCAGGGACGCTAACGCGCATGCGCGGCAGCTCCATGCATGCGCGTTTGTGTCCGCAGGCGGCCGCACCTACCTCTTCCCCCCCCTTGCAGCAAGAAGTTAGCACCTACCTCTTCCCCCCCCTTGCAGCAAGAAGTCAGCTGGGCTGCGAGCGAAGCCTGGTGAGCTTCTCGCTGCGGGGGGGGGGAGGGGGTAGAGGCAGGCATGGTCGGTGGCGGCCCATTAACGAGGCCTTCATGGCCCGATACCAGGCCGCAGACCGGGGGTTGATGACCCCCCGGACTAGATGACCCAGGAGGTCCTACCAACTCTGTTATTCTATGATTCTATGACTCACACTGGAAAGGAATTGAGGGTGTTGCCCACTGTTTCCACTAGGAAGGGAGAGAGGAAGGCATTGTGGTCACAGTTCCTTCCCTGTGACACCACCTGGAAAAAGGAATTACAGTATAAGAAGAGAATTTTAGCTGATTTTTATAAGCAGTCTGCACAATTCAATTGCCCCCCCCCCCAATTTCTCCCCCAGAACTTTTGTGCAAGACAAAGAACTCAAATGGGTTACAACCTTATCAGAACAATTTTTGGGGGAAAATACTGCCACTGACTTCACATCTACTCTCCATGCCTAAGACATATTTCCTTTGAACCCAGAAAACATATTATCCTTAAAACTTTCAGCAAAATAAGTCGTTTTTATCAGTGATGAACTCAGCTGCACTTCTCAACAGCATAATGCCACAATACATTTATGTTATCTTGATAAAATGATCCCTGTAGTGTTAATTACATGCTGGCTACCTTCTGCAGTACAGTGAAAAAGATTCCTGAATTTATGAATTTTAATGTCTACTGTACTGCCTTGCACAAAAATTTCCTTACAGTAGAATTTACTTACTTCATCCCACTTTTGTCCAGGATGGGGACACAATGCACCTTACACCATTCTCTTTTCCTCCAACTTATAATCACAACAACCCTGGGAGGTCAGTTAGGCTAAGTACATGTGACTGGCTTCAGATCACCCTGCAAACGTCAATGGCAGAATACTTACACACTGCTGGCTCTTTTGCAGGATGAAACCTGCAACTTCACTGAACAACTGAACAGGGTGCTGGCAGATAAAAAAAAAGTGGAGATGCTTCTCAAAATGCCAGAGCGATCTTAGCATTGCACCAAATGATAAAAAGCCTAGCCTTTTCCCCGTTTATCAGTTCATTCCCAAGCAGAGTTGATAAAGTGTAAGCAGTATCAAAAGCATGGGAAGGTGAACTGGACTCAGATGTCATGTCTCCTGAGAACGGGCTTTGAGATTATGTCAGTTAAGCAATTCTTCCTTGGTGGAACCTGCTCCTTTCATCATGTTCCCAATAAAACATCTGGGGCATGTGCAAAAACTCCTCAGGAAACATGTTGCTCTATTTTAGCAGCAGACTCTCCAAAGTTTGCTGACATCTTTGAGTGCAACAAAAGGTATCACATCATAAGGGTGGCTTTTCTTTTTCTTCTGCTCAGAATTGAGTTTACATAGCTCAATAATGGTGTTCAAAGGAGTACTCAGTTTCTTCTGGCATTGGGATGTTATCACAATTTCCCCCCTTCCAGGCATTTTCTTTGCCTATATATCAACATAATTAGAAAACCCCCTTCATTTTCTCAGGATTTTGCTGTTTTCATTTCCTGATATGACATTCTACTGTGCTCTATACAATGAAGAAGAGAGAGGCAAACACATGAAAGCAAAAAGAATGTTCCAAAGAATAAAAAATTGGCAGATCCTTCTTAAACACAAATGTAGGAAGCTGCATTTCAAAGAGTTTTCTACATTGTCTTGGAATTGATTTAAGTGTAGAATCTACTGCAAATTCCATAAACATTTTCATCCAATACACCAATTAGGCTTCTTTTCTCACCGAAACAGTTTAATTGTATGGATATTTGAATTCAATTATTATCAGTTCATGGAAATACCATACTAATTAAAACTACAGAATCACCTCTTAATAATACAGAACTCCCTTATTCCTGAAGGAAACAGATTTTCCTTATGCATGTACAGCAATAATGCAATATTGTTTAGGATTGCTCCTTTGACAACCTATGTCATCTATCAAAGATAGGAAAAGGCTATTAACAAGCAGAACTGATCTTCAGTACATCAGATCGCAAGAATTTAATCTACCATGCTGAAGTACAGGAATGGTCAACTATATACTGAACAACCTTGATACAATGATCCCCAAAAGTACACATACAATTGGAAATTTTTTCTCCTGCAGCAGAAGCTATAACCAAATCTTTAGCTAAGTAACAAAACAATTACTTAAACTGAAACTATAACATCGGTGTTGATTTGATGCCTGTCAACCATCCAGGAAACTTAGAAAGTAAATTCTTAAGATTTCAAAGCAAGACTAATAGGAAAGTACCAATTCTTCTATAAAATAAAAACCATGACACTTCTTTGGGAGAGGGGGGACAATAATGTTTTATGAGGTAATTGCCATTAAATGTGAAATGTTTTATGTATTAATGATCTCAAAAATTGTAGTTGTAGAAATACAAAATCAGCTGACATAATAAGTCAAATGTTTTTAGAACCAGAAAAAAAGATTTTTTTTCTTTACTTACCTGCTCTGTTTGATAAGCTGAAGGATCAAATCCTTTTACTGTGATCTCTCTGAAAACTTTTGGCTCCAGTTCTTCTTTGGTGAGATCGCAATGATAAATAATACCTGAAAAAGAGTTCATATTTGTCAGTTTATTATGCATTCCCTCAATTGGAAGTTATGAATTCCTGATGATGTACCAATAGCAATAGAAGGAGGAGGAGGAATTGGTTCTTATATGCTTTTCTCTACCTGAAGAAGTCTCAAAGCGGCTTACATTCACCTTTCCTTTCCTCTCTCCACAACAGACACCCTGTGAGGTAGGTGAGGCTGAGAGAGCGCTGATATCACTGCTCAGTCAGAACAGCTTTATAAGTGCCATGGTGAGCCCAAGGTCACCCAGCTGGCTGCATGTGGGGGGAGTGCAGAATTGAATCCGGCTCGCCAGATTAGAAGTTGGCACTCCTAACCACTATGCCAAGTTGGCTCTCAATGGCCAGAAACAAGGACACATCAGCAACAATAGACCTTTGGCCCACTTCAGTTCTTTGGAGCACCATAAAATACAACAAAATTGAACATTTTTTTTTAAGTAAATGTTTTATTTTTTTTATTTTATTTATCTGTTTTGAGATTTATATCCTGCTACTGCCAGATGGCTTACAGTGGATCACAACATAATGAAATCCCCAATAAAACCCATCATTAAAACCCAACATAGTTCAATAATAACCCAATAGCGGCAATAAAAACCTCTTCCTTTGCCTTTCACCCAGCTCCAAGATATTAAAGCCTCAGGGATATATGGGTGGACCAGATGTTAAAGGTCAGCCTCGGGGAGGAGGGGCCCTGAGATCTTCCTGGCCTCATCCTCAACTGAAGACATGGCGGAAGAGCTCCGTTTTACAGGCCCAGAGGAACTGCGAAAGATCTGTCAGGACTTGCAGCTTTCCTGGGAGCCCATTCCACCAGGTTGGGGCCAGGACTGAAAAGCCCCTAGCCCTGGTTGAGGCCAGGTGCACTTCTCTTGGGCTGGGGACTTCCAGCAAATTCATAGCAACAGAGCACAATGCCTGTGGGGGGGCGGGGATAAGGAGGCAAGTGATCTCTCAGGTATGTGGGACCCAACTGGTAGTCAGTGCAGCTGTTGGAGCATGGGCCGGATGTGGGCCTCCAAGGCGTTTCTGTAAGAACCCTGGCTGCTGCGTTCTGTACCAATTGTAGCTTATGGATCAGGTATAAGGGCAGGCTTGTGTACAGCGAGTTGCAAAAATCCAGCCTAGAGGTGACCATCACTTGTATCACTGTGGCAAGGAATTCTGGGGCCAGGTTGGGGACTAGTAGCTTAGCTTGGTGCAGGTGGAAGAACACTAGCCGTGCTACTCTTGTAATCTGTTCCTCCATAGTGAGGGCAGTGTCAAAGATCATGCCTAGGTTCCTGCCTGAGTGTGCTACTAGTAGTTGTACCCCATCTAGGTAGGGCAGTCATGCTTCCTTGCCAGGTCCCTTCCTAATGAACCACAGGACACCCATCTTTGAAGGACTGCATTTTAGATGGCTGTGCTTGAGCCAACCCGTCATTGCTTCCAGAGATCTTGCTAATGAGTCTGGGGGTGAAGCAGGATGAAGAGCTGGGAGTCATTGGCATATTGATGACATCTCAGTTCAAACTTCTGTACCAGCTGGCCATGAGGGCACAAAGAGACACTGAATAGGATTGGGGAGAGAACCACTCCTTGTGGCATTCCACATGGGAGCTGAAAATGATGTGAGTGGTTCTCGTCAATTGCTACCTTTACTCCGCAACCCCAGAGAAAGGAGATCAGCCACTGAAGGGCTGTCCCTTGTATCCTGGTGCTGGCAAAGTGGTGAGCTAGTAGCTTGTGGTTGACTGTCAAATGCTACTGAGAAATCAAGAAATATTAACAGCGATGACTTGCCTCAGTCCAACTAGCAATGGGGGTCACCCATCAGGGAAACTAGTGCTGTTTCAAACACTGGGCTGGGTCTAGGACTGAAGCTACATCCAAGGAGAGGTTGATTATTTCCTGGAGCCCCCCCCTCCCACCTCCGTATCCTCCTATCCTTCCTTTTGATTAGCCATGAAAGGCAGGGGTTTAGGGGCATGTGGTTAGCCTTGTCCAAGTCCACTTCAGTTAGTGAGAGTTGTTGGAAAACATTTAGCATTCCCTTCAAAGATGGCCAGGGGGCCTCTAGTTCATTTTCCGTGTCTAATTTTCTGTGTTTAGTTAAGAAACATTGCTAGTGGTTCTGTTTAACTAATTCAGATCTCTTGATCTAGTTACTGAATTTTTAGGCTTGCAACAATTTACACCATTTAAGAATTCTGTTTCTTTTTTCCCCTTTAAATTAAACAGCAGCTGAAATCTTTGCTCCTACTAGAAAGGCAAAGTGACCTCAAACATGGCAATGTTGTATTTTGTTTAAAAAGAAACAATACAAAAGGCTGCCTTTAATTAATAACTCCTGCAGACTTTGTGGCCTTCCCTGAACCCAGGACTTTGAAATAAGGTAAGAGCTTTTATTATATTTGTTTTATTATATGCCAAACAGTTAACACCTTCCCAATGATTTAATATACCATGAAATGCACACCTGTTCCACTGAGTGGCAATTCTGGCTCCAAACTGTAGCAAAAACTGATAAACCAATCTAGACATCTTAAATACTTTCTGCTTCCATTAGCTGTGTTTCACTTCCAAACAAAAGCAACACAAACCCGGCTGCCCTCCTGTCTACTGACTATAAAGCTTTCTTGCACTCACTCCTAAGACTATGCAGTTTCTACTTTCAACTTATCCTTCCCTTAAACTAGACTCCCCCACCTCCATCCTCTAAGTCACCCTTTTCATCCTCAGTAGGCCTCAATCACAATTTTCTACCGTGAACTTCGATAGATTCTCTTGCTTCTGTGACCCAGGCTACATCTTTGTTGTGCAAAGAACACTTGTGGCAGAGACTTGGATATCTGTGCATGAACAAAGGCTGGGCGCTTGTCTGAGAACCCAGGCCTGCTAGTTGGGAAAGCATTCCTTAATGAAATAAAGGACAGTCAAAGCAGTATTGGCATGTTTTTGGAAGTGGTTTCCTTTTGCTACAAGATGGGAAAACACAGGTCCATTCCGCACGCCTTTAATGTAGAAGGCTTGCAAATTGTAAACGCTACTAATTTGCAGTTTCGCAAGACGTCGCACACAATCTGCAACACTCCTGAAACAGTCCCGCGAAAAGCGATTCATTGTAGCGCCTCAAGGGAAATCGGGAAAAGTGGATTCACCCTCCGAAAAGGGCTACATTCTTGCGAACAATCTGCAACACTAGCGAAAAAGACCTGTGCGTTCCCATTGATGTGGTTCCAACAAAGTCCCTCCCCCTGGCTCTCTCCTCCGAACTTCCGGCGAAACGATCGCCATTTTTTTTCTCGGAGCGAGCGGAAACAGCGAACCAGCGAGGCTTCATTCACCCAGGAAGGCTTCTCTGGTAAAAGGCCCTCCACAGAAGTGCTTAAAAGCTCTCCTAAGTCCCCAAGCACAACACAGCCCTGTTTGCAAGTTCCCTTTATTTTTGGCCGAAAATCGCGCCCGTGCGGGGGGGGGGGTTCGCTCGGGGGATCGTGGTAATGATGACTCGCCAGCTCACACGCCAGCTTGATGGGTCTCTCCATTAGGAAGAATCAAGGCCTATTTTTTGCAACGTGTGTTTTTCTTTTTAAAAAAACCCTGTGCTTAAAGGAAAAGGGGCTTTTCGGGAACATGATAACAACCGCCCATTGGCTGTTTCGTTTGATTGATGGCCAGGGACGGGACAAAGCACAGAAAAAATCGCTTCCTTTCTAGCGATTTTTGCGAGACCGGAAACCTGTGGGAAACGACTGAAACGCTACTGGATTCCACTACAAAGGCAGGTATGCGTAACGCCGAGATGGCACTTTTAAAAATAGTGTTTCCACTTTGTGGAACCAATTGGCAACATTGGTCCTTGTGCGGAAACACCCACAGATTGTGAATGAACTTGAACTTACTTGCTGTCTGCAATCATGCTTATCGCCTATTTTTACTGCTGTATTCCAATATAAAATTAGAAAGAACTTAATTATTTCTGTCCAGGAACATGTTCATGATGAACATATTTCCTTTGGGTCAATGAAAACTTTCCAGCCAGTTCAGGTAACTGGCCAGAGGTTTCACCAAGGTGTCTTTAGTCTTAACTATTGATCCTCTCCAAAAAGGACAAGTCTGTTATCTCCAGCCTATTGTGCAGCAGAACATCTTTGCAGAGTACAAGAGTTACTCAGTTTTGTCCATTGTAAGTCCACCCTCACATGGCATTATTTCAGCTAAGAACCACTAGAGAGCCACCCTGATCCAAGTATCTTGGATACGAGCCATAAGGGAGTGGTGGGCAATAAATCGAAAGATAATAATAATAATAATAATAATAATAATAATAATAATAATAATAATAATAATAATAATAATAATAATAATAATAATAATAATAATAATATCTTCAGTGCCTCTTCTCCCCTTTAATGCCCTACTAAAATATTCTGTACAGTTTCTGGTCAAGGCTTTCCCTCCATTGCTGAAGACAAAAACTTTGCCTCCAGACCAAAACAAAACCAACCACAAGTAATCATCCTGACCTCTAGCTCCACTACACAATTTCCCACTTCTAGGTCTCTTTTGGTTATTAGCCCCCCTTCTAGCGTCGTTTGTGTTTTTAAATTGAATTATACGTTTTTAACTGTTTAAGTGTTTTTATGCTCACCATCTTGTGGGCCCAGATTAGAAAGGTAGCATAAAAATGTCTAAATAAACAAACACATAGATAAATCACACACAGGCCAAGGGAGTCTAGCTAACTTTTCTCTATTCCCTGTCTATGCAGAACATTTTCTTCCTGTGTCATCTGAAAAGGGTTGCCAGGAAAGCAGGGATATGTATTTATGGAGAAGCACTACTCCCCCCCCCCTTTTTTTTTTACAATGCTATTTGTTTAATTGCTTACAGTAAACATAACAGAAACATATGATTTGACCAGAAGTAGAATACTTTTTAGCCCATCTGATTATGATGCAGTAAATGTGTCGTTCATCAAAATCAATGTAGCCTAAAAGTGTTCCCTTTTATCTGTTTTATACTCATAATTCATTTGGATTGGCAGGCTTGTTAATTGTATATAATTGGCTCTGGGTTTTTTTGGGAGAAAACAACTGTCACCATTTTCCAGAAATGAGAACAAAACATACTCCCCTCTTCCCTAACTACAGTGTCAGCTTCTGCATAAGCGTTTCAGTCATTATGAGGACAAAGATGTGGCCAATGCAATTGTTGAATTCCCCTCCACTTCAAGTTTGGCACACTCCAGAAATCATGAAGAAAAAACAAAACTAGTTACCGTAAGGGAACCACAGGGCCGTAATTAAGGCTTTCAACTAGAATCTTTTTCTGAATATTCCCATCACAGTTCCTTTTCCACATTGGTTATTCTCACCCGCAGAGCAATTTGTGTTTGCCTTTTACACAGAACTTTAATACAATCAGCTTTTATTTTGAAGATATTTCTCACGTGGTCATTGATTTCTTGTTGTGGAGTATGGGAGAGGTCAGATGTGATTTCCTATTGCCTGCCTCCACATTGTGACCCTGGTGTTCACTGGAGGTCTCCCATCTAAATACTACACAGGGCCAACCCTGCTTAACTTCCAAGATCCACCTAGCCTGGGCTATCCAAGTCAGGGCCACCTAGGTTCTACAACACCTCAAAGCACTAGCCAGAAAATACACTGGCTGACTGCTGACTTCCAACAGAACTCGACTCTGAATGGTTGAGTAGAACCAAGAAGGCCCGGTAATCACTGTTATTTCGAGTACAAAACTGTTTTCCATTCTACTTTCTAATGCAAAGGATTTCACTATGTATATGGGGAAGAGAACGTGAGAGACTGATCACTCTGTGTCCATAACCAACAACAACCAAGAGAGGTTCTCTATTGAATACTTGAAGTTCAGGCTTTATATGATGCCAGTCTTTTTTAGGGTTCTGATGAAAACTTCAGAAAGGTTTCCTAGGCTTTTTCCCAAGCCTATTTATAGCAAGCCTCTGGTTAGAAATTATTCAGAAGTTTCTGATGCCAAGCTTGCCACCTGTTTAGGTAGGACCTGGAGATCTCCTAGAATGACAACTGATCTGCCCTCTTGAAGAAAATGGCTGCTTTGTAATTTGGACTCTAAGGCATTATATCTGTTTGAGGCCCCTCCCCCCAGAATCCCCCTCGGTATCTCCAAGGGATTTCCCAACCTGGAGCTGCTGATCCTAATCAAGGTCCTTCAACCAAGGGGTGAGAATTATTAGAAGTTAGCTTCTTAATGGCAGAGGGAAGATTACTTGAGGTTTTATTTTGGATGTTTTAAAGTGTAATTTGTAAGCCATGAAAAAAGGCAAGATATTTTGAACTTTAAAAACTAACAAAACTTGGGATTAGGGCTTTTTATGTTGGCTCTATACCATTAGCTATACCCTGTGGGACCTGAGTTGGAAGGCCATATATGAATCATGCAAATATTTTACTTAATACTTGCCTTTGAAGTGCAACTGATTTTTTTCTCTACACTGTTTTGAGGATACAAGTGGATGGGGGCTTCCAAGTAACATCCAAAGTTTGTAGAGTACTTTGAAAAAAAGAAAAGGATACCTGAAATGTGGTGCCAACAAAGTAAAGAAAAAGAGACTAGAACAAATTGTGCCCATTGGGGGGCGGATTTTTTTTTTACTTGAAGAGCGTGTAAATGATTAAGCGCCAGCTCCTACGCCAGCAAAAAAAGGTATTTCTGAGACAATGAATGAACAAATATTTGTTGCAACTGGTCTTTGTGGATTTTTTAAAAAAACAGATTTTAAAGGGAAAGGGGCTTTTCGGGAGCACAAACACAACAGTTCATTGGCTATTCTGTTGGACTGACTGCCAGGGGCGGGAAGAAGTGTGGAAAAATATCGCTTCTTCTGTTGCAATTCTAGCGAGATCGGAAACATGAGGGGAATGAATACAATGCTACTGGGACTTCAATGTTCCACTAGAATTAAAGGTATGAGGAATGACGACATTTCACTATTAAATATAGCGTTTCTGCATACTGCAAACATTCAGCAAAATTGGTCCTTGTGCGGAATAGCCCCAGGTGTTTATGGATTATCCCTACAGTGATCATAAGCTGCAACTCCCATCTCTTATCATGTGATATGGTTTTGTCATGTTGAGCACAATTTCCTCTCAACTTTGCAAGTCCTTCGTAAGTTTAATGTAGTTCCATTTAATGCAGTTCAACGTGGCGCTTTCCACGATTTCGGTTTCATTGTCTGAAGAAATGTGCATGAAAGCTTACTCCTTGAATAAAAATTTGCTAGTCTTAAAGGTGTCACTGGAAACTTTGTTCTGCTACCTCAGACCAAAACCTGAATTCATTTATATTATATTTGTCATTTATTTGTATTCATTGTTTTTAAACCTGAGCCAACCAAGGAAGGGAGGAATACAGAAATAAAATAACAATTATTATAGAAAATGGGGAAAAGACTAGTTTAATCTTTAAGCTCGTTTACTCTTTGAATTAAATTTCATACCTGCTATTTCTATTGTAAGGTTGCTATATGCCTGCTGGGAATGGAAGGTCTCCTGTCTTGCCTGCCCACATTCCATCAATTAGTAGAAGAAAGAAAAAAAATTGTTATTATTGATGGCATGACATCACTTTTGGGGAAACTCGGAAGGGACCTCATCTCTAGAGCGTTCAGGACTGACACCACTTCCAGGTTTCTCATGAAAGTTACATTACACTGTCACTGACACCCCTCCTTTCCATGTCTCCCCATCACAATCTGCCACTGGTTGCTATGCCTGGTTGCCAATCCTATTCTACTGGCATAATAACTGATGTGTAAATTATAATGTAAAGGGACAAAGGAAACCTATAACTCTTGCCGAAGTAGTAGTCATCACTGCTGATGACTGGGTATTGAGCACAGATTCTTTGAATCATTAAAAGCAAAAGTCAAGCTCTTTTACTGATTCTGTTCATAAGAGTAGACCTTCCCGGTTATTAAAGAGCTTATTAACTGCACCGCCGTATTCCATTATAACCACCACCACCCTAATCCCAAATTAATGTCTACAAAGAGACCCATGGAAAAGGCTCTTTTATTGATTTATATTGCACTTTCTGTGCAGAAAGGATAATTATTGTTAAAACCCATTGATTTTCAGAATACTGTAAGATACCTTAATGCCCCCATTTCACAGGTAAGGAAGACCCTTAATTGTGCCTAATGGTAGTGTTTCTCAATGACCAGAATATAATGTGTATATTCTATAGAATAAGGTACAAGGCTGTACTACTTTTAAACTGCAAGTGTATATTTACCCATGTCAATCTTTCCACTACACAAAAAAGGATCTGCACAGAAAAATATATCTAGTATGTTTTACTACCTTTCCTCCAAAGAGCTTAAACTAGTATACATACTTCTCCGTTTAGTCTCACAACCACCCTATGAAGAAGGTTAGCAGAAAGACAGTGTGTTTTGGCCATAGCCCCCAAGCAAGGTTCATAGACAAGTGGAGACTGGAACTGGAGTTTCCAAGATCTTAGTCCAGTACCCAAATCTCGACACCAGACTGTACCTCAGCAGGCCACAGAAAAGGTTAGCAAAGCTCTTCTCCCTGAAAGGTAAGGTTTATGTACCCAAGGAATTGTTTTAATAAGGGAACATATAAAAGTAATACTGAAACCTGCAATAGAAAAGTCTAAGAAAAGTGTTATTGTTGGATTCTGTTACTGGTCTTAACACGATATCTGTTAAAGTGTGTTCTCTCTCTGTGATAAACATCTTCATTAAGTCAAAATAGCTTCTTTCTCACAAAGCAAATCAGAACAGGTTGGGCACTTGGTGTCCATTTCGCTATCCTTTTGTTCATCTAGTGTTGCAAACCAATTACAGATTCATTTAATAGAATTTTTATATTTCTTCAGGCTTTAAAGGAAACTATTAAAATAAACGTTGCAATTTCTATACAGGTCACAGTTGATGGAATATATAAGGGACAGTCACTCTCTGAAAGACCATATAAAGGGCATCACTGAGGTCTGCTTCACAAATTGTAAATGTAATCCTGTAAACGTTAAGCAATGATCCCACAATGACTGGCTTAAATATGCTCAAAAAGTCCCATTTTAATCTATGTTTAATGCATACATCAGTGAAGGCTGTCAGTGACTGCATTCAATCATAATGATAAACTATGGCACATTCCTTATGAAGTCTTCTGGGGCAAACAACCCCACTCTAGCTCCTGCCCTCAGATATTAAAGGCTTCATGGCTCCCAAAAAGCGACCTTTGTTGTAGCATCTGCATTAAATAAACCAACAGTGGCTCAGATCAGGTATCATGTGATAGCACGGCCTATTTTAATAATGGCTGTTTTTGTGAAATGAGGATTCAAGCTCTCAAGCAGTTTCTCACATCCTGGCTTCCTTCAACAAATCCTACATTATTTTCCTCCTTTCTGTAGCGTGGCAAAGTTGTCACTGAAGAATGTCAGGATTAAGCCATACATCATGCCAAACTACACAATAAAAGAACTTCAGAAATGGAGAGAGACTAAATAACTACTCTTAGTGAAATGGCCTGCGTTCAATAGTTAAAACCATAGTTTTCTATAATGTCTGAACTGAATTTGTGGATTTGTTGCCTACCAACCAGGATTCCGTGCCACAGTTTAATTTGGTGTAGTGGTTAGGAGTGCGGACTTCTAATCTGGCGAGCCGGGTTCAATGCTGCACTTCCTCACATACAGCCAGCTGGGTGACCTTGGGCTCACCATGGCACTGATAAAGCTGTTCTAACCGAGCAGTGATATCAGGGCTTTCTTAGCCTCAACTATCTCACAGGGTGTTTGTTGTGGGCTGCTGTTAAGCCGCTTTGAGCCTCCTTCGGGTAGAGAAAAGTGGCATATAAGAACCAACTCCTCCTCCTCCTCCTCTTTCATTCTTCCCCACAAGTAAGTGAGGAAATTCTCCAATACATCAATATGCGTAAGGACCACATATGGGGTTTTGTTTTACTATGTATATACATATTGGAATCTGTAGCTATTTGTTGCTTCCAGACATGTGACTAGACTATAAAATGTCTATGCTCAATTAATACACAATATGGTCTGTCTTTCTTAAATCTGTGTACATGTGTGTAGAAGGAAGACACTATGAAAGATAAAACCAGCCCTCTTACCTGGTGATAAGAAAGATGTAAACTGATAAAATATTTCACTGTCTTTCTTTTGGCCACTGTACCCCACAATGCTGCCTACGTCCAACGGAAGTGTCTTGAGATGGGCACCAGTTGCTAGGTCATGAAGTTGCAGGACGTTCTTCACATCATGGAGATAACACAAGACAAGGAAGTTGGATCTAACACAAGCTACCCACTCTGTCAACAGAAAAAGAGAGAGCATGGTTTTATTTTTAAAAATAAACAGAAAAAATCTGCTTTAAATTAATTTTTTTTAATTGCATGAATTCAAAGAATGCTAGAACAACCTTTGAGTCCAGTGGCACCTTGGCACCTTTAAGACCAACAAAATTTAATTTGGAGTATAAGCTTCTGTGAAGAAGTGTGCATGATCACAAACGCTTAGAATTAAATTTTGTTGATCTTCAAGGTGCCACTGGACTCAAACCTTATTCCATTGCTTCAGATGAACACAGCTACCCACCTGACTATCTGGAATGAATACTATAACTGTCAACTCCCTAGATCCAAGTGAAAACACATGCTTTGCTGTATTTATCAGCTGCTCCATAAATATTATTATAGCCACATTCTAGTGTACATTTCTGTTTGGTGTAAATCTAAACAATACATGGAAGCATGAAACAGAAAACTGTACACTGTCTTTTAAACCCAGACAAAGACAGATGTTTCATTTGTCATCCTCATGGTTAATAAACCTTTAGATGGCCATCTGGTTCTAGCAAAGACAGCAACTTGAGGGAATATTTATAAATATAAATAGAAGAAACTGCAGAAAATAAAAGCCAAAGCATGTTTTCACAAAATATAAATTGACAAGTAAACAGTCCTCATATTTCTGTTAGTTTGGAAACATCATTCTATAACCAGCTGATACTGAAATCTTCTCCCTGGGAATATATTGCAAAACTTGAGAACGATGTGAGCTAAAAAAGGTAATGGGAAATCATCAGAGAATTGTTAGAGTGCATTCATGATGTTGCAAGGGACCAAATGCACCAAATGCACTGGGTATGTCTTATTAACATCTTGCTTGCAGATAAAGATAATTCTGTCTCTTAATGGTGGCAAAGTTTGCTACACTGCCAGCAGAGTGCGGAAATCTTTGGTTACTGTTGATGCTAAGTGACCTGACTGTCAAAATGCTGTATTAACGTTTTGTGCCTTTGTTAACTCCCTGATGCCGAGTGTCCTGTTAAAACGCTGTAATAATGTATGTGGTCTGTAGATACTTTGATGCTGGTCAATGACCGTAATAAATAATAATCATCATCATCACTGGGTATGTCTTATGAACAATATGCCATGCCAAAACAGAAATGTTCCTGTGATATTTGTATTGTACAGACTTCCATATGATCACTATTAATCTCAGTACTTAAATATTGCCACACCATTCGGTTCTTGATCCTTTCCAGTCTGGCTTTTGACCTGGCCATGGGGTGCAGATGGTGCTGGTTGCCTGGCCCTTGCCTGCTGGAATAAGCTCCCAGAAAAGCTGAGGGCCCTGCAGGGACTTCTTCTGCAGGGCCTGCAAGACAGACTCCTTCTACCAGGCATTTGGTTGAGGCCAGGCCAGGAACATCTACTCCCCCGCCCCGGCGTCTTTGAAGAAGGATGAAGAGTCCTGGAGTTCCTGCCCTATATAGTTTCCTTTCAAAATCATCGCCTTTAGGTCTTTTTCTCTTCAATTCACATAATACACTTCTAAATTTATCTCAACTCTGTGTGAAGCCTTTCCTCATAATCAACTCTTTTTGGCACTTTGGAAGGGGAAAATAATGATTCATTAATAAATAATGGCAGAAAACTGATTCCCCTTTCAGTTGCTACAATGTCAGACTACTACTGCTTTCAATAAGAGCAATTACTACTGGAATATATGTTAAAAAGCTGTGCTGAACTATGGCATTCAGCAGCATGCAGCTACTGAAAAAAGGATGGCTATTACTATTAGTAAGGCCAAATGAAAGGCAATTTTTCTTTCTCATTACTGAAGACTGATCCTGTGGATGCTTGCAGACCTGCTGCCTCTGGAATAAGAGATGATACACAACTAAATATATCAATGGATGTCAAGAAGTTAAAGTAATCCTTTACAAAAGTGAGATGACACTTGCCTTCTTGAAATACAACAACTTGAGAAGAAGACAGGAATATTTAACAGAAGACAGTCACCAAAGGCCAATTCAACAAAAAAGTCCTCTCTACATTCAAGCACTTAACCAAGCCACCAATGTCTCTTGTAACTCATGCAATTGCTGCCTGGGCAATTCCTGTGACAAAAAGGACTGGATGTTGTTGATGTATCTGTCATTGGTGTTGTGCAAAATATGCTTGTGTGTTGTGCCAAATAATGAGCCTCTTGTGGCGCAGAGTGGTAAGGCAGCGATATGCTGTCTGAAGCTGTCTGCCCATGAGGTTGGGAGTTCGATCCCAGCAGCTGGCTCAAGGTTGACTCAGCCTTCCATCCTTCCGAGGTAGGTAAAATGAGTACCCAGCTTGCTTGGGGGGTAAACGGTAATGACTGGGGAAGGCACTGGCAAACCACCCCGTATTGAGTCTGCCAAGAAAACGCTAGAGGGTGTCACCCCAAGGGTCAGACATGACTCGGTGCTTGCACAGGGGATACCTTTACCTTTTAGTGCCAAATACGTCAACAAGTGTTAAACTCCATTGAAAGAAGCTAGTTGTGACTAACTTCAGTTTCATTGCTCATGTTACTTGGGACTTGGCATATGTCTATAAGCACCAATGCCAGGGACCAAGTTCCATAGAACTTTGCGTGGTCTTTGCTTCTAAATAAACATGTTTAAGGCTGTGCTGTGCATAGGTCTATGAAAGTGGGTGGACTGTCACAAATGCTGTAATAATTCACTGAGATTTTACCTTAATGACTTAAAGGTCACACACAAAGATTTCCAAGATGGTTAAACCTAACCTTGAAACCACAGTTAATTCATCTAATCTGCATAAACTGAATACTGTAAACACAACTTTGAAAAAGTTTCAGTGGCTTCTATGTCATAAGAGAAACAAAAAAGGATACATTAGAAGGTTTACAAATGTATTTAAAATGTATACCGAATGCTATCCAACAGTGAAATGCATCTTATTTATACTTGGACAACGAATCAGTCTATGTTAAGTAGCCACTTAACCTTCAGATTCTCCCACATCTAGCTTTTGCAGAAGGCATTTTATTAACATGTCACCAAATCAGGTAAAGTCAGATTCACTTGACTGCAGAGCTATCAGAGCAATAAATTATTAACTGCCTTCTGCTATAATTATGTCTTTCTGAACCAAATCTTGGAAAATGACTAAAGCAATATGACACACTGGCAGGTTGGCCTTTTAGCACTGCTATGAGTTGCTCTATATGAAAGAGGTGTTTTTGTTGAATTTGTGACTGGCTGAAAAGTCTATGGCTCTTCTGCTTCGCAAGAAAGCAAACACCGAGGGATATATTCATTTTTAATACTGCTTGAAATACATATTTCATCCTGATAAGAACATTATATATCTGCAATAAAATGACAGAAGAAACTCTAAAATGCAACAGGAATATTCTTAGAACTAGCATCCTACCCACATTCCTCAGAAAGTGATCCTTAAAGATAAGTCGCCCTTTAAAAAAAACCTCTATTAGTGTGCACTGGGGTTGAGGTTTCTTAAAAAAGCAGTCATGTCTGCATAAAAAGAGTGAAACTGCAGTTAAATCAACAGCTTTACAAAACTTTTCTCTGACACATGCATTGTGGTTGCAGGTAATTTCTGGAAGTGCTTGTGTTTTAAGATCACCATATCCCTCGCCACCCCTTAACATAGCTTACCACTTTTAAAATATTCTTACCCAGAACATCCCTGCCATGCTCAGGAACCAGCACTTTCCATTTGCATTCTTCAGGATCACTAAAGTCAATGTTAATTAATCGGTAATTTGGAGCATGATGGTTCGTTTTGAAGGTAAACACAGTCCCCTCATTGGTGACATAATCATATTCTGCATCAAAGTTGTCTATCAGTTTCACCCACTGAAGAATACCTATTAAGACAAAAATAAATTATTTTATACTCCTGAAAAAAAAACTCCTGTATGATTAAAGAGTTCCAATGGAAAAGTTCTTTTGTGTTTCAAATCTGCAGTGGTCAGGATTGACAAAGTGCCCACAGCAGTCTCCCTTGGATTCTATGGCACCTCACATTACACACCAGAACCACCAACCTACAGATGTGAAGAAGCAGCGCCCCCTTTGCAGGCTGCCTGGTTGGCTAAGGGATACGCACACACAACGCTCACACTGACAACATTCACCGGCAACAAGAGCAGCGTTCATACCCCCAGTGTTCTTTGTGGACTTTTGTGTTCTTCCGTACAAAAGTGATGTTTTTTTCTCCACAAAGAAAATTAGCAAATCATGGTGGAGACTTAGCTAAAACCATCCCCTTGTTACTTCTGTGCCCCTATCTGCAATTCCAAACCAATGTCAAAACAAACAACAAATCCTTACTACATGTTCATAACACACACACACACACACACAGTGAAGTTTATTTGCCAAAGAGAGGTTTACTTTTAGCAGTGTATGCTTTTTCTCTTTAGTTTGCCAAGAGAAGCTTCAAAGCTAATCCTGTAATCCTGAGAAATTCGCTGCCTGCCTCTCAAAGCCTCTGGCACGGAGAAGGAATGATTGACAATTTTTTAAATGGGAGAAAAACAGGTATGTGATACATATCTATCAAAGAGGGCACTTGGTTTGAACAAATTTTTAAAAGCTTTGTGACTGATGGAATGATTCTGTTAATTACTTTGTTAAAACTTAATGTCTTTATTGTAAGGAGTGACTCAATCCCATAATCACTGCTTTATAAAGCAATCACTGAGAAGAGATGAATGAGTGAATTGATACAGCCTTGATAAATTCATAAATAATTAAACATATTTGTAGGCGCCAAGTACTGACTAATGGCATTGTTTAGTGAATTAAGTATCCAGTGCTCTATCATGTGCTTTATGATCCTACAGTGTGGAGGCAGGTACGACCTGAAGTTCAATGGGTCCTAACAGCCAGGAAAGGGAAAGAAGACGCAGGGGACACAGTACTGAAAACAAACAACAAACACTCATGATTCACAGAAAATGAGAATTAGTATTCACTTATGAGATTTATGAAAAACCCAAAACTGCTAGACAGGATGCAGTCGAGCACACTGCAGGAATACATGTAAAAATGGACATGACAGACAGGATGTACTGTTCAGAAAACAACAATTTATATATAAACTTCCTTTGACATCTTGGTCATTGAGACACATGAGTAGCAAGGAGCTTGTGTGGCTGAGGACTGCATCGTTGGTCCATTACTAGTCCAGAACTGTGTACTCCTAGAGGCAGTAGCTCTGAGGATCTCAGACAGAGAAATGTGTTTCCCCACATCTGCTACCACAAACCCTTTCCCTGGACAGGCCACAGATTTAACTCAGGGGACTTTTGCACATAGCACTGAACCATGCTCCTTCTTATTAAGGCCCATGCATGGTCATAATTTATTCAGCCAGAGTTTACTGAAAAACAAAATCTAAGGTCACATTTTGGTATCATAGGAACTCCTTGGAACCCCTTAGAGCAGGGGTAGTCAACCTGTGGTCCTCCAGATGTCCATGGACTACAATTTACATTTGCAGGCAGGGGCTCATGGGAATTGTAGTCCATGGACATCTGGAGGACCACAGGTTGACTACCCCTGCCTTAATTATATTTTAAAATACTTTCATTAAGAAAGAAAAATTGTGTTTATATTCAGAGCAGGCCTCTGATATTTTAATTGGTGTGCTTAATACAAAAATGCTGCTCAGTCCCATCTCCACCTTCCATTGCAGCTTAATAAATATGGAACGTGATAATTAGCACTGACACTTGCAAATATCCGAAAGTAATAATTAACCTTAAACTATCAATCAGAACTTGAAATTTCAGTGTGTTATGCATGACAGCAAATAGTTTAATTGCCTGGACCTGGGAAAGATGGAAATGGGAATTCCATGTTGCTATTCCCCCCACTCACCCCCTTAAAGACAGACAGTCATTTGAAATTCAGGCCTAAATTTTCCCATCACTATATGGAAGTGTATGGAATAAAGAAATATCACTACTATTTGACATCAAATTGCTAATTAAATAGATGTCCTATAAGGCAAAATAGACCTCTTAGGGCCTCCTTTTATAAAGAAAGCAAGTGGGAAAGAAGAATGGAATGTTTTGCTGATGTACACAGAAAAGGCCACATTCTCAGGGCTAGAGGAAGTGGGAAGCTGGAAAGGTCACCTGCCATCAAAATCAAGTTGAAACAAAAAGAATTACAAAAGAAGCAAACTACAAGCCACAGCAACATGAAAAACGCAGGTTATCAAATAAATTAACTAATACGGTGATCCCAGATTATTATCTGGAAAAACTGCTTTTTGCAATTTTTAATCATGCTTGTAACATGGTAGGTGACAAGGTTATAATGGCACAACCAAATCTGAGTCCAACAGCACCTTTAAGACCAACAAAGATTTATTCAAGGTGTGAACTTTCAAGTGCATGCCCCCCCCCCCCTCAGACATACATGTGCTCGAAAATACATGCTTTCAAAAAGTCTGTGTTGGCTAACAGTACAGTCCTTTTTGTTAAATGGGCATGCAATATCTAGACTATTGTTTGGAGTTTGGAAGGATAAATCTGATGTAGGAGAATTTAGAAGCATGTGCCTCAGCATGCCACTAGATCATCCCACCTTGCAATGTTACACAGTGGGGACCCCCCCACAGAGCATCAAAAACTGTTCTACAAATGATGATGCAGAGATTCCTCACTATCAGTCATGTGCATACAGCTCCCTGCAGTGTTCTGGACTGGTGGATTAGAACAGTAATCCCATACTAGAATTATTGGAGGAATGGGGCAAGATCTCTCTGACCTTCTCTTCTCCTCAAATCACACTTAGACAATGGAAAAATATAATGTGGCTCAACATGTGTCCCCTGATGGAGGATATCTCATCTACTCTTACCTTGGGAAGGGAAGTCCTTCCAACTACATAAACACATCTCCTCCCCCCCCCTAGAAATCTGCACCCCTTCCATGTGTCTCAGCCCCATGGTGGTGCTGGGTTCCCACAGTCTGGGAACCAATTTGCTAGTCAGACTGAAAACAAAATTCCCTTTCCACAAGAATAGCAGGTAGCAGACTCCCTAATTTACCCCCTCCTTGTGCTTGAAGAGAAGCTTTAACCCCTTCTTTGATAGCACTGTTGTCACTGTGCCAATGATAAACAAGTGGAATAAAAGGAAAGCCTTGGGATAGAGCTTCTCAGAACATGAAGCTGTTCTGTTTATTAGGAGAAATTATTCCCCAGGTATCTTAGGCAGCTGCTAAATATTCACCCTCAACCTACTAAAGATTGCTGTGCAGAAGAGCCCCCACAGCTGTATTGATCCTGCAGGGGAGGAAAAGAAAATCAAAGGGCAAGTCACACAAGAGAAGTCGGGAGAGCTGGGGGAAGCTGCAGGGGCTCTGTGCTCCCTCAGCAAAGGGAGATAACTGGCAGGCACTGAATAAAGACTCGGAATGCAGATGCATAAACAGATCCCAAATGTGTCTGAAGAGCATACTGTAAAGTGAAAAGGATTCATGCTCCCTTCAGGATCGGTAAGGGGAGAGGCTCACAAAAGGCTCGTGTAGCGACTATGTGGCAAAACCAATTTCAGGATCTCCTAATGCTCTCTTCTACCAAGTACTGTTGATAGGTATCAACTCTCCAAAGTTTCAGGCAAACATCTTCCTCAGCCTTGCTGCCTGAGAACTATTGATTGTGCCAGAGACCAAACCCAGAACCTTAAGCATGCAAAGGATTGTAGAACAGATAGGTTGGCAGCAACCCCTACAAACAAAACACAGTATAAATTTTCTTTGGTTTCAATCCTGATATGTGTCAGAAATAAACCAATGTAGTGCAGTGGCTACATTGTCAGATCAGGAGTTGTAAGACCCAGGCTCAAAACGCCCCCTCTGACAGAGAAGCTTGTGGAGTGACCGCGGGCCAAGCTCTCTACCAGCCTAGCCCATCACATAGGGTTGCTTGCTGTGAGGAGGGTAAAAAAGAACAATATAAACTGCTTTGGGTCCCCATTGTTGAAAAAGGCAGGGTATTAATGGAGCAAATGGATATAAATGAAAAAAGTTTAATGGACACAGATCAATATCAGATTTAATTGCCTTGTACTATTTCTTGGGACAGACTTTTGCAAACAAATTTTCAACAGAGTTAAAAAAAAATCCAAAATGTACCACATTGGTAGGGACAGCAAATGGATAAGACGAAGTCTAACCTCAGGAGCCAACCCCCTTCTCTTCCAGAGACAGAGTGAGTTAACTTCAAACTGATCCACAGGCAACAAGCATGTCAAAAAGCAGTGAATGGACAAGACACAGCTGCCTCTTCTCTACAGCAGAACTAATAACATGTCACACTTGCCTACATACTTTAATGACAGCAGCGCTTGCCCCTTAACTTGCAATTGAAAAGGCAAATAAAATAAAATAAAATAAAATGGAGAGTATTACATGGCACACAAAGCATGGAAGACAAAGACAGCAATAATGACAACAAGAGTAAGTAACAACTGAAATGCAGAGTGTGTAAGAGAAAATGAAAATCTGAAGGGCATCCAAATGGAGGCAATGGAGAGCAACTTTAGGACTTCAAAGCAGCTAAACAGTCTATTTGCTATGTGCATGGAAGTAATTTAAATTCTTATAAGAACCCAAGAAACGTCAGGCTATCCACAATTTTTTGACTTCACCATTCAAGACCTGACCTCCATCTGTTCACTTGTAAACGTTAGGTGAATATGTCTGTGATTTCCCATATCATGTTTGATATTTTATGTATTCTACTAGTGGCAGAGAAAAAAATGTCTGAGGGGCTGTCATAGGCAGAGATACTATTTTGGCATTTTGTATTCTCTCTCATATATCATGAGAGAGAGCATCACATAATCTAAGCAACATCTACTGAACCGCCCTTCCTTGAACCCATGTGACAGATATGACCAACCATGGGCTTGTTATATTGTTTGCTATATTAAAATGTTATTTCTCTGTTTATTGTTGTTATTATTGTTATCTCTTATTTGCTATAATAACTGAATTTGATGCATTGTTCTGTTTAGTTCTATGTGAACCGCCCTGAGCCTTAGGGGAGAGCGGTATACAAATGCAAACTTTAGACCGATTCTGCACAAGGAATCTGCCCCTGGAGCACAGGTGAACATTCTGCTCAGGGGCTCCCTCCCTCCCAGGCGACAGGCGGGAATGGAACAGAGACAGAGATTGGGTTGCGGGGGTGGGGGTGGGGAGGAGGTCGGAATCGAGAGACTGAAGCCAAACTAAGGAGTGCATCAAGGTGCATCACGGTGCCATGCCAGATAGGGCCAGCAAGCTGCTGACCCTTTGAGCGGAGTCCCTTGAGAGAAAGGAGATCTGCAGAAGAAACCACTAACTGTTACCGGCTCCACCAGCCTCCCAATCCACTCTCTGTCCGGGTCTTTGCAAACAGGCCCAAATCTGCTCCCCACTGCTCCACCCCGAGAGTACAGCCCCCGCATCTGCTCAGCCCTACCACGCCTTGTGACATGCCAGTTCCACTCCGGAGGCTGTAGACACCAGCTGTGCTTTGCATGGGACCTTGCTTGCAGTAGCGGGACCCACCGGGCTGACCTCAGTCACAGCGCCTCTCTCTCACGGGGCATTTCAGGAGTGTGTCAGTCGGTGGCGACTCAAGCCCCACTTGCCTTTCTCTTCCCTGTCCATATTCCTTGCCAAGTGCTTCCCCACCTCAAAAGGAAAAGGTTCCTTCCTCCGTCACTTTTCCCACAGCTTCAGAACTGCACTGGAAAAGAAGCAGCCAGACGTATGCCCGGAACACTTTCCGTTCCCTGGTGTGTCACTGGGACGACCTCAATCACAATCTTTCAAACCTACCACCATCTTCTCTTGGGGCTGTGCTGTGATTGATGGCTTGCTGCAATTGACAAGCTGAGGAGTATAGGGAAAATGGAGAAGGGGTCTCCTCCCACGTGGAGAGCTGCAAACGCAAGGTTTACAATCCCACATTTGCAAGCAGGAGGCTGCTTGCTTTTTATGTCTCCATGCTGAAATGGTCCCAGTGTGTCTCTTCATTGTAAAATGTAAATAAGTCTTACAGCTATGAAAAAGGAGGATTACCATTCTAAAGGATCGAGCCTCATGTGTGCATACAGGTACCTTACTTCGAATGAATGTCAGGTAGGAAGTAACTTCTATTTTCTTTCATTATCTCCAAACAAGTTGTAAGAAAAGTGTCAGAGTCATATCTACACTATCTGCCATGTTTCTTTGTATTGTTGTGACTTTCCTTTTGCTCTAGCCATCTTTCTGTGCCTCTAGTTCTATGCTGTTATTGCACAGGCAATACGTGGTGTGCCTGATACACACAACATGCCAAGCCCGTCTACTATCCTGGCGACACCGCCTGCAGTGTCCTTCTCTGACATCCATGTCACTTTTCCATATGAAGGAATAACGATGGTTCAAAGTGACATTTCATGTGATACTGTCAACACATCACACACATACCACTGTGAAAAGTGGCAGAGCATGGTATATACGTACATGCTGAGAGCATGTAGAATTTTAAAAATATTACTGCAATTGCACTTAGAACATTTCCAGTAACTGAAAGACAACAAACCAAGCCAATCATCTGAATGGAAAACAAACAAAAAATGTGGCTCACATTAGTTCCTTAACACCGAACATAAATTACGTCTGTTCCAGTGATAGATCCTCCCCCACCTTGAAAAGAAGAGGACATATACCTACACAGTTAAGATTGTAGCTGCTACAATTCACAAACACTTTCTCCAAACAGGTATTCAGTGAAGAGAGAGCTGCAAAAAGATTAATTTACACTGCAACAAAAGGCAAAATAAAACTCATAAGAAATTTAAAACATCTTAATAAGGCAAATGAGCTGCAAAGGGGAGAATACATTTTGAAATAAATGGAGGGGGAAAGGGTTCTCCCACAAACAATGTTGTTAAGCCAAGGGTCTTTAGATAAATTGATAGCAGCCATTTGATGACATATTTGCATATTCAAATAGCTAAATATGCAAAAAAAATACCTAAATATACAGTATGTTTACTTTGGATACTTCTTAATTCAATTCAGAAATGTCCAAACATGTGAATAATTGGTTTGTGTTCTTTAAAGATCAGTGTACGTTTCAAGGTTCACTATGAAAAAGTCTTTATAGCCAAGGCATTATACTGATTAAATTTCCTTTTTCTTTGTGATCTGCTTCTAACATCTGCTTGCTTTTCTAAAATGTGAATTTAATTATAAACTATGACAAAGTCTCATCAGTAATTAGAAAATCCTTAATGCAGGTTAAATAGAAGAAAAATTCATGCCATTCTAGTCCTTTGTGGGAACAGAAAATAATTACTGGCTTTTGATGGTTTCAAATCATCAGTATGCAAAAGAGATCTCCCCATGACAGTGAAAAGATTTGAACTGCAAGAGTCAGTGAGATGTAATAACTAAAGTTTTGGACCAGGGATTGTAAGATCTGGGTTCAAATCCACACCATGTCTACTGGGTGACCTTTGACTAGTCACTCTCTTAACTTATCTTTGAGGATGGTTATAAAGGTAAAATAGAGGGGAGGAAAGCTACCCTATGCTCCTTGGACAAAGGAGGAGATGGAGAATGTATCAAACAGAAAGACTACATTGTGCTGGTTTTCCCATAAATGTGAAGATACTAACAGCCCCAAACAATAAACATTCATTTCGGAGGTGAAAAATCCATCAGATCTTCCCCTTGATGGATGGCCACCCTGATTCACCCCCAGACTCATTAGCCAGATGCCTGGAAGCAGAGATGGTTTGGTTCAAGCGTCTGAAATTAAATCCTTCAATAACGGAGGTCCTACGATTCAGTAGGAATGATCCAGATAAGGAAGCACAACTGCCCAACCTGGATGGGGTGCAACTATTAGCAGCACACTCAGCCAAGAATCTAGGAGCCAGTTTGGTGTAGTGGTTAGGAGTGCGGACTTCTAATCTGGCATGCCAGGTTCGATTCTGCACTCCCCCACATGCAACCAATCTGGGTGACCTAGAGCTTGCCACGGCACTGATAAAGTTGTTCTGACCGAGCAGTCATATCAGGGCTCTCTCATCCTCACCCACCCCACAGGGTGTCTGTTGTGGGGAGAGGAAAGGGAAGGCGACTGTAAGCCGCTTTGAGCCTCCTTCAGGTAGGGAAAAGTGGCATATAAGAGCCAACTCTTCTTCCTCTTCTTCTAGGAGTGGTCTTTAATATCTCCCTCTCAATGGAGGAACTGTTCACCAGAGTAGCACAACTGGTGTTCTTCCACCTATACCAAACCAAGGTACTTGTTCCCTACCTGTCCCCAGAACACCTAACTGCAGTGATCCAGACAACAGTCACCTCTAGACTGGATTTCTGCAACTCCCTATACATAGGCCTACCCTTATCCCCTTATCCCAGCAGGGCCTGCTGACGAGGGCCTCCCAGCCTGCTGACTACCTGCTAAGGAGCTCTGTCCTGGCCCTGCTAACGAGCTGCCCAGCCCCCGCCCGCCCCACTTGATCTGGCTGTGAGCTGCCGCCCAAAGTCACCTTAAGCTGTCTGGCCAAGGGCCAGGGGAAGGGACCCTTTCAAGGCTCATTCTTAGGAATGGGCTTTGAAGCTAGTTAGAAATGTTATACATTCGCAATTATGATGGTTTTCTTTTATATCATATCACAAACTTCATTGTAAACCACCCTGCGCTGAAATGTAAACAAACCAACCAACAAATGTTCTCCTTTATTTCCTCTTGAATCTGAAACCTGGTAAGTATCAAGAAAGAGAACAATCAATTTCCTTTTAAAATACATAAGTGATTTGACCAAATACTTAATTGACTGAATATTTATGGAACCTTTTATATGGCTTGGTATGATGTCAGATTTAACAAGCTATATTTTCTTTGGCCAGCACTCATAGTTTTACATGAGTTGCAGTGAGGTTATTGTGATTCTGAACTGGTAAACTGAAAAGTAGAACCACTGGTCCATCTGCAGAGGCCAATATACCTAGAGAGCAGAGATCTTAGCAAATTGAAAGCAACAAGATGCTCTAAAATCATGACCCTCATGCACATTTGGAAGCTCTAATTCTGGTTGCACTAAGCATATGTTCATGACAGATGGCCATAAAACAGAAAGGTTAGATACTGTACAGAATGTCAGATCATTGCTCCATCCTCACTGCCTACTTCTATCTTCAAGTTTTCAGGCTTTATTGTGGGTCCACGTAATAATTCAATTACAAAGTTAACAAACAGTCTGATGTAATTTTACTAACCACATTTACAGCTGAAGTCTAAATCACACAGATAACATTCCCTCATGTGTTTTGTTTTCATGTATCTTTATGTATTTTTAATCTTGTTTTAATGGATTTTATTGTTTTTCACCTTGGGGATTCTGAATTGAGTGGAAATACAGCTGTAAGATTTTTTCAATAAACAAAACAAATAGAAAATACATTTATTGCATCATCCAAGGTAGGATTCTAGATCTCATCTGTGGCTCAGATGCTGGGGGGGGGGGGAAGGAAATTTCATGGATCTCATTTTGAGAAGTCTAGAGTAGAAAGGTAAACTTCAGCAACACTACTTGTACAAGCTGACAATCAGGTTTATAAATTGTGGCTATAAAGAGAAGCAATGAAACCTATAATTAGGAGGTACAGATTTCTTATCGAGTTGCTCATGTGCATGCAAGATAAAAATTAATCTTATTTTAGTACTGAGTTTAAATGCCACATTACAGTAAGGGACAGATTGTGGGAGTGATTTGGATGACATTCTACATCCTACTCCCACATGTTTTCTTTTATGCAGTTCCATCCAGGATGAAATCAAATTCAGGCATGAAGGAACAGAAAATATGCAAGTATGCAAGTATGCATCAGAGGCTCAAAAGATACTAAATAATTTTCAGCTATTTTTCAGCAATCGTAACAAATAGTTAACTGATCTAAGGCTTCATTCTGCTTTTTCTTGCTATTGATTAGCCCCCATAAGCATGCTTGAGAGGTGGCCTGGTTAAAATGGTCTGCCCACAGGGGCTCAGGAATTCTATTGGATTCCATAATGCCTGGGGGAGTTTCAGAGTTCCAATCACACATTCTGTTGAGGCCACACTGGGAACAAGGTTGCCCCTTGTCAACCATTTCTGCCTGTGGGACAAGACTGAGCTCCATGCTTTACCACAAAGCTGGGTGATCAGAAAATATTTGGGAGATGTTGCTAACAGATAACTCATACTGGATCTGACAGATGTACTACAGAGGTCATTATACGATCTATGAAATGGCAGTGACAGTGATAAAGAAATGTCATTTCTCAACTATTATAGCATCAGCTAGTTCATTTTCATCCCAGTTGTTCAAGGTAGATCAGCATTTGCTGCTGCCTAAATCTGAGCCCCAAATATATTAGCTGTGATATAGTTCCCAAGTTCTTACAGATAAAATATTGAGAATACATTCTGGATACCAGTTATAACATATGTACTCCAGAAGGAAGGCTAAATACGCCACCTGGGTTAAACAAGATCTTACGGAAAATCCTATTTTGTTGATTGTTGTGACTCACTATGTGTCCCTTTGAGTCCATGTGAGAAATAAATAATTAAAAGAAAACCGTTGTTGAATATAAGTGTAGCAATCCATCTCAGATGATAATGCCCTCTTTTTCAATTAAAACAACTTCTGATTGGGGGAAGAGGATAGCCAAGAGTATAATTATGAAAATGGGACAAAAGAAAAAGCCAGAAAAGCCTGTTCAAAATGGGGAATAAAAGGTGTACATGTTAGGAAGAAATCACTGTCTGAAATACCTTAACAGTCAGAACTATGTGCTTTTTATCATGGATAGACTCATTACTGCAGATTAAAGAACTTATTTGTGCTTCAGAGTTTTACTTCACTAAACATATATTCCTCCTTGAAATAGAGATGGTATTTGTTTTGGGGGCATCGTTCAGAGTACCTGATGTTTCCATTCTTTCATGAAAATAAGAAAGCCACAAATGCATGGGAATTTTCCAAAAATAATATGGAGTAATATAAATTCAAATATCCAAGCCGTACATAATGGTCTAATATTAGCAACTAGATTTTGTGTGAAACATAACTGAACTAAAATATCTCCTCTGTTTCCAAAAGGACAATTGATGCAGGCAAAAGAAAGAAGAAGAAAAATGTCAGGGAGGACATTCAGACTTCCTTTGGTTTTCAAAATCTTTATCACTGATTTGGCTATTAGTGCATACTGTGCCCAAAATTGAACGAGATGGTGCAGGTCAAGATTAGGCCAGAAGTCTCTCTCCCATGTCTAAACTGCTGCCCAAATCAACTTGACATGCATTACAGCCAAAAGAAGAGAAACTCACTCAGCTGTTTACACTTCATTATGTATACTGAAAGCGCCTTCATCTATGTGGAAGAAGCTAACATGGATTTCTGCCACATGTGCTGGACTGAAAGTTTTAGGTATGAACCTGGCACACCAAAAATAATGGGGATTTTATTTCTAAATTTAATGAGAGGTCAACTGTATTTCAAAAAAGTATTCTTAGATGAACTGAATGCTTAGCACTTCTGTAATGCTTTCAAATGTTCAAAGGACTTCATGCACATTATCTTGTTGAAATCCTTAATCCTGTAAAATAAACTAAAAGAAAATAACTTGCCTAAGGCTAAGGAGTAATTTCCATGACAGTGGTGAGATCACTACAAGTGGTTTAATCACTGGCAGGGCAATCCTAAACACAACTGCACCCGTCTAAAGTTCACTGACTTTGATGGATTTAGAACGGCACAATGGCATTTAGGATTATTATTAGTGACTAGGGCCTAGGCCAGCCTTTTTCTGTGTGTGTGTGTACAGGGATACATAGTAAGATTACTACCTGAAGGAGTCCCAAAGCGACTTAACCTTTCCTCTCCCCGTAACAGATATCCCTTGAGGTAGGTGAGGCTGAAAGAGTTCTGAGAAAACTGTGATTAGCCCAAAGTCAGCTGGCTGCATATGGAAGAGTGTGGAATCAAACCCAGTTCTCCAGGTTAGAGACTGCTGCTCTTAACCACTACAACCAAGCTGGCTTGAATAAACAAGCTTCAAACACTAAATATTTGAATAATGGTCTATCACACCAAGTACAGCTGCCTATAGTTATCTTCCCTCAAGCTCTATCTTACCCGCCACAACCCAGCTCTCCAGTGATTTACTCCTTAAGACTGGCTAAGGTCCTTCAGGGCCCCCATAACGATGCCATACATGATATGCCTGAAGTTGTGGCCTCAGCACAAACAATTCTCCTGGCCACATCCTGCTTCCTGTCTGCTGCTGCTGGAATCAGAAATTTCCAGCCATGCCCACTGACCAGCAAGTGATCAGGCTGGGAGGTGGGTAAAGGTTCCCCTGACCCAAGTTAAGGCAAGCACACAGGTATATGTGAACCATCATCTCTCTCTTTCTCTCACATACACATATACATACATAACATAAATAAATATATGTTTGCTTCAGTGCCGTAAGTGCTCTCCACCAGGTAGAAAGTAGAAGTTTTGTACACAACCATATGCACCGCTTGAATCCTAGTAAAGCCTGAAAATTTTAAAAATCCAGTATGGAAAATAATCAAGTTCTCCCCCTATTCTCATAAACAAGCCTCAAATCAAGGAAACAGGAATATACACATGACATCAGGGACACATACATGTTTTGACAAGACATGCATGTAACAAAATGCCCTTCATGCACTATTACCATTGGATAAGAATGTAGAATGTTTCTAATGGCAGCCAGGAGTAAAAGACTATGTTTCCAGAAAATAATTCTTGTTTAGATAAATATAACTTTGAACTCTCTTAAAAATGAAGCAACAACAAAAAAGCATAAACTTACCACTAATACCACTTTTTTCCTTCTGTAGATCACAGTACCACAGTCTATTCACTGGATCACATCCTTGTCGTATGGACAGCAAAACATACTGCCCATCATCTGATACCTAAAATGTATCAACACAAATGAGTTACTAATGTAGCATATGTTTTCCTGCATTCTCTTTTGACAAAGCAAAGTCTGAGTCTAGCAGCACCTTTAAGACCAACCAAGTTTTATATTGGGTATAAACTTTTACGTGAATGCATACTTCTTAAGGTACATTGAAAGAGAAGTCATCAACCACTACATATCGTGAATGAGGAGGGTGTTATCAGAAAGGGCCAATTTGTTTGACAAACAAAATGGCAGAACAAATGACTTTAGATCTTGAATCATATTCTTTCCTCAAGTGCGCAGAAATATACACAGTTGTGTATTCTGACAGGGATACTTTTCTGAAATTCAAAGCAGGATTAAAAGCCTGCTTTAATTCCTTTTATCACTGAAGCCAATATTTTATAGACAGTCACTCTTATCTGAATTTTTTTCACTAAATACAAAGCGGTAGCAGACAGGGTTAAAAATTATGCTGACAGATCTTTATTGAACATAACCATTCTACACAAAGTGTTACAAATTCATTATCTCACATGACCGCTTGGTGCCATTCTGAAAGACTAGCAAAGTGCAATTTTTAAAATGGTATCTGAACTCTCTTTTTGCTTTTTCATGCCTGTCTGTATGTGAATTAGGGTATGATTGCTTATTATATGTATTTTCATACCATTTTTTGTATTAGGCTTTTTATCTGCCGTAGATTATAATTTAATATCTCAAAATCCACCATCACTTTAACTTGAAAGAATAATGTTTTGAAAAGTCTTATTCTGAACGATAATGGCTTGTTCCATACTGTCATAGGTGTGTGGGTGTGTGTGATAACAGAGGCATACAATGGTAGTTTGTACAATACGAAAAGAGACAAGTTTCATCTGCACTAGTCTTGGATTTGATTCGAGCCTGACTGCAACTGGGAAAGGAAAACATGGCTGCAGCTAAGTTTTCAACAGGCATGCAGTTTTAATGGCGCCTGAGTGGTCAACCCTAGTAATGCTACTCTGAATTCCATCAGGGTTTGAATGGCAATAGTCTCTATTTGGCCTTTGGGAGATCTCAAGATGTAATGGCTTCCTGAACAATGTACTCCAAAAACTGCTTGGGGCAAACTCCCACTTAAAGTAGGGCTTGCAATCTGGCATCTTGAAATAAGAGAAAAACAAAAATTATAAACCCATGGCTCAAGTCATCAGCACATCTTGCTGATCAGATCAGGGAACCAGTATACATGGTTGGTGCCTGCCCCAAGCAGAAAACCATTTCCATTCTGTCATGGAAGAAAATGATCCTTAGCATTTCAGTGGTAAAGGTGCCAGCATTCACTTTTATGACTTCATGCTGACAACTAATTCCCCTTCAGCTTATCAAAGTGAAAAATACATCTACAACTTTCTGCCTTTCTGAAATGATTACCAGGTGTCCATGGCAGCAGCAATTTTCACCTTATCTAATGATCTTTTCTTTCAGCATTCCCTGTTGGACTAGTGAATAGTTGATCATAGTTTACTTAATGTGATTCCAGAGCACATTTTACATTTAATTCCCAAACACACATTGCTGGTGGGGTTCCAATTACATCTGGTTTCATCACTGCAGCTGACGTTACATCAGTGAATTAGGAAACTCAAAGGAATTGGGGAGTATGAAGACTAAGAATACTGCTAGCAACTAAGTTCAAAAATTACATCTTTCAGGTATATCTTGGCAACAAACAGCAAAGGATGTATTAGAACAGTGGTTCTCAACCTTGGGGTTGGGACCACTTTGGGGGTCGAAGACCCTTTCACAGGGGTCATGGCACGGCAAGTACCTTGGCCGGGGGGGGGCGCCATTCACACAACAGCCTTGCAGGGTAGATTGAGACAGAGCGTTCATCTCTCTGGAGCAGCAGAAAAGAGCAAGATCGGCATGGTGGGACAAGAGGCAGAAGCCCCAGAAAAAAACAAAAAATTCATATACAATCATGAACAATGGATCATCATGCCATTGGTCAGGTTCGGTTTAATTTCTGTGACAGAACACTTGCATAATTTTATGGTTGGGGGGTCACCCCAACATGAGGAACTGTGTTGAAGGGTCACATCATTAAGAAGGTTGAGAACCACTGTATTAGAACCAGTCTAGCCAAATCTTACACCTGCTGCATGCTAGCTGCCATGTGGGTTGGCAAATACGCCCTCTGTACATCCAGAAAACAAAACTGGGGTTCACTCTAGCTAGTTTCATTCTAGCAGAACCATCATTGTCTTCCACTCCAGGAGGTCAAGGCTGTGCCATAAGGGTGAGGACATCAGCATCACTGGTGGGCAGTTGTCAAATACACCAGGAAGAACCACTGTTGACCTATGAACAAGTATGGGACAGCAGCTGCTGTCACAGTCTGCTTTGTTCCTCTGGATGACAATAAGAATAGAGGATTCCCTTCAAGCCCATCATATTCATGAAGCTTTGCTGGGGGAGGGGAGAGCCCAATAGTAGCAAATTGTAAAACAGCACTATAAAACACCTACTGATGCCGATTATGAATTAGTACCTACAAGAAATGTGCAAGCAGGTGCTTCCCTCTCCCTCCTTCCCTAAGAATCTTCCCTCTCTTTTCACTCCCTCCCCCTCTGTTAATCTTCCCACCTCTATTTCTTCCCGTCCTCCTCTATCAGTCTTCCACCTCTCTATTTCTCCCACCTCCCTTTTCTGTCAACCTACCCCCTGTCTCTATTCCCCCTCCAATTTTCCTGGCAATACTCCCCCCTATCTTCTCAATTCCCCCTTCTTTTTAATATCCCCTATATGTTTCTCCTCCCTTCTTATGTTACCTGCTGTGGCAGCTGCATTGTCTGGAAGCTGCTCTGGGCCTACAACTCCCCTCTGAAGAAAAAGGTAAGCGCTCTGTTTGTGTATGCACAGAAAATGCTTGGGGGAAATTTACCCCCTCAAGTATTTTTTTAGGTGCCAGATTTTTCTGCAAACCTGGGGGTACTTCAAGTTTGCAGAAAATCTGTTTAATATTGTTTGGCCCTGATCCACAGAGTTAGATATCTGCAGAGGGGTGCCACATGAGAATGAGATATATTGACATGTTAAGAAGGAATGATAGGCAAATCATGAGTATGTCTTTTCTAAATTCAACATATTTATAATTCTCAGTTTTTGAATTTGCACTGACATTTAATATATTTTTGAATTACTTTGTGGAGTATTAATTGTATCTGACTAGAAGAATTTATACAATAGTAATGTATTATGTTTGTGACAATATATAAAATACTGTTTTGGTTATTTTATGCTATACATTTTGGCATATATTTGTACATTGTATAGGTGTTGCATTCATATATATGATATATTGTATCAGGTCTTTGCAGTATTTTGGTATTTGACAACTAGGGCACATATCAAACTTCATGGATGTAGGGGATTTTATGATTTATTGAAATAGATCAGCCTACTTTTATATTGATAGGCTGTTTTCCCCCTTCTTCTCAAGCTTCTGGTTACATAATCAATCTGTATTTTGTGTCCCCTCCCCCATATTGGTGGGGGTATAACATGGAGGCACAAACAGCAACAGTGGCAATACTTCCTCATTCACCATGAGGAAGAAAGGGCCCATTATCCTTTTAGGCAAGTCTACTGAAGCAGAAAATAGGACACAAGAGATAGCATTTTATATAAATATCTCTGTGTCATCATCAGAATCTATAAATGCAAACGTACACTGCCCTGGAACAATCTATACTCCATTAGAAGTACAAAATCATGGCTACCAATGCCTCTGTTTCAGAATCAATTAGGGCTCAAATCAAAATGTAATTTGATTGAGCTGAAGAATAATTATCCAGGATATTTAATTTAATGGAAGAACTGCTTTCTCTCATGCTCTTTTAAAGCTTACAGTGATTCAGTAAACTTTGCCCCTTACAATAAAATACTTTCTCCCCAATCCATATTTTTGTAAAGAAAAAAATGTTGAACCAGAGTGGCTGTTGATACACTGATCTAATTACATCTAACTCGTCTACATATACTTTTAACCTCTGTGCTTTATTGACAAAGTGATCCTACTAGTTATACACTTGCACTCAATGCACCTCAAAGCCCTGCCTTGGTAACCTTCTTTGGTTAATGTACCAGAATGATTAATGCCTACCCAATCTACTGTTTTTATAAAACACTAGTTCCTACTCAAACACAACTCAGCCTTTTAGCAGGAAAAATAGCTATTAGCTTATAAATAACTCCTAATGAAACTGAACAAACACATTAAAAGCACTCAAGTGAAACAAGAGTATCAATATGAGAATTAGACTGCAATCCTATTAAAATACTGGGAATTCAAACTTCCTTTCATTCCCTCCTAAAGAGCTGTCCAGGACACGCAGTAATGGGTTTAAACTTCAAGTACAACGATATAGGCTAGATATCAGGAAAAATGTTTTCATAGTCAGAGTAGTTCAGCAGTGGAATAGGCTGCCTAAGGAGGCGGTGAACTCCTCCTCATTGGCAGTCTTCAAGCAAAGGTTGGATACACACTTTTCTTGGATGCTTTAGGATGCTTAGGGCTGATCCTGCGTTGAGCAGGGGGTTGGACTAGATAGCCTGTATGGCCCCTTCCAACTCTATGATTCTATGATTGTAAACTAGCAAGAAAGCCCATTGCAACCAGGAATGCAATGGGCGCTAGGACCCAGGGGACACCAGGAGGTGCAGATCTCTCTCTGGTGCCTCACGGCAGGAGGCATAGCAGGTAATTAGGGCTGGTTTGTAGGAGGGAAGCTGGGCTGGTGTGTTTGGGGCAGCTCTCTCTGTGTCTCTCTCTGCCTCCCTCGCAGCAGGAGCGATAGGACGGAATGAGGGCTTGTGTTCAGTCTGGCAGGGCTCTGTGTGTCTCTGTCTCTGGCATGTCTGAGAGGAACGTGACTAGCCTCCACGAAGGGAGGGCGGGAACTGTAGGGGCAGGGCCAATCAGGGTGCAGCCAGCATTGCTGGCTGCACCCTGATTGGCCCCATTCCAACTCAGACAGCCGGACACGTTCCACCCACCAGGCTGTTTCACACATATATAGAGGAACCATGGATAAGGATTATGTTATAATTTCTCACCATTAAGAAAAGCTTCACTAATTTAGACTCCTCTTTATGGTGCAGAAAAAGCAACAGTAAAGATAACCCATAAAGGCAGTTGGATGAGCAGTAATGTACCAGGAGTACATTAGCAAAGATACAGAAAAATATACTTGCTATGTATCTTACCCATTGTTTTTAAGACACAAGATCCCTGCTGGAAACAATATCCTTTCTTTAGCCCTTCCCCCCATAAATTATGGGTCTTTATTTAGGGCTCCAAGCACTTTATCCAAATTGGGAATCCCTAGGAGGTCCTCAACTTGACAGCAAGTTCTTTATCGTCACCAATATATAATTATCATAATGTCCAGATCCAAAGACTGGCACCATGAACAGACAAGATGTACCTGAAAGGTGTGCTAAAAACTCTGAAATGTAATCAATAAAATACATTGGCCCCCGCCCCCAAATAACAGATGAAGCTCTTTTCAGCAACTTTTGTGGGGGTTGCTATGCAGGCACAACAGTTATTGCAGCCTTCAAGCTTCATTTTCTAGCATTTAAAGGAAGGTGGAGGAACTAGCCTCCTTTCCACAGTTATTTTGGCCCTTGGAGAATTTGTCAGGACCAGACCATGGAGCCATCATCAAGCAACTTGATACCATACAACTTCCAGGACTAGCTGCTTGCTACTGTTCAATAGCAGCCACCTCACAAAAGCCAGTCAGAAATAGCAGTTTAACTTGTATAGACTACTAGCATCTAGGAGACCTAGATTAAAACCCCTGCTCTACTGTAGAACCAACTGTCCCTATGGTACCTCTGGCCAGTAATTCATTTTCAGCCTGACTTACCTCACAGAGATGTTGCGAGAATAAAGTAGAAGAAAGGAGAATGATGTGAACCGATTTGGGACCTGACTGTAGAGAAAGATGGGGCATAAATGAAGTGAATAATATAGCTTAAGAAGTTTCCAGGTGAAGTAAAATAGGAAAGCATTGAAAGGGGATACAGGGGGGAAATGAAGCAGCCCCTGCAAGTCCTTGCAAGTTTCCTAGTTATAATAATCTAATTTTCAGTATGACCTCATCTGCAAACACTTACGTTCATAGAACAGGACTCTCAAGACACAAAGAGAAGATGGTTCTACAAATGCCTGACATGTACCACCACTACTAAGCAGACAACCAAAGGAAGGTGGGGGGGGGCTGAGGAGTGGGAACCACTACTGCCCTGTGAGCTTCACAGGCAGCATTAAAGCAGGCAAGCAGACAGACAGGAGCAGTCAATGCTACCCATCCCATTTTCATGTCTAATTGTGGAGGGGTGGCGAGGCAGATGGCCAAGGAAGGAGCTGTAATGTGAGCTACAGAAAGGCAGCAAAGGAATTAGTGCTACTGCACTATGGACCACATAGGTGGCAGTGGTGGAAGTAGTCAAGTGGGAAGCCTGGTGAGCTGGGGAGGATAGGATCTCTTCCCCCTCCCTGCCCTGCAAGTCTTTAGCCGCAGCTGTAGATTCTTTAGACCTGGAAGATCTTTCTGGGTTGTAGAAAATGGGAAAGTGAATCAGAAGGAATATGTAAATCATCCAAACAGAGGATTTGTTTGGTGAAGGGGTGGCATTATGTTACGTGTAAGGGGAAGGACCAAGTTACAAGTTCAGATCCAGCCAAAAGAAATTAGTCAATCAATTCCTTCAGTTACACCAACTGCCAGCCATAACTCTTCAGTAAGTAGCACTACACTTTCTTATGATCCATCCATGTTAAGAACATAGAAAATAATAAGAGTTCAGTGGCACTTTAAAGATTAACAGAATTTATGGTATGAGCTTTCATGAGTCACTGTTCACTTCTTCAGGTATCTGCCCATTTTGATCTTTCAAGAATATGGCTTTCAAAGACCTATACGAAGAAAGAAGACAGGGAAACCAATCTTCCCTGCCCATTTGCTTTCTTAATATTTTTGGCTTTTCTACCTGCCTTTTCCTCAGATCTGTTTTCCAAAGTTTCTTCATTCCGTATATTAGGATTGCTCTTTTTCCAACAAAATGTTCATCTAACAATTCAGTTTTCACAATAAAATCTTCTTAAGTACAGCAAAATTGTTACTTTGTACTATTTAATGGGAAGAAATAGTCATATCCTATTTATATGTCAGATACAATGAAACAGTATTAAATCATTTCATGTAACTTCACACATTACTCTAACAATGCAAACCTGCAAACTGAATGAAACAGTGTTCAAATTCACTGAAAATCAACCAAGGCCTTTTGCTCCCTTAAGTTGTGCACTTAACACTGAAATCATCATTCTACAGTGCCCTCTTCTGGGAACTTCTACAAGTTCATTCCTTCGTCACATCCTAAATTTTGCACAAACTGGCTAAACTATGCTTGCGGGGGGGGGGGAGGAAGGGGGGATAATCAGTGCCATGATCTTTATGCCATTTAACAACTGCTCTTGCAAAGCTGTGTAGCAAAAAGTGGCACTGCAAGAACACAAATAACATAATATTCTGAACACAACAAGACAGCTAGTAAACACCTTTAATTAACAGATGTCCTAGGTATAGGCAGCCTTCTGAAAATATATGTAATCTAAAGCTATGAATCTCTTTACACAAGCATGGGTCCCAAATTGCTTACAAGAGTGTCAGGTAGATTTAATAAACAAACAGTATTCAGTAAAGATTAGAAATATCTCCTCAAGCTTTATAGCCCCAAATGCTTTCATGAAGACACAAGCCTTGACACACCAAAGCTGTAACTAACACACTCCTACCCAGCAATGTGTGATCCCTATGGGAAATGTTTCTTGCCCAAATCTAGCACTTTCATGCACAGGAGGTTGCTGTGGGATGAGGAAAGAGGGAAATGATTCCTGCATACAAGATCCTAGACTGCATACACAGTTCTGGTCTTGATCCACTTCAGGACTCTTGTTGTAGGACTTTCTCATAATCAAACTACCACTCCAAAAGGATTTCTGGATCATGGCAGAACTGGATGCACAGGATCAACTACTGGCTGAGGCTTCTGTTTTCTCCTGTGAGTCTTGCACCTTTAGCATTCACACCTTCCAGTCAAAAGGGAAAACTATGATCTATTCAATATTTTCTAGTAGCTTAATGTTAAGCACCATCAAGTCACTTCTGACGACCCTATGAATTAATGACCTCCAAAGCATCCTATCATTAACAGTCTTGCTCAGATATTGCAATCTTCATTAAATCAATCCATCTCATGCTGAGGCTTCCTCTTTTCCTACTGCCATCAACTTTTCCTAGAATTATTGTCTTTTTCAGTGACTCCCATCTTCTCATAATGTGGCCAAAGTACAATACTCATTCTGGATTCTTGGGAGAGTTCAAGCTTGATTTGACCTAGAATCCTTTTTTTTCCTCCTTCTTTTTTTTTGCTATCCCATGCTATCTGTAAAACTTTCCTCCAATACCATGGTTCAAATTAATCACTTTTTCCCCATCAGCTTTTTTTCATTGTTCATAGTCATACATAATAGTGGGGCATACCATAATTTGAATTATCTGTATCACCAGTGACCCATGCTTACACTCCAGAATATTTTCTAGCTCCTTCATGACTGTCCTTCCCAGTCTTAATTGCTTTAACGGACTTTGGTTATTCCAAACCTAAACTGGAAACTAAGCAAAGGAATTTGGAACATCAACCTTCAACACCATTTATGTTCTGCTGCAAACTAGCATCATTTCAGGAACAAGAGATTGGTGCTGTCAAACTATTTAGCTAATTGATTGATTCTTGAACAGAGTATAGCTTTCACTCTGGCTTATCTCAATGTTTTTCCATCCACTTTGTTAGAAGGCAGATACCATGCTGTATCACTTCAGGAATATTTATGACCTTGTACTACTGGGGAAATTAAAACAGTTGGACATGCGCTACTGCACTGCCCCTTAAATAATAGCCTTACATACATATTTAGTACACTCATACTACAAAATAAAAATTCCAGAAATAACAGAGGGATAGTATGCCTCCTTTCTTCTTGCAGACCTTGGATAGAGTTGCCAGTTTTTGTGCAGCTTCCAGAGTCTGACATATAGTGCAGATTCAGTGACAAATATGTTGATTTTTATATACATTTTATGGGAAGACTGTAAAAATGTTCTTTTAACCACTCTCTTCATGCATGCTGGTCTATAAGTGATTGATTTATTATGGAAAAAGTGTCTAAGTTCTAGTCCAAGCAGAATTATGGACTATCAGCCAATATATGGACTGCTTGAGAATATTTTAAAGATGCATTTTCTTTCCACCTTCTGTTTAGCGTATCATGTTGACACTCAAAAACACTGTCTTATACAGTTTGAAATGTCATGCTCATTTCAAACTTCAGTTCCTTGCTGTCACACTTTCCTTCAAATTTCCCCCCAAATTGTAATTTGTTACATCCATTCCTTTAACAGGTTTCAGGGAATGATCAAAAGTTTCTGGACTCAAATCTCTTTAGAAACTTGGGAAGGGATATGGAATAAGATACCAAAGCTAACTAGGAGTCAGGCTGCTAGGGAGAATTGGTATAAAATGTTTTATCATTGGTACCTAACACCAAAAGCTTTAGTAAGGATGTCCAATAGTGGTAATAATAAATGTTGGAAGTGTCAGGAGAAGGTGGGACTTTTTTTTCACATGTGGTGGAGGTATCATAGGGTGTATAAGTGTTGGTCCAAGGTTCACTTGGAGCTAGAAAAGATGCTAAAATTAAGTTTGTAATGAAACCTGAGTATTGGTTACCAAGTTTTTTTCCGGACAGTACAGGCACAAATATTATTTCTTTATGCTACAACGGCGGCCAGAATACTGCTGGCTAAAAACTGGAAAGTGAAGACGCTACCCATGACAGAACTTTGGCTAGAAAAGCTATCTGACTTTGCTAAATTGGCGAGACTGACAGTATTAGTCAATAGCTGACCGGAAAATGAATTCCAGAAGCAATGGAAGCTCTTCGTGGACTATCAAACTAACCAATGACGGAATGGAGGCGAGGGAGGGGGGATGAATCTCTCAAGAGAATCAATTAATTAATGACAATCTTGTGTGTGTGTGTGTATATAATCAATAAATATTAACTAATTTAAAAAAAGTTTCTGGATATAGCAACTTTGCTGAAGCTATATGGACCTTTATTCAGAATGGAATGCCTCTGGGGAACCTTATTTATATCAACTTGAACTCCAGGATGGAAGAAAGAATATAAATGTAATAATAAATTTAAGTAAATGTCATCATAGACCCCATTTTCCATGTTTTTCCTCCAGGGAAAGAGAAGAGAATAAAACAAGGAAAAGTGTAGCACATGGATCCCAAGTAAGGCAGTATGAAATAGCAGACTCCAACATCTGTATTTCTCATATAATACTGTAAGATGACCACATTAACTTATAGTTTTTGTTTTGGGGGAATGTGAATGAACTGGAAAATGCCAAAGCTGAAGGGTTTTTAAAATATAGAACTGCTTAAAAAAATTATATGAATTATTTAATTATATCAATTATATGAATCTTCTATGTTGGGTGATGTGGGTAAAAAATTGGGTTTACTGCTTTTCCACAGCAGTCAAACAGCATAAGAATATTTCTTTACAAAACTACTTTTCCAGCTACCCACTTCTCTTCACACCCCCAGATAATCTCAAGCTAATTCTTCAGTAAAGGTAAAGGTAAAGGTATCCCCTGTGCAAGCACCGAGTCATGTCTGACCCTTGGGGTGACGCCCTCTAGCATTTTCATGGCAGACTCAATACGGGGTGGTTTGCCAATGCCTTCCCCAGTCATGACCGTTTACCCCCCAGCAAGCTGGGTACTCATTTTACCGACCTCGGAAGGATGGAAGGCTGAGTCAACCTTGAGCCGGCTGCTGGGATTGAACTCCCAGCCTTATGGGCAAAGCTTTCAGACGGCTGCCTTACCACTCTGCGCCACAAGAGGCTCAATTCTTCAGTACATTACTCGGAAAACATAGAAAACTCTTTTATTTTAAATTCCAGACTTGTTTTCTCAAGAGTACATATAAACTTAATTAGCCCATACTTCAATTAATAATGTAAATTTGGACTTTAAACCCCAGAATTTTATGAATACATAACAGACTGATAGTAAAAGTACCGAGGTTGGAATATTTATGAACTTTTTAGTAGAGTCTAAGCCCACAAAAACCGGAGATGGAAGGCAGATTTAGGTGCACGAATATGGGATGCACACTTCTATTGTTTTCAAGGTGAAGACATTTAAAATATATATATATCCTAGAATCATAGAGCTGGAAGGGACCACCAGGGTCATCTAGTTCAAACTCACAACTACCTGCCCACCCACTCACAATCTAAATTAATAAAATCAGCATTTCCTACTGAGCAGCCTCTTGAGCATCGCCAAGTCCTGACTTGGGGAGAGGCATCTCAGAGGATGGTGCTGGAAGATTCCTGGTCTACCCTGTTGATTTGCAGAGATCATTGACAATCTTACATTCATGCTATTTAATATTTATTTATTTAATTTATTAATTATTTTATTTGTATCCTGCCACTCCTATAACATGGCTGATGGCAGGTTACAATCATAAATATACATTAAAATCTCACTAAAACAATAAAATCCCTATATAAATCCCCCCCAAGCAGCAAAAGATCCAGCCCCCTGACATAACAGACTGCATGATGGCACAGTGCCTTGGGGGCAATTCCAGGGGTGCCTGATGATCTGACTAGCCAGTAACTAGCCAGATCTAACTTGCCCTGGCCTTAACCAAAGACCTGCCCTGGCCTTAACCAAAGACCTGGCAGGAGAGCTCTGACTTGCAGGCCCTGCACTAAAATGCAGATGATACTCAGCAATAATATTCTTTCCAACCTAATTTCAAGAATGTTTTGATGTTCTGAACTGGTGGAGTCAGTAAAGGGCTGAAATTTAATCCAGATAAGACAGAGGCTCTCTAGGTTAGCAGAAAGGCAAACATGAGACTAAAAATTTCTCCTGTATAGTATGGGGTTATGCTCCCCCTGAAAAGCCAGGTTTGCAACTTGGGAGTGCTACTCAACAGAACAGTCACCTTAAAACATCAGGTGGCTGTGTGAAGTTTTGGCTGGCGCATCCCCTGGTTCTGGGTCAGTTAAATCTAGCCACATTGTTCCATGCCTTGGTTACATCCAGAGAGGATTACTGCAATGTGCTCTGAGGCTATCCTTGAAGAGTGTTCAGAGGCTGCAACTGGTACAGAATGCCACAGATAGACAGCTGGTCAGAACCAGCTGTCAAGAGCATGATACCAGATATCTCTTTGAAGGGAGAAATGGATACAAATCAATTAGATAAAGCAAGGCAATTACTTGGTTATAGCTCAACAGCATCTTTTACTTCACAAGAAAAGGTCCAATAAATATTACTTTATTATCTCTTGAACATGCAGTAAAACATGTGTGAAGCTATGGGTTTAAACAAGATGGGATTAATCATACCTCAGCTCCACCCATCCATTTAGGCTCATGAGGAAATTCAGCACATAAAACATCTTTTGATTGGTCAGTTCCCAGGACATGATAGTACAACTTCTGATGCAGGTTTGTTGATGTCTCAGTTCCTGGGGCAAGCAACATATTTAATTACATATATGTAAACTATGCCTCATAGATTGCATAGCTCAGAAGCTACTGATTTGATTAGGTAACAAAGACCCATTAATGGAAAGAAGCATAAATTTTGTAACACTCATATGTTTACTGGAAATGTGAAGAAACTATGTAAAATTTATTTGCCTTTTAAGCATGATTTTTCTTTGATATTTAAGTCTAACACAGTTACATTTTAAGAATTCTGCTGTATGTTAAGCTATATAAATATCATAAATAAAAAGAATATAGATTGACAACAAAGAATATTCAGAGATATTCTCCTCTCAGAAAAGTTTCAATGGAAAATTCAAGTGACTTCCAAGGTGATCCTATGCAGGCATACATCATTCTAAGTCAATATTTAAAAAATTAACTCTGTTTAGGATTGCAGCATCAAGGGACAGAAGACTGTGGCTGGGCAAGAAGACAAAACAAGAAGCAGTCACAGGAGGCAGAGAAATTAAGGGATGGGGAGCAGAGAGAGAGAGAAGTCAAAGGAAAGGGCACAGCACTCAGAACAGAAAGTAGGTGAAGGAGAGAGGACAGAGACATTCTTCCTCTTCAACCATTTCTGTATGCTACTCACCATCACTTTTCCCATCTTGGTTTGGGTAGCAGTTGTAGAACATGCCTTTACCATCATGGGTCCAAGACATACAACTGAATTTTACCATTTCTAGTACATCTGGAAGTTCTTCAGTACCATCCACCTTCATAAATTTAATTGTTACCCAGTCCGACCCACTAGAACTCAAGCCATATGCAAAATATTCACCATCTTCACTGAATGAATAACCTGCACATCAAAAACATACCGTGCAATGATCATCACATAACTTCACTGTATTTTACATTATACTGAATGGCTTTCTAACATTTGTTCCCAAGACATGGACAACAATTAAACACTTGACAATTACAGAACTTCCTGAACTTCCATAAACAAAAACATGTAGTTTTCAGCTGTTCCTGTTTAAGACAACGTGATTAAAGAATTCTAAATACTATACTTTTAATAAAATCCATGACACTGACCTCGCAAAGCCACAGTGCCATCCTCTGAAAGCTTATTTGGGTCTAGAAATACTTTGGCATCTGCATCCAAGGCATCTTGCACATATAACACACGTTGGTTCTGAAGTCCAGTATTATAAAAGTGAAAATACCTAGAACATACATGTTCATAGATAAAAGAGTAACTTGTAATTTTCTGATCAGCAATAACAATCTACAACAGAATAGCGGATTTTGAGTGTAAACACCCGCCCCCTCGATCAGATGGTACAGGCTACTTGTTCCAAGAAACTGGCATAAATCCAGTCGGGCAGAATATAGCACATCATAACAGTTAGGCATGGCTTGTCATTTCTTGAGCAAGTGTAGAAAGTGCATTGGGCTCCTATTGTCCCACCATTATTTTTCCACTACATGAACAAGCCATGATTTCACCATAAGAATGAACTATGTGCTACTATTTCCCATGCCTTAAGAGGGCAAGAAGGAAAGGGAGCAGAAGTAGAGAAGGCCAAGGAAAAAAACTAATGACTTAACAAATGCCACATACCAACAGCTAGCAGGTGTGACAGACTACACTTTTAAAAAGAAGTGCTGTACAAACAGCTAAAGGACAGTGAAAGGTTAATACTTCACAGAAACAGAGAACCTTAAGTGACAGGCTGCTTCAAGTAATCTGATTGATCAACATCAGCTGAGCAGTGAAAGACTGGAGAGCTACATGCTGAAAAGAGAGTCAGAGTTCTGCCTTGACTGAGTTGAGTACTGAGAGTCTGATTTCAACCTTAGATGAAAGCAGTTTGACACAGACAGGAGAACTGAGGGAAAGCTAGCAAGGGAAATTTGGGAAACAGGCAAGAATTCTGGCCAAAGAAAAGGGGTTGATCTTGTAGTGAGAAGATTTCCCTACCCAGTCAAACAGGGAGTTATCTTTGAAGAGTGCAGAGATCACTGGTTTGGTTTGGTTAGAAAATGCTTTTAGAGACTTAAGAGTCAGTTAAAAATTTTAAATGAGTACTGGTGTTTCAAGAGAAGGTATTTGGGTACTGGAAAGAGTGCACCAGCCTTCTGGAAACCAAAAGAATCAGAGAATACTCAGAGAAACTGTACTGGAGTGTTTGGGAAAACACTAGAATAAAAACCTCTCAAAATAAAGATGCAAGTAACTCTCATTACACTGAAACTTAAGCAAATATATCTTAACTGATTTACCTCAGAAATGTTACCCATTTCACCTGATATTTTCCCTCTATGTTAAATAAAATGTTCTGTTATTTTTGAATTTTAAAATTCCACAAATGTGGAATATTGTACTATGACAGGGTGGGACAGCCAGAATTATTCAGCAAAGAAGAAAATACATTAGGGCTGCTCAGTCGGTAAAGCTGAAGGGAGAGGAAATCTTGCCTCTGAGGGAAATGAATGGGGGCTATTATCAGGTTTTTATACAGCAGCTCCAAATGGGGGGAGTTTTGCTGGCCACCCTTTTAGACTGCAGGCAAGCAACGCAATCATACCAACAGTATGAGGAAAGTGAACCTACAAGTTCGATTGTCAGATCTTCATTTCCCATATATCAGTGGAGCTCAAACTAGCCCCTTTAACCAAGTATTTAATAAAATTCAGCTTCATTAATAGTTTTTGTATTTTTCTTCCTTGTTATTTGGTTGTACCAGGCCATGGTTTTTTGTTCTGTGGTGGACCAAGTGGACATTGTTTTACTTCAGGTGGACCATTAATTTTTTAGCAATCCCTTACGTACCTTTTTCCTTTCTTGAAATGACAGCTATACTTGGGGTAGTCATATAGTTCAGTCATCCGCTCTTTAAACAGTCCTCGGACAGTGCATTGTTCAAGAAAAGGCACAGTGATCTTATTTTGTGCCTCCACAAAAGCCTAGGGGTTGAAAAACAATTATTAAAAACTGAATTAGAACATATTTTATAAGCAAGAGCACTTATTATGCTAGGGGAGAAAATGTTACAATACTTGGGTGCCACCTCATAATTAAGGTTCCGGAAACACCTGAATGTAGCCCTACATGCTTTTCCAGGAACACTAGCACAATTACAGGGCTACCCACATTAAGCAATGAAGTTCTGCCAAGCAACCTACACAATAATACCTTAGCTAAACAGGTTATCTAACTTTGGGGACAGGATCTGTCTGGTTCTCCAATTACCATCCTTTCATTTCCATAGCTCTGGTGAAATGTGTTTTTGCATACAAGTTTTCAGGCAGATTGCTGCAGAGAGATTAGGAATTAAGCATTCATTTCATCTTTATCTAGCAACTATACAGGTTGTCAATCTAGTTTCTGAACGCAAGATAGATCAAGGTGAATAGCCGTCATAGTCTGTCGGTAGCAGTAGAAAAGAGCAAGAGTACAGTAACTAACACGATTTGTGGCAAGGTCTGAGCTTTCATGAGTCACTGTTCACTTCTGCAGGCTAAAGGGACTCTTGCAACCTGCTTTGGGGTATAACCACTCTGTATAGGAATATACACAGTTCTGCGTAACAACCTAAATAAACAAAAAGGTCTTTAAAGAGATTTAAGGGGCAACAACTACTACCTTAATGGAACTCTTCATCTACATTCAATTGTGCCTTGCCAAGTTCACCCTATTCGGGAAAAGCCTGATCAATTTATCTCAAGTGAAAGTAATAACAAGTACATTGGATTGCCGCCTCAGAATTACATCTGAGATGGTTTACAAGCAGATCCTGAGATGCTGCAAATTCAATAAAAGGGAAGAGAAGAACAGAATAAAGAGTTAAATCAAGAGTTCAAGAGGGAGCATAATATATTAGTTCCTATAAAATAACCCAGCGGTTTTTACAACGTAGTTCATAGCACTAAAAAAGAAATCAATTTCTTTTTAAGAGGCCACTAGAGAGCACAAAGATATTACGTTCCAGTTCAAGGCCCCAAAGAAAGTGATACGGAAAAGTTAATTTCAGACTTTTTGTACTACAACCAGAGTTACAATATTAAGTTTTCCATGTCGGGCAATGGCAACAAAATGAGGAATGCCTGGTACTTTTAGAGAGGACAGTTAACTGTGGCCATTTCCATTTTCAGGTCATCCTACAACTGACTTTGTAGCAGAATCTTGGCCTGAACAGTTACTATTCCAAAATATTGGTTGATAGGACCATTCTAAAAGGAAATCCACATGTGCTGTTTTTCAAACTAGATCCAGCACACTTTAGCTTGGATATATTAATTACAATCTCCTTGGACAGAAGAATTTCCAAAGTAGTGCTTTTGCAACTATTTGGCACAATTTGGTGGTACTCTTCAAGTATGGTTTTAAATTCCGGTTTGCATGGCTATTATTTCGTTTACACTGCCAGGCACCTTGAATTCTGTAAGGTAGAAAGGTATACGCTCTAAATGATATCTAAAAAGGAGCTCTTGGGGGAACTCCAAGAGTAATTTGGGGATTCAAATTGGAGGTCTGCAAAAGGGAGAATCAGCCAAATTGTGCTCCTTTCTGAGCGCAGTACTTTAAAGCAAGATGAGACCCAGTCTGTGATTTTCCTTTCCAACTATACAGTGGCCCCTTTCACAGGGCCATTTTAAAATGGCTGTTATTCATTGTAGGCCTAACTCCAAGTAAAGTGGCACTGGGATGAAGGTTTCTTATAGCATAGTTAAATTTATCAATGAGCAATGCCCGAAGCACTCTAGCGATTTCAAGCCATGACATCATTTTCCTGTCTTTTTCACAGCGCATTAATTTCCATATTTTTTCACTGTTCTAGTTTTTGTGCTGTAGCACTAGACCATGGGTAGCCAAACTGTGGCTCTCTAGATGTCCATGCCAGCAAGGGCTCATGGGAATTGTAGTCCATGAACAGCTGGATAGCCACAGTTTGGCCACCCCTGCACTAGACCAATATTTTAGTGTTATAATGCCAGCATTCAGTAAGTAACCATATGCTGGCAATATAGCACTGAATTGCAATATTGCCCTAACACTAAAGCACAAAAGCTAAGCATCTCTGAGATCCAACTGCACACATCACATGCACATAGCTCATCTTTGAAGAAAAACTGCACACATCACTGGAATATCCATGCATGAGTCTTTTAAAAAGAATAATAGCAGCTCAAAACTCCAAACTGGCCATTTTAGGAAAGCTGGAGGGCAACTGGCAGATAAGAGACACGATCACAGTAGATAAACTATTCCTGACTCTTTCTATGCACTGAAAAACTGTCAGGAAGAGCCTGACCTTTCCCCAGAAAGTATTTATATGAGCCTGGAGACCCACCTATTTTAAAGTGAAATGTCCATTATCAGTAGCCACACCTTCTTCTCTAGAACTTTCAAAATATATAAGAAGCCTGTACTGGATATGGCAAATACAGCTAGATGACACAACAGGCCATTTTAAGACTTTGTTACTCAAACACTGTATAATCCAACCTTTTTCAACCTTTTGACCATGGAGGAGCCCCTGAAAAAAATCCAGGCTTTGGGGAGCCCCGAAGTGATGGCAGCTGGCCATGCCTCCCTGTCATGCCCCCAGACGTGATGTCACTACCCATGTTAAGGGGCAGGCTTAAGGAAGACTAAGAGGGGGAGAGACAGGAGGTAGTTTAAGCTTGGAGAAGGTGTGCAGGATTTGCCCCCCCCCTGGAGTGGAAACCACTAGAGAACTCACTGATGCTCGGGGGGAGGGGAGGGAGCAATGGAAGCAACCAGTTCCCTAGTTTATTTATTTATTACTTGAATTTATATATATCCCCTCGACCAGCCAGGCCACAGTCTTGCTATCCTACTGATGAGAGTGGGAACAGATGGACACAATGGGAGATCCCAGAATGAATGGCAGGAACCCGCCCTGGCCTCAACCATATGCCTGGCAGAAGAGCTCCATCTTACAAGCCCTGCGGAAAGTTGACAACTCCAGCAGGGCCTTAAGCTCTTCTGGGAGCTCATTTCACCAGGTTGGGGCCAGGACTGAAAAGGCCCTGGCTTAGGTCGAGGCCAGGCGAGCTTCCTGAGGGCACGGGACTACCAGTAAGCTCATACCCACAGAGCGAAGAGCCCTGCGGGGGGCATAAGTGGTCCTGCAGGTAAGCAGGACCCAGACCCTGTATAGCCTTAAAGGTCAAAAACAAAACCTTGAACTTGATCTGGAAACAGACTTTGTAACCAGTTGGAAATCCCTGGTCTAAAGCAACTTCTCTAGTCCCATTTTTCTTACAGCAGAGGTTTTTTTTTAAGGAAAAAAGGCTTGTGTATATTTTCTAGAACCAATAACATATGACATCTGAATGTAGTCTAGGAAAAAATATTATAGAAACCTAACTGTGGACTGTTACTTTGATCTACAAAGTCTTCTTTAATGGCCTGTGATACATAATGAAGTAGTAGGCGAACCAGTGAAACATAAGGTCAAGATGTCAGAATGATTACTGAGATATTGCAAATGCGATCTGTTAAGGTTTGCCAACTCTAGTCTTCTCTGAAAGTTCTAGTCCAAGGAATTCCTGTTGGTTGATCAGAGGGAATCGCCATCTTCTTTCCCAAAAACACTTAGATAATAAGACACAAGATTCCTTTAAAGTGAGTTTGTTAAACATCTGGTGCTGCAGTGCTCTTCAGCTGAGTCATCCACTCTGTGAGTAACTGATGTGGCCTCTAGTTTTTGTATGGATAGTATCTGTAGTAGATCAAGTGGCAGAGAAACTTTCTAATACGGTAAAAGAAGCGGGGAAGGAGTTGCCTTAATGCTATCAGGAAACCGCTGTAGAAGTATCAAATTTCTGTTTTCATAGAAAGAAGCTTCAGGTTTCAAAAGGTTTCAGCCCAAACTAGCGGTCATAGTATCCCTCCCTGCTCCTCATGGGAATGATAGTAGAAAGCAAAGGTGACAGCAGCATCCCAAGAAGTCTTCAGAACAGCATCCTGCAGCCCATGTTTTTCAGAAAAATGGTTGCACTGGGAGAGATCAGAAGTCCAATCCGACCCCTCTGGAGGTAGCCTGACCTGATGGCCATTCACACAGTGACGACACTTGATCTTGTCAGGGGTATCACTTTGAGTGGTCTCATTGAGAATGAAAAGCTCCTTCAGCTCTCCTAGCAAGAAATGCCTTTCCACATCTTGCTCCTCATCTACTACATAGCTGCTGAGTGTCTTCTTGTGGGTTTGTCACTGGAAGACCTTTTCTTCAAATGTTCCTGTAGAAAGTAACCGGTAGATATAGCAAGTCTTCTGACCATCCCTCCACATGTGGGCCATGGCTTGTTTATCATTGGCTGGATTCCAGTCAGGGTCAAGCATCACAAGTCTGCTTACTCCTATCGGGTTTAAGCCACAGCCACCAGCTTTGCTACTTAGCATGAAAATGAATTCAAGGCTAGAGACAGCATTGAAACATTCAACTATCTTGGCTCTCTTTTGAATGGACATGGTGCCATCCAGTCGAGCATACAGGTACCTTCAAGTTCTGCAGAGTTTCTCAGAGGTCCAGTGTCTGTGTGTAATTAGACACAGGGACTACCATATCATGGCTGGTACTCCTGGTAATGGCCAAGATATAGTCCAAAGCCAGCATCTTTTCTGACAGCTGCAGTTCTCGGGATTTAATGTTACAGCCAGGAGGGAACAACTCCAAAGAACCCACAAAGCTTTCCTCCTCCACACATTTCTCATAGATCAAAGCAGGGTGATTGCTGAGCTTCTTCAAAGATGTGATTGAAGAGAAAGACGAAACACTGATCTTCCCATCTTTCAGATCTTCAGCTGGTTTTATTTATTTATTTACATAGAACTAAACAGAACAATTCATCAAACTTAGTGATTATAATGAATGAAAGGTAACATTAATAACAACAGAGAAATAACAATCTAACATAGTGAACAATCTAACAGGTCCATGGTTGGTGATATTTGTCACATGGGTTCAAGGGAGGGAGGTTTGGGGGCCCAGTAGATGCTGTTTAGTTTTGGTTGACCTCAACCAAATACCTGGTGGAGAAGCTCCCTTTTGGAGGCCCCATGGAACTGTTTTAGTTCCCTCAGGATCCTGATCTCTAGGAGCTCATTCCACTACGTGGGGGCCAGGCAGAGAAGGCTCTGGCCATGGTTGAGGTCAAGTGAATTTCCTTGGGGCCAGAGATCACTAGCCAGTTGGAGGTGGTAGAGTGCAGAGCTCTTTGAGGGGCATAGGCAGAGAGACAGTCCTTCATGTTCACTGGGCCCAGACCACATATGGCCTTGAAGGTCATTACCAAGACCTTGAGTCTGATCCGGAATTTTACTGGCAGCCAATGCACTTGTTGGAGGATGGGTCAAATGTGGAACCTCCATGGTGTTGCTGAGAGGATCATCGCCGCCACATTCTGGACCAGTTGCAGTTTCCAAATCAAAGTTAAGAGTAGGCCAGCAAAAAGAGAGTTGCAGAAGTCTAGCCTAGAGGTGACCGTCATGTGGATCACTGTGGCTAAGTTCTGGGGCCAAGCAGGGCACTAACAGTTTGACTTGGCAAAGGTGGTAAGCCAGCTGTGCTACTCTTCTGACCTGGGCCTCCATGGAAAAGGAAGGATCCAGGATCATGCCTAGGTTCTTGGCAGAGTGAGCTACTGATAGCTGCATACCCTCCAGGTTGGACAGACACACTTCTTCACTTGGACCCTTTCTGCCCAGCCACAGGACCTCCGTCTTTGAAGGACTGAGCTGAATAGGAGTTCCTGAGATGAGCACCTGCTGTGGTGTGTTCAAGTTGTTGATGCCTGATGTTTGGCTGTCTGAGTTCTTCAGCCTGTGGCCCTCATCACATATAACCAGCCCAACAGGCCTTTCTGTAGAACTTCAGCATGAAGGCGAAAAGTCTCATATGAAATTATCAAGATAGGAGAAGGAAAGAGTTCCTTCTTACTCTGGTTCATAAAGCTAATTATCTTCTTGTTTATCTCTTCCTTGGAGCCTCCAACAATAGCCAGCAGCTCAATTCTTCCTGAGCGCCACATGCCTACTTCATTGTACCAGTTTTTCACCAGGCTGGAGGGGAGATCATGATCACTTTATCAATTTCAGGCTTGTAATCCAGACTCTGGCGCAAGGGCATTCACATCGGAGTGATACACTGCAAGGTCTTACCCAGACCCATCTCATTTGCCATGATGCAGCCATGACCTCCAGGAATCTGACAGCTTGTAACACAATCCCATAGGAACTTCACCCCCTCTCTCTGATGTCGTAAAATATGACTAAGAACAGGATGCACCACATGAACAGGCACTATTTCCTTGTCCATTTTCAATTGGTCCTGAGCACTCAAAGATGGAGGTTTATACAGCACCTTCTTCAAAAGGATCATGGAGAGTATGCTTTACTCCTGCATGTTTTATACCCAATGCCTGAAAGCCCAAGGAGCCTGTATAATTTGGAATGGGCACTTTGCAAGGTTTTGACAAAATGCTGTGGATAAAGGCTTCATGTTTGCTACCATCTAGGATGTGAGGTCTATTGGTTAACTGAGTCAAGGGCTTCCAGAAAGGTGACATAACACTCTGTTCGCACTTTTGATGCCATGTTTCTTCCTCTTGGAAGTTTCTTCTGGATGCCAGTCTTCATCATACATAGAGCCATCATCTCTCGGCTTCCTCTTTGCCAGCTGGGAGCCAGGCTTCTCCTCCTAGAAAGACTAAAAGGCTGGCTGGGACTTATTGAAGCAGGAGAAACTGCAGGAAGCCCAGGGGCCAGCAACTATTTCAGCGAGGAGAAAGGGCGGGCAAGGCGGGCAAGGCAAGGGTGGGCTGTTCAGGTCACCAGAAGAAACACCGGGGAGCGGTTAGCTGACTGGCCACATACCAGGGCCCCCAGCAATGCACAAGGTGCTGCAGAAGGTGGTGACGTGGGGACAGCAGAGCTTTTTTCTTTGCTGTAGCTCTTCCATTTCCACCACACTTATCTACTTATACAGAAGTCATAGATCTACTTTTCCAGTGTCCATCACTTTCCCCGATCTACAGAATTTTTCTGTCTCTAGTTCTAAAATGTCCCTGCCTCTAATGATGTTAGTGGGGAGCCTTCCAGCATCAACAGTCAGCTGTACATTCCTTGTATGATGTGTGTTAAAAATGGGAAATTTCTAAATAACCCTCCTCATGTAATTCAGTGGGAATAATTATATTATTACTTTTATGAAACCAGTTTTTGAAATGGAAACTGTTAGGACCACATTACTGTATCTGCTTCAGTAAGCCTCACGACTTTCCTATGGCAACTTAGACCATCTGGTTCAGCTTTGTTGGCTCAGTTTTGGCTAAGTCACTGGATCTTCTAAGATGAAGCCTCACCTGCATATCCTGAAAGCAATAATCTCTAGTTCTATTCATAATCTCATAATATGTGCAATTGGAGAGGGAAGGGAAAGGAAGATCATATTTGAAAGCTTTAAGAGGTTTTAAATCAGGACCAGCACTGTCTAATCTGATGAACAGCCTCCCTCCAAGGCATCAGTCTCTCTCACCATGAGTACCCAAGATACTTTAAAAGGGAATTGTGAACAGAGCTATAACTTCTCTCCTGCACCAGCTGCAACCCAACATATCCCTTCTTCCATAAGCATTTTACCAGGAAGTTAATTCATTCAATGATTTGTATCTCATTTCACTACACAGCATATACCAAATTGGTTATTTTATTGATTGATCTGATTTGTTGATTTCTCAGAGCACTCCCCTTGTCCCGGCTGTCTCAGGGCAGTATATAAACTTTATTAAAACATAAAAAACATAATCAGTTAAACTAAAACAGCAATTAATGTCCTTGCTCCCAGGTCTTGTCACAATACTCGTCATGATTTCTTCCACATTCCTCGCTACATCTTCATCACATATGAGGGAGAGTGTTTTGGAGGGTGGGGGGGGTCTTAGATGTTACTGGTAGCCTGACCTCAACTTAATGCCTGGTGGGAGAGCTCCATTTTGCAGATCCTGTGAAACTCCATGAGCTTTGACAGGGCCTGCGTCTCCTCTGGGAGATCATTCCACTAAGTGGGAGCCAGGACCAAAAAGGCCCTGGCCTTCATCAAAGCCAGGTGAACCTCTCTTGGGCCAGGGATCACCAACTTGTTGGAACCAACAGAACGTAGCGCTCTTGGGGGACATACTCGAAGAGTCTCTCAGGTACACTGGGTTCAGACCACGACAGCCTTAATAGTCAAAAACAGCACCCTGAACTTAATCTGGTATTCCACTGGAAGACAATGCAGCTGCCTGAACACATGTTGTATGTGTGCCCGCCATGAAGTTCTTGTGAAGACCCTGGCAGCTGCATTTTGAACCAGCTGTAGTTTCAGGAGTAGGGACAAGGGAAGACACCTGTAGAATGAGTTCAGAAGACTAATCTGGAGGTGATCATTGTGGATAACTATGGCTAAGTGATCTGGGGTCAGGTATGGCACTAGTGGCTTAGTGTGTTGAAGATGGAAAAACACCTGCTGAGTTACTCTGGTGACTTAAACCTCCATGGAGAGGGAGGCATCAAGTATTACTCCGAGATTCCTGGCTGTTTGTGCAGCATCCAGGCAGGGTAAGTGGGCTTCTTCCACTACCTTTCTGCCCGCCATAGGACCTTTGTCTTTGAAGGGTTCAGCTTCAGGTGACTCTACTTTAACCAGTCAGCCACAGCTTCCAGATACTTGGCAAGTTGTTCGGTGTGTGTGTGGAGTCTGGCCAGCCACTAATTAGGAGATAGAGCTGGTGTCATTTGCATACTGATAACATCCAAGTCCAAATCTCTGGTCCAGCTGGGCAAGAGGGTACATAAAGATATTAAATAGTGTTGGGGAAAGGTCCATCCCCTGCCGAACTCCACATCTGCACCCTCTGTTTTTAGCCCTGGAAAAATGTGACTAGCCACTATAGTGCTGTCTCTCATATTCGAACCTCAGTGAAGCAGCAAGCTAGAAGCTCATGGTCTACACCAGGCTTTCTCAACCAGGGCTTTGTGAAACCCTGAGGTTGCTTGACAGCCTTGGAAGGGTTTCCTGAATGACTGGAAGTAAATTAATTTGTCATGCCTTTTTAAAATGTGTTAAACATTTATCAGGTGATATGATCATAAACAGTCACATTGACCTGCCCCCCCCCCAATGGCCAATAATTTGCCTGGGGTGGAGAGGGGCCCCAGGTGAGCATGTACACAGCTATGCTTCCCAACCATATTCTACTTCTGGGGTTTCTTGAACCTAAAGAATGTTTCATGGGTTTCTCAACAGTAAGAAAGTTGATAAAGGCTGGTCTATAAAATCAAATGCTGCCATGAGATCTAACATCAGAAGCAGTGCAAATTTGCCTCGGTCTAGCTGCTTCTGAAGGCCCTCCATCAGAGCGATCATAGCTGTTTCTATCCCCTGGTCAGGCTGGAAGCTGGACTGAAAAGGGCTCAGGATCAAAGCTTCTTCTAGGTATACTAGGAGTTGGTCCGTGGCAGCCCTTTCCCAAGAATGCTAAATGCAAGATGGGACAGTAGTTAGCAGGGTCCCTTGGTTCCAATGCTTTCTTTAGGAGAGGCTGAACCACAGCCCCTTTCAACCCCTCTGGGAATTGTCCTAAAGAGAGAGAAAGATGGATGATCTTTTGAAAAGGACCTCCTATTTGCTCATTGAATGTTTTTAGAAGCCATGAGGGGCAGGGATCCAGTGAGCATGTGATCGTCCTAACCATGACTAGCAACCTATTCACTTTGTCCTGGAACAAGCACTTGAAGCTATAAAAAGTCACCTCCAAAGGCGATCAAAGGGCCTTTGGTCCCTTTGTTCACTTTCTGTATTAACCATTGGGGGTTAAGGTAGCAGCAGAGTGACAAAATTTCATCTGCAAAGTGGCTTGCAAAGGCCTCATGGCTGATATCCAGTTCCCTAAACTTTGAATGCCCTTCTTTGAGGGTGGTGAGTGATCAAATTATTCTAAACCACTGTGCCATGTGCAAGCTTGGAGACATGATGGAGGTGGCAAAGAACTCTCTTTACTGACTTCAATGCCATCTCTTAGGCTCTCATAAGCATCCTGTGAGATGTTTTCATACCTCACTATGAGTCAACTCACTCTAGTAATCTATTCTTCTGCTTTTTCTTGTGCAGCTCCCCAGTGCACTAGGAGGCTGGCTTGAGGCGAGAGAGAAGAGGACATCAGGGAGCAATTTCATTGATGGCAGCTGACTCCCGGTTATTCCAGTCACCAACTGGATCATCCAATGAGTTGCTAGGAGGTTCTGGCTCTTGCAGAGCATTCAAGAATCCATCCAGATCCATAAGTCGCCATTAGTGGCCATAAATGAGCACCTCCCCTACCTATACAGGGGGGAAGTGGGACCCTGAGTTGGGTCTTCAGGGCATAGTGGTCTACATGGCACAGCATTAATTGCTACCAGATCCACCCCCAGCCCTGCAGCAAAGATCTGATCCAGCGTGTGGCCTGCTTGGTGGGTGGAGCCAGTAACAACATGCGACAGCCCCAGTGTCACTATGGCTAGAGCCAAACTGTTCCCTAATTGAACACTGCAGTTATAAGCAAACTTACACTGACATCAGTGAGGGGTTAGAAGGATGTAACTCTGCTTTGAATTGCAATGAGAGAGGCCTACACATTTCCTATGCACAATGACAAGGTTCCAGGACTGGGAATCACATTTGAACAATACTCTGCACCTCAAGCTTGCAAAGGTATCTACGGCAAGAAAACTAATATTATAAATAGAGTGTTACCTTTGTTTGTTCACTATCAGGATCTTCAAGCCAGCTGTATGGATCACATACTTTACTGCCATGATAATCTTGAACCTGAATTTAAAAGAACAGACTTTTTAAAAAATCAGCCCTTAAATACATCATGATCAATACAAAATGTTGTTCCTGGGGTCTAATATAGCATGTTAGTATCGAGAGTTAGTGTAGCCAGGCAATCCAAGGATGTCTGACAGCAAGGCAAGGGACACTGGTGGGTGGCTTCACCATTTCCTAGCTCTGTATCATGGCCCCGAGTGTTCTTTGGAGAAACTACCACCCAAATCCTTGGAGGTGTCCCATACAAATATTAGCCAGGGTCGGCCCAGCTTAAGTTCTGAGATCTGACAGGATATGCCTGCCTGGGCTATCCAGGTCAGGCTGAGATGGACAACTAATTTTAGACAGCCACCTGACAGCATAGCAGTGACCTATTCTAAAACATTGAGCCAGCATGTAGCAAGAGTGTTAAAAGAACAGTACATGAGACAGACTGCATGCCAGTCACGATAATTCTGATGCCAAAAAGCCACTGGGGATGAAGTGAAGCAAACTTTTAGCAGTGAAGTAAGATGCAAGAGGAATGAAGTGCTTGGTCTCAACTCAGGATATCCCTTCCTGTCTTCCACAACAGAACAGCACTGTGAACATAGCATCAGGTTCATATAAAACAATGAAATGTTTCTGAAATTGCTATTGTAAAGGCACAGGCATGTTTCTAGTTACTGGTGAATTTCCCTCCATTCTAGCTGTTTTTTTGTGTTCACCACAGGCTGGTAGTTTATACAAAAGATTTCAACAAGCAACAAGAAAACACACTTCACTTCAACTGCTCCTGCACGATTTGGGATGTTTATCAAGAAGCTATTCATTATTTGGCTCATAAGTAAATAAAATTCTGGCTAGGTAGCCTTGCATAGACTTACTCCTGAGATCACAGAGATTGATGGACTAGACTGGAGAAGCACAATAAAATCAGAGTCCAATAGCACCTTTAAGACCACCTTTAAGACCTTTAAGATTTATTCAAGGCGTGAGCTTTCGAGTGCAAGCACTCTTCGTCTTGCACTCGAAAGCTGACGCCTTGAATAAATCGTTGTTGGTCTTAAAGGTGCTACTGGACTCTGATTTTATTGTGCTACTTCAGACCAACACTTTTGAATCTAGACTGGAGAAGCTCCACATCAGATTGCACTTCCTCACAAGCAGCAAGTTTAATTTAAGAATTTCAGTATTGTGGCTTTAGGATATTGAAAACATAGCATTAAATGAAAAGATCAAACTGTGATGCAAAACATGTAATTATTCAGATCATAAGATTCCAAAAACACAGCTGTAGATCCAAGCTGCTAATTCAGTCTGGTCTTCTTGCTGAACAGGTAGCTAGAAACACAGCACAATATTTGGATAGATGTCATTCCTGAAGGAAAATATTGCCTTGCTTAGTTTGCAAGTCACTTAGCAAGCCCCAAGCAAAGCTCAGTTCCCTCAGGACTTTTACCTGCTGACTTCCTAGGGCAACACAAAAGGCAAAAATTGGGGGTATGGATAAACAGCATTTGTGTCAAGACCATGACACCATGTCTTTATTAGGAGGAGGAGAATGGAGAAACTTGCTAGTCCATTACATTCATAGAATCATAGAATCATAGAGTTGGAAGGGGCCATACAGGCCATCTAGTCCAACCCCCTGCTCAACGCAGGATTAGCCCTAAGCATCCTAAAGCATCCAAGAAAAGTGTGTATCCAACCTTTGCTTGAAGACTTCCAGTGAGGGGGAGCTCACCACCTCCTTAGGCAGCCTATTCCACTGCTGAACTACTCTGACTGTGAAAAACTTTTTCCTGATATCTAGCCTATATCGTTGTACTTGAAGTTTAAACCCATTACTGCGTGTCCTCTCCTCTGCAGCCAGCAGAAACAGCATCCTGCCCTCCTCCAAGTGACAACCTTTCAAATACTTAAAGAGGGCTATCATGTCCCCTCTCAACCTCCTTTTCTCCAGGCTGAACATTCCCAAGTCCCTCAACCTATCTTCATAGGGCTTGGTCCCTTGGCCCCAGATCATCTTCGTCGCTCTCCTCTGTACCCTTTCAATTTTATCGACGTCCTTCTTGAAGTGAGGCCTCCAGAACTGCACACAATACTCCAAGTGTGGTCTGACCAGTGCCGTATAAAATGGGACTATGACATCTTGTGATTTTGATGTGATGCCCCTGTTGATACAGCCCAAAATGGCATTTGCCTTTTTTTACCGCTGCATCACACTGCCTGCTCATGTTTAGTTTACAATCCACAAGTACCCCAAGGTCTCGTTCACACACAGTGTTACCTAGAAGCGTATCCCCCATCCAGTAGGCATGCTTTTCATTTTTCTGACCCAGATGCAGAACTTTACACTTATATCTTTATTAAATTGCATCTTGTTCTCGTTGAACTCTGTCTCTATCTTCCGGAGTATTTGCCAGCCCTCCCAATTTGGTGTCATCTGCAAACTTGATGAGTAGTCCCTCTACCCCCTCATCTAGATCATTAATCAATATGTTAAAAAGTACCGGGCCAAGCACCGAGCCCTGAGGTACCCCGCTACTCACCTCTCTCCAGTCTGATGAAACACCATTGACAACAACTCTTTGAGTGCGGTTCTCTAACCAATTCCCTATCCACCTGACTATCTGAAAATCCAGATTGCAGTCCTTCAGTTTATCCATCAGAACATCATGGGGAATCTTGTCAAAAGCTTTACTAAAATCCAAGTAAATGACATCAACCGAATTTCCCCGATCCAGCAAACCTGTTACTTGGTCAAAAAAGGAAACCAGGTTGGTCTGGCAGGACCTGTTGGAGACAAATCCATGCTGACTTCCTTGGATCACCAAATTGTCCTCCAGATGTTTGCAGATCGCTCCCTTTAATATCTGCTCCATTATCTTCCCCACAACAGAGGTCAGACTCACTGGTCTGTAGTTTCCCGGGTCATCCTTCCTCCCTTTCCAGAAGGGTTCTGCAACAATATTAACTCCTCAGCAAGTACAAGTCCTACACTTATACAAACTTGGATGCAAGTTCCAGGCCAAATAAGTTCCAAATAACTGTGGGGTTCTCAGAGATTTCTCTTTTAAGATGGAACAAAGAAAAATCTTCTTCCCCCTCCCAACACACCTTTAAAGGGGTAACAGCATAATGGCTGAAGGAAAAGCATTCCAAAGAAAAATATCAAATTAAGTTTTGCAATTCAATATTTAATGTTTTTTAGACTCCTATATGAGAGAAGCCTATTGGATCTTTGCAGGATTCTGTGATTGTGAAATTTAAAAAATGGTGGCATCAGCAACTGTGATGATCAGCTTAGACCTTAAAAGGGTTTTATACATCACTAGAGGTAAAACCAAGGGAAACAATGGGCACTAGGATGCACACCCCCACTGTGGCCTTTCTGGGGGCAAAAGCTCCTGCCCACCCTGGACTCTTGAGGTCCCACCTCCAAACCTCGAGGAACATTCCTGACCCAGGTGCAACCTGGAAATCTCCTGGAACTGGAGGTCATTTGCAGACTATAGAGATCAGCTCCCCAGGGGAAAATGGTTGTTTTTGAAGAGGGACTCTACAGTGACAACTTGCTTGGGAGGGGTGGGGAAGAGAAGAGCTTTCTTGGGAGGGGGGAACTCCGTGGCACTGTTCTCAAGAGAAGTTGCACGATGCCAATCTCCAGTTGAGACCTGGGGATTTACTGGAATTGCTGGTTATTTCCAGGCACCAAATATCAGCCCCCCTGGAGAAAAGGGTTATTTGAGAGGGAGGACTCACTGGCTTTAGAGGTGCAGAGATGCCAAGCTCCAGGTGGGAAACAAAGAGAAATGCTGTGTGGCCGTAACTACTAATAACAATAAACATCCAATAATTCATAAACTTGTCATAGTTTCCTCCTTCAATTAAAATATTTGATAGCAAAATTTACTTGAAGAACTGGACATTCAGTCTGGACATTCTTCAGTTCAGCTCAATAATAAAATTAATCAAAAAAAGTTGTATGTTACAATCGAACATGAAAACATTGGTTGGCAAAGAACGTACAGAGGGTTTCTCAATATTGCCTCTGTCAGCTTTTCTCGACTTTTTTAACATTGAGAAACCCCAGAAACATTATTCAGGCTTCAAGAAACCCCAGAAGTGGAATCTCCTGTTCCCATCTGGAGGCTACCATCTCTGCCACTGTTAAGGGATGCCAAGGTTCCAGGTGGAACCTGGAGAATGCTCAGAATGAAAGCTGCTCTCCAGACTGCAGAGATCAGTTCCCTTGGAGGAAAGGGCTGATTTGGAAGGATGTGTGTCTATGTGTCTCCGTGGTACTGGGACAGTGCCAGTGTTCATGGCTGCCAGCCTCCAGGTGGGACTTAGGGATCCCCTGGGATGACAGCTCTTCCCAGACTGCAAAGATCACTTCCCCTGAAGGAAAGAGCTGCTTGGGACGGGTTCAGAGAGCTGTGTAGAACTACCCTCTATGCACATGCAGGTGCGCAGAGAGAGAGAGAGAGAGAGAGAGAGAGAGAGAGAGAGAGAGAGAGAATGAATGAATGAATGAATGAATGAACACAGAAGACAAAAGCATTTCTCCCTTCTCAAACTGCCAACCTTATTAACCACATAATCATCTCTCCATGTAGGAAATACCTGTGTGTTTCCCTCCCTGGATTGCTCTGTGAAGCCATTAGTCTGAAGGCCAAATTTAAAGGAAAAGAATCCCATAACAGTCAATGAGCAAGTAAAAAGGCACCATCCTCCTGCAACAGTTTCTTCTGCCTGTTTTCTAGCTACATCTCTTTAATGCAATGGCAATTTGTATAGCTTTGTAAAGTGGTTAAGAGCTGCGGCTTCTAATGTAGCAAGCTGGATTTGATTCCCTGCTCCTCAACATGCTGGGTGACCTTGTCCTAGTCACAGTCCTGTTAGATGCTGTTCTCACAGAGCAGTTTCTCTCAGAGATCTCTCAGCCTCACCTACCTCACAGGGTGTCCGTTGTGGGGAGAGGAAGGGAAGGCTATTCTAAGGCAGGGGAAGTCAACCTGTGGTCCTCCAAATGTCTATGGACTACAAATCCCATGAGCCCCTGCCAGCAAACGCTGGCAGGGGCTCATGGGATTTGTAGTCCATGGACATTTGGAGGACCACAGGTTGACTACCCCTGTTCTAAGGCACTCTGGGCAGTGAAAAGCAGAGTATAAAAAACAACTCTTCTACTGGGAAGGTGCTACTGGGAAAGTGTCTCCACCCTCCACATGTCCCCATGGTTTCTTTGCCCCATCTGTAGTTTTCCCCATCTTCCATGCCAGTGGTCTCAAATTTGCTTTGTTGTGATGGTCTTGGAAAGACTGTAGCAAGACCAATGTGGCATGCATATGGAAAACGAAAGTCTATATCTTCCCAGTCCCATCCACCTCAGCATTATTTTCCCTGCTGGAATTGCCTATGATGGTTACCCCCAAAGCATTCCTCCTTTCGCAGCTGGCAAATTGCAAACCTCACATGAGTTATTCATGAATAAACATTCCCAGGGAAGAGGCTTTTCCTAGCTGCCTTGGTTCCCAGAGAGCTGGCAGAGGGTTGTTTCTGGACCTCCCACAGCCCCCCCCCAGAAGGCAAGAAGAGGCTGCACCAGGAAATGGCTTGCTTCCCCCACCCCATGTCCTCCTGAGACCTGGAAACTAGGACAACTTACTGGCAGCAGGACATGCTCTGAGGCCAGTTCCTCTTTCACCCAGTAAAATTCTGAAACTGGCAGGAAGTTGGGAGTGAAGAGCTTATTAGCATTTCCTGGCCAAGAGCTCCCTCCTTTTTGGGGCTAAACTACCAGGATGCGCCATTCCTGGCTGAGGGCCATGACTTACTCATGAGTAAACATTCCCAGGGTAGACTTTTCCTGGTTGTCTGCACACAATTTGATCTGATTGGCTCACATGGGCAGAATGCAGTTTGAACTGATTGATCCTGATTGGCAGAGTGCTCTCTCTCTCTATTAGCAGCACACCCCCAGGGAGGGCCAATCAGTTAGGGAGTGAGTTGTCCATTTGAGCTTTATTATGTTTAGTGATTGTTAGTGATAGCTACTTGATTTGTTCATATCAGTATTCATGCAGCATACTTTTTTCTGGCCATAAGTTCTTATGTGTGGTAAAACTTGGGGACTGAACCAAGTTACAAGGCTTGCCTGCATTTTCCACATGGTTGCCATGGTTGATGGATTGTGATACTGAGCTGTACAGTTTCATGGTTAGATGTAAGGAATGGGTTGAATTTCCTAAAATTTCTCCAGTGGTTCTAGATTTCAGAACCTGAAGTACAGTTCCTTTATATTTTTAATCATAAAAACTGAAAGTATTTAATATTTTTATTTTTAATGAGCAAGTGTTTTTCTATTGGAGAAGCTATATCTCTGATATTGATCTTAGTTTCAGTGTAAATTGACAGTTTTTAAAGTCACATCAAAATCTCAATATATGCACTACCTAATTGTATTTAAGAGGGCCAATGATTTAAGACAAAAATCTACTTTCCTATTTGCAAAGAAAGCATTTATGTATGGTTCATAAGTTCAATGTAAACCACCCTGAACCTCTGGGGAGGGCGGTATATAAATAAATATAAATAAATAAATAAATAAATAAATAAATTTTAATTCTGCACAAGGCTTTCAAAGCTTCTAATACCTCTTTCACAAGCATAGTATAAATACAATTGGAAACAAAGGCCAACAACACCCTAGTCCAGGGGTCCCCAACCTTTTGGCACATGGGGCCACATAAGCGTGCCCAGTGACTAAAGAGGGCCACATTTTAAACCAGGATGCCGCGAGGGAGTGCCTGGGCCCGGCAGAAGCCTCCGCCGCCCGCCCCCGTCCTTCTCCGGCTTCTGCCGGGCCCAGGCGCTCCCTCGACGTGTCCTGGATGCCATTAGGGAGCACCTGGGCCCGGCAGAAGCCTCTGCCGCCCGCTGCCGTCATTCTTAGGCTTCTGCCAGGCCCCGGATGCCCCTGGGCCCGGCAGAAGCCCACACCCCCCCCTGCTGTTCCCCCTGCCCACCCCCTCCCCACGCACTAGCACCCACTGTATTTCCCTTCACAACGGGCTTAATTTCTAGTATTGCCAATATTTGTATGCAGCACCTTGGAACATGTTTAAGAAACAAACTCCCAGCATGTTGGGGAAAAGGTTGTTTCTAAACATGAAATTATTGTAGTCTTCAAGGTACTCATTTGGTGCATTTCTTTTGGCCATATGTTAAATGCCAGGCATCTCCCTCTGCATGTAAAAGAAACAAGGTTACAAACAAGTATTTACAAGTAATGTGTAAGTACAAGCTACTTCCTGCAAACACACCCCAATCACTCCTGGGGAAATACTGTTCCTCGACTCAAAACTAAGGTGACCAGATTTTAACATTGATAAAGTGGGACACCATTGACCCGGGGGGTTCTTGATTAAAAATGTGGTCTATATGGAGCAACAAAAAGTTTCATAGAATGCAAATATATATATATTATTGCAATACATATTTTTTAATTTCAACAAAAGTACAATTTGCCAGGTACCCCCAGATGTCCCTCCAAAAGTGGGACAATCTGGTTTATACAAAACTTTTAAAGAAAATACCAGTAGGCACCGGCTTCCAAGGGAGCGTCTCACCATATACTTACCCCTTCCAGCAAGTGCCAACCTGAGGTACCACTGCATGCAGCTCATACAAACTGAAAATCGTGACGGCCAGCTCTTAGGCACCTATGTACCTGTGTGTATGTGAGTCCCAAGCACCGCTAGAAACCCTGTACTTGAGGGGTGAAGTGACACCTATTCCAACCCACTAACCTGAAAGGGACAGAATGCAAGGGTTTTGATACTTCTCTGGACTTTGGAAACAGACAGGTCAATGCGAAAACCAGCCCTCTTCTCTGCACCCTGCCGATTCCCGATCCACTGTCCGCAGGATGTAGATCTGAGAACGGGCTTGCCACTTGGGCGGCGGCGGCGGGCGGCGTGGGGGATGCTAGGAGCAGCAAAGCAGCCAGCACAAGGCAGCAGGGCGTCTCCAGCGGCGGGAGAGCGGCCCCCCGAGACGGTACTCACGGATGCGTCGTCGCGAAACACCGCCGGGTACTGGAAGACCTGCATGCTGGCGGGATCCCGGGAGCGGCGGAGACCTCGGCGGGGCGGAAGGCAAAGGGGCGGGATGCAGGAACAGGAAGGACTGGGCGACGCCGGGCTCCGGCTTCCCTTCAGCCGGCGAGAGGCGTGGAGAAGCGGAGCCGCGCCAAGGCCCTCCCCGTGCCCAACGAGGAGCTGCCACCTCCGGCAAGAGAGGCGGCTGAGGAAGCGGCACGGCTCCCCCTGCAGTAAGCCGGCGACGCGGCTGCCGATCGCGCCCCTCGCCGCAGCCAGGCCGGCGGCCGCGCCGGGGCGGCCCCTTAAGAAGGAGCGCATGGGCGGGCCGCTGGCCGGAGCCCTGGAGCCTTGGGGGCGGGAGGCACACGCGCAGGAGACCGGGGCTCCAGCCACGCCCGAGAGGGACTTTGCGCCGTCCAGAACGGGCGGAAGTCATTAACTGTCATTAAATCGCGCGGAAATCGGGACTGTTTTCGAAACAGAAACCTGCCGGGGTCCACGTTTGCCCGCGTCAAACTGCGTTTTCTTGGCAGCGCTCCTGTGTCTTTAAGAGATAAACCCTCTGATTTTTATTTTAATTGGCCCTTAGTGACGGAAGAGTTGTGGATTGGTTGCGTGCGGCTTGTTTTAGGCGAGGGTATCCTCTGCCTTGGAGAGCAGGGTCGCAGTCGGAGACTAGTGCTCCTGTTCTTTATACTCCGATTTCGAACCAGGCTGCGGCAGTGGCTAGAAGTGGCTCGGGTAAGGTCTGCGTTGGACTGCAATGCCTTCTGTGTGGGTCTGCCTTTGAAAGGGGTCTGGAAATTTCGGCCGCGATTGCCTGGAGGTACTAAAATGAATGACAAGAATGCCCATTGGGAACAATGGGAGCTGCCGGAAGGCCCTTTGGATATAGTGGGGAACAGGAACTCCCGTCAACTTCCGCGGGTTCCATTGAAATACATTGAAAGTGCCAACAAGTTGCAGATGGTTTATGGCAATGCCATAGAGTTTTCAAGGCATGAGATGTTCAGAGGAGGTTTGTTATTGCCTGCCTCTGCTTACCAACCACGGGTTTCCTTGGTGGCTTTGCATTTGAGTACTGAGCCTCTTGTGGCGCAGAGTGGTAAGGCAGCAGAAATGTTGTCTGGAAGCTCTGCCCATGAGGCTGGGAGTTCAATCCCAGCAGCCGGCTCAAGGTCGACTCAGCCTTCCATCCTTCCGAGGTCGGTAAAATGAGTACCCAGCTTGCTGGGGGGTAAACGGTAATGACTGGGGAAGGGAATGGCAAACCACCCTGTATTGAGTCTGCCATGAAAACGCTAGAGGGCGTCACCCCAAGGGTCAGATATGACCCGGTGCTTGCACAGGGGATACCTTTACCTTTTTACTAACCCAGGCTGACCCTGTTTAGCTGTTGAGATCAAAGGAGATTGGCCTAGCCTGAGCCATTAGCCTTTGAAATACATTGCTACATATACAAATTGCATTGGAAATGGAAAGAATTTAGAGAAACCTGCCCTGGGTGTGGAATGACAGTCCCTGTGAGTAGTGTAAGTGATGTGTGACTGCAATGACAATCCTGACAGTGAAAATCATGCTCTGGGACTGAAATGAAATCTACTAGAGTGAAATTACAGCCCCCTGGGTACATAAGAACATAGGAAGAACCCTGCTGGATGAAAAGCAAGAATCCAGCTAGGCCAGCTTCCTTTCTCACACAGTAGCCAACCTGTCCCTCCAGAGGGGCAACAACAGGGCCTTCCCCTGATGTTGCTTCCTGGATCTGGAATTCAGATATTCAATGCCTCTAAATGTGGAGGCTCTCCTCAGTCACCAGGCTAGTAACCACTGATGGACTTATTTTCAATGAATCTATCTGATCCCCGTTTAAAGCTGTTTATTCCTGTGGCCATCACTACATCTTTTGGCAGTGAATTCAAATATGTATGTGTTACAAAGATACAACTGATTTATGGTGCCCCCTGCAAGTGAGGCAAGTGAGAAGCAGAGGTGGTTTGCCATTGCCTTCCTCTGCAGGGTCTTCCCTGGTGGTCTCCTATCCAAGTTCTGACTCTGCTTTGCTCCCACGTTCTGATGAGGCTGGGCTACACCAGGCCCCTCCCATAAAAGGTGCGCTGATAAAAGCACATGTGGAGCTGAAACTTACGTAACAGGTGTCTGTTGTCCTTACAGGAGTATCACTGAGTATTTGTTAAAGGGGCTCGTGCGGTGGTGATGTCCCTCAGCAAAAGACTACCCCCCCCCCCGGGCCTCAGTAAAATTGTCAAGCGTTGACCGGTCCCCGGTGATAAAAAGGTTGGGGATCACTGGTGTAGAGCACAACAAATTGTGGCAAGTTCTTAAAGAGATGGGAATACCAGAGCATCTTATCTGTCTCTTGAGATACCTATATGCAGGTCATGAAGCAACAGTGAGAACCGGGCATAGAATTACTGATTGGTTCAAAATTGAGAAAGGAGTTCGGCAAGGCTGTATACTGTCGCCTTGCCTATTCAACTTGTATGCAGAGCACATCATGAGAAAGGCAGGGTTAGATAAGTCACAAATTGGGATCAAGATTGCAGGGAGAAATATCAACAACCTCAGATATGCAGATGATACCACTCTAATGGCAGAAAGCAAAGAGGAACTAAAGAGCCACTTGATTCAGATGAAGGAGGAGAGTGCAAATGTTGGCTTGAAACTCAACATCAAGAAAACGAAGATCATGGCATCTGGCCCTCTCAATTCCTGGCAAATAGATGGGGAAGAAATGGAGGTAGTGAAAGATTTTATTTTCCTGGGCTCCAAGATCACTGCAGATGGGGACTGCAGCAAAGAAATTAAAAGACGCTTGCTCCCGGGGAGGAAAGCTATGGCAAATCTAGACAACATCCTAAAAAGCAGAGACATCACCCTGCCAACAAAAGTGCATCTAGTGAAGGCTATGGTCTTCCCATTTGCAATGTATGGCTGTGAAAGTTGGACCATAAGGAAGGCCGAGTGTCAAAGAATTGAGGTTTTTGAACTCTGGTGTTGGAGAAGACTCTTGCAAGTCCCTTGGACTGCAAGGTGAACAAACCGGTCAGTCCTAGAGGAGATCAGCCCTGACTGCTCTTTAGAAGGTCAGATCCTGAACATGAAACTCAGGGTGTTTCCGCACAAGGTCCAATGTTGCCAATTGGTTCCACAAAGCGGAAATGCTATTTTAAATAGTGGAATCTTGGTGTTACGCAGACTTGCATTTGTAGTGGAATCTAGTAGCATTTCATTTGTTCCCCACAGGTTTCCGGTCTCGCAGGAATCGCTAGAAAGGAAGCAATTTTTTCTGTGCTTGGTCCCGCCCCTGGCCGTCAATTAAATGAACAGCCAATGGGCGGTTGTTATCATGCTCCGGAAACGTCCCTTTCCCTTTAAGCACTGTGTCCGGGCAGGACAGAGATAGGCAAAAGAGAGGCGGACTTACCAACAGGAGCTGAGTCCGCGGAGCCACGGCTCGGTGCGTCGGAGATAAACGCCGGCGACAGCAACGATGGGACCCAGAATGACGGAGCGAAGATGCCCAGACCTGAAAAGGAGAAAACAGAGCATGAGAACAGAATCAAACCTGAAGAGTTGAGTGACAAGAAAATCGGCACCGGCAAACAGGACCCGCCCGGACTATTAGGAAAGAACGTGGCTGGGACTCTAAAAAGGGGGAAAACTTACCTGGAGGCTCGGGGCTGTGTAGGGAGCAATGGGGGTTCTCGGGGAGACGGGTTTGCAGGAGGAGAGTGCAGGGAAACAATTAAGTGCCCCTGTTAACATAAACAGCAACATTTGTTCATTTGAACATAGCTGTGTACATGCCTACCTGGGGCTTCTCCCCTTCCCATCCTCTCCAGGCCCATCATTGGCCATTTTGTGTGTGTGTGTGTGGGGGGGGAGGTCAACATGACCATATATGGTCAAATCACCCAATATAAGTTTAACAAATAAAAAACGATTAAAGAATTAATTAACTTCTGCCCATTCAGGAAACCCTTCAAGGACCATCAAGAAACCCTGCTCTAACCACGACGTAATAATGTGAATTTACAAAAAAGCAATCTTATCTCCTGCTAGCATTTGATCATTATGTCTGTTATCACTAGAAACATTTTTAACACTCTTTTCTCCTATTTCAGCAATTTAAGCTATTCAACTTCTGAAATTATTGTACTTCTGAAATGTATCAAGAGGTGGCAGCAAAGTCATAGGATTTCTGTGGCTCAGAGCTGCTAGTCAAAACTTTTAATTGTGTTTAGCTTTCCTGTGATTCAAGATAACATGGTATAGAGAAAGTGTGTTTCTGAAGGTACCTGATACATTTCAATATTTTATTGTTGTTTGGACTCTTAAAAAAATAAACTCAATATGTGTGTACATGCATAGATTCTCCATAATTAACATCTTGTTAAAGTGGTTTCTGTTTAATTGATTTTAATAGGCTTGCCTTTGTTCTTGTTTGATGTTTACTTGTGTAGGCGTATCTTTTGCCAATAATTAGCTCTTTCTAGAATATTTCCTCTTCCTGCCCAAATCCGGTGAACATAATAAAGTAAGTACAGTCTGATGAAGATAATAGGGTATGAAAAGTTTGGGACCACCATCAACTGCACCCACAGAAGAAGAATTGAACTACAGAGAAGTAAAATATTCCATTGTTGAAGGTTAAATTGTTCCATTGTTGAAGGTTAAATTGTATTTTAATATGTTTCCTATTTTTAAAAATGTTCTATATTCAAATCAAGTTGCTATTATATTGTTATGTATTATGAAAGTTTCAATGTAAGCTACCCTGAGCCACAAGGAGAGCATTATATAATTTAAATATGATAAAATACATAAATAAAAATAAATTGTCAGAAAACCATCCTAACCCAACAGGGGAGACAAAGAAAGGATTAGTTTGTGGAGAAACAGTGGTTGGTAATTACTTTTCTAGAAGGGAAGCTACTAAAGTGACTGAACTGTGTTTCGATACCTGTCAACGGAAACAAGTATTGTTGCGGGAGGGAAGGTAACGTATTTTTGATTTCATTGTATTTGTGCTGGAAGTGAAAAGTTTGATGAAATCTGAATACAGAGAAAATTCAGTGGAAAGAGAGGTAATAAAAGAATTCAAAGTACAGGGAAGGCAGGGGTAAGGCAGTGGAGTTTCACCGTGGGGTGTAATTGCTGCATACCTCATGTGAGCCCTGAGTCAACGCTTTGGGTGGTGTTCAGAAGGTTCAGGGACCTTCCCTTTCAATTTGCTTTTGGACCACTTCCAAATCTGAGGCCTAGTGTACAGATGCAGGAGACTGAGCTGGCTGAGCCATGAGGAGTTAGAATGGATTATACTACCTCGGACTCTTCATGGAAGGTTGTGGACAATTGGGAATGGTCCAGATGTTACAAACTCCCTGCAATTGTAAAACAAGCGCAGGAAGCTGAGCAAGAAATATTGCAACTGTTATCCACTGCCTGCAATCTGAAGGGGGGGGGGCAGTCCATTCTAGGATGTCAGCTCTCAGCCACCTGATTCCTCTTCACATTTGCCTTGTGTGCAGCCATTTGGAACCCCACAACAGTAATAGCTGCTTGGGGAGAAGATGGTTGTGAGTGAAGAACAACAAATGGGAAAAGGATTAAGTACCCTTTCTATTACTATTGTCAGACATGCACAAACATTGCAGCCTTCCATGCTTGCTTTTCTTCACACACACACACACATACACACACACACACACACACACACACGAGTAAACATCTATCTTGCCCTTTATTCTGGCTCCTGTCACCCACATTGCAGAGAGAATATAGTTTCATCCACCCACATAAAAACTATAATCCTAAACAGCTTTCACTGAAATAAACGGTGCTTAAATTTGTGTTGTAGCTGTAAGCAGGACTGCAATTTTGTGTGCTCAGGATCTCTTAATGATCATGCCTCTCCTTACCTAATGTATGCCTTTATTGTTGTGAATTGTACAATAATTGCTAAAGTAGTTACCAAATGCAGGGATCTTGCAGAATAACCTAGTTAATTTAAGGAGAACATTCTGTGTCCTGTAAAAAAGAAACTAATTTGGTAAAGAAATGGACCTCTATTTTGTGATAGACCGAATATAAAAGACCATACAAATACACAGTTGTTGGGTGACCTTTCAGTAGCCCTTAGCACAATAAACATCTCCTAAATTAAAATGAAGGATATGGATAATAGGAGGGCCAGCTATTAAAAATGCTAACAGCTACACGGAGAACTTAGTACATTGCATGCCAAGCCAATTTAAACTGTTAACGCCTTAAGAGGTCTGGGGACACATTACCTGAATGAAGGCCTCTTCTCAAATGTTAAAGATTATTATCACACAGTCTACTCTGTGTGCCTTCATTGCATGAAGTGAAATGAGTAGCTAGAAGAACAGGGCCTTCTTAGTAATGATGACTTCCCTGTTTGTTTGTTTATTGTTCTATTAGACAATTTATGATTAATAACATTTCTACCATGAGGTTTGCACTGAGTAAAGTGATTTGTTACACTCTGAATTCTTGAGGTGTTTACAGGGATGGCGACTGCCTGCAGTTCTTTGACAGGCACTTCCAGCTGTTCAAACTTTGCTAGCTTTTTCACCTCCATAGAATCATAGAGTTGGAAGGGGCCATACAGGCCATCTAGTCCAACCCCCTGCTCAACGCAGGATCAGCCCAAAGCATCTTAAAGCATCCAAGAAAAGTGTGTATCCAACCTTTGCTTGAAGACTGCCAGTGAGGGGGAGTTCACCACCTCCTTAGGCAACCTATTCCACTGCTGAACTACTCTGACTGTGAACATTTTTTTCCTGATATCTAGCCTATATCGTTGTACTTGTAGTTTAAACCCATTAGTGCGTGTCCTTTCCTCTGCGGCCAATGGAAACAGCATCCTGCCCTCCTCCAAGTGACAACCTTTCAAATACTTAAAGAGGGCTATCATGTCCCCTCTCAGCCTCCTTTTCTCCAGACTGAAAATTCCCAAGTCCCTCAACCTATCTTCATAGGGCTTGGTCCCTTGGCCCCAGATCATCCTCATCGCTCTCCTCTGTACCCTTTCAATTTCATCTACGTCCTTGAAGTGAGGCCACCAGAACTGCACACAGTACTCCAAGTGTGGTCTGACCAGTGCCGTATACAATGGGACTATGACATCTTGTGATTTTGATGTGATGCCCCTGTTGATACAGCCCAAAATGGCATTTGCCTTTTTTGCCGCTGCATCACACTGTCTGCTCATGTTTAGTTTACAATCCACAAGTACCCCAAGGTCTCGTTCACACACAGTGTTACCTAGAAGCGTATCCCCCATTCAGTAGGCATGCTTTTCATTTTTCTGACCCAGATGCAGAACTTTACATTTATCTTTATTAAATTGCATCTTGTTCTGATTTGCCCATTTTTCCATTGTGTTCAGATCTCGTTGAACTCTGTCACTATCTTCTGGAGTATTTGCCAGTCCTCCCAATTTGGTGCCATCTGCCAACTTGATGAGTAGTCCCTCCACCCCCTCATCTAGATCATTAATAAATATGTTTAAAAAGTACTGGACTGAGCATCGAGCCCTGAGGTACCCCGCTACTCACCTCCCTCCAGTCTGATGAAACACCATTGACAACAAATATTGTTGTTATCTCAATATTGACATCTCAATATTGATTTGGGCCTTGACCCCACAGTAGGGTTACGAGTGTCCAGGTGGGGCCTGGAGTTTCCTCAGAATTACAATTTATCCAGACTATGGAGCTCCCTTTCTCTGGAAACTTTAAGGTAGACTCTGTGGCCTCCCTGTCTTGTTGGGTTTCCTGTCCTTCCCAAATACAACCTCCAACTCACCGGACATTTCCCAAGTTGGAGCTGGTAACCATGCTTCTCTACCTTCTGGAATACCTCACCTATTCAACACCGGGAAGGAAGGACAAGGAACTATTGGCTTTAGGAATGCCAACTCAGTAGTCTCAAAAAGGGAATACCAAATATAATATTAATGTATGGCCATATGTAATCTGTATGTTGAAATCCCATTTAATCCAGGCAGCATGTAGATTTTTGCAAAACAACTTCTACTATTGTGTTTACATTGCACTTGCAATTCCCAGAAGAGTGACCTGCCTGCATGCTTCACAATTATCTCAGTCTTGCTAAAGTTAGTTATGATTAAGTCCCATTGGAATGACTGGAACAAGTTTCTGGGACCTAACCCTTGCAGTGATCTATTAACTAAATGTGTGGACAAAATCATTTATAGTCCAACTTGAAAACCATGTTGGGCACAGTACAACTGCCACGTTGTGCCCTTCATGGCCCCTTCTTGCAGCCATTGACAGAATATGTTCTAGTTCTTACAGCCTGGGGATGTTGATGGGTTGCTTGGTAAGGTGTGGCCAACCATATGTCTGCTCCACCCTTCCTTTTCTTTGCTAATAACATCCTGTTGAAGGGGAGTGGCTGGCTGGTTAAAGGGCATTGCAAGCACCTCATTAAGAGGGGATAGTCCTGCCTGCTTTTATTTATTTATTTAATGCTCATTTTATCATGCTGTTCCTCCAGCAGTGGCACACGCTGTTCCTCCTCCTTCACTTTGTAGGAGGCAGAAAACACTTGAAGAAACACTCTGTGGATTCAGAGAAGAAGTCTAACTTCTAACTACCATCTTCTTGCAAATATTCCATTTCCCCACACTGCAATTTTTATTCTCATATTTATAATGCAATAACAGAAAAACACACATTCAGATGATCTAAATTATTTAAGATTTTAATAAGTTTCTCAGTTTATTCATAAAGATACTGAATAGTAAATGCCATATTATCTTAGTAATATCACCTTGATATTCAGTCTTTGACAGACAGCTAATGCAAATAAATTAAACAATAAAGGAGAAATAGGGCACCGCTACCTTACTCCATGTCTTAATAGAAAATAGGATAAATACCATTCAGTAGTATTCAGTAATGTTTGCCCACGGTGGCTGAGATATCCTCAAAGTTAAAGGATCTGAATACCTCTCTTCTCTAATCCAATCTATTAGATCAAATGCTCTTTCACCATCAGTAAAGTCTAATAGTGTTCCTATGTGTACCCTCTGGACCAAACAGATTAAATTAATCAAACACCAAGTATCCTAAGTCATCTTCATTTTGTAAATCTTATTTGATCAATACCAATATTTGCCAAGATTTTATTTAATCTCATGGCCAAAACAGCTGTAAAATTCTTATAATTTGAATTTAACAAAGGTAAAGGACAATAAGATTTTGTTGTGAATCATTCCCTTCCCTTTGTAGCAGTGTGATATTGGCTTTTGTTTAGGTTGATCTAAAGATTCTGGATCTTATATGGAAAGTTCAGGTGGTTTTTTTTATAGTTCTTCACAATCTTTTACTGCATTTCTGTCAGCACTCTCCAAAATGTATAACTTTTCATTAAAACTCGGAATACCTCCCATGTTTGTACATCTGTTTAATTACTGTTCCATGTTCTATTTTTAATGTTTATACATCCAGCTGAGTTATTCCATGTCCTGTTTTTAGCATCATCACTATAATTCCTATTTTTTTCTGCAAGAAGTCTAGATAAAACTTTACCGTGCTTACTTCTATAATCAAACATAGTTTGTTTAGCTTTTAATGATGAATTAGCTACATTGAAGATGTCACACTGTTTCATCCTATCCTTACCTGTCTTACATTATCTGTCCTCTTTTACTCTAGTTATCTGGTGCTTTCTTACTTTCTGTGCAATATACTCTTTTAATTCTTGCCTTAATTGTTCTTTTTTATTTTTTATAAAAACAAGCTTGAAAGGCGAATGGAGCAATCCCAACTGGAGGGCTAAAAGCACTCAGGGAGCTAACTACCTTTGTGTCAACATCTGTCCAACATACACCAGTGTAAGGGCCAGTTACAATGGCACAGGCACTGCTTCCTTATTCTTGGGCACTGGCAGAGGCCCACAGCAGCTGCCTGTTGGCACAGTCAGGGAGTATGCCTCTGTACCAGCATAGTTGTGGGTGGTTTTCAGGGTGAAGTCAGTTAGTTGACTCTCTGAGCCCTTTCAACCCGTGAATACCCCCTGCCAGAGTTGGAAAGCTGTGTCTGCAAAAAACATGATGTGGCCCATAGGCGCCAATTGAATTGAAAAATCAAGTTGTAAACTTTTAGCCTAAACAATCTCACAGGGATGTTGTGAGCATAAAATGGAGAAGCTACTTGGGGTCCCCATGGGGGAGTAAGGTGGCAAATGACTGTATGTCATTTAGGAGGGCAGCGGCTTATGTCACGCAGGATGAAGACACCCGTGAAGGTATCACTGAAGAGGTCAGGGATCATGGGGGTCCCAAGAGTCAGTGGCTGTGGGGGAAACCAGTGCAACAGGCAGACACAGGGCAATCAGTGCCCAGAGACTCTTTTGAAATCCATTCAGCATTCATCATTCCTTAGATGTGTGGTAACGTATTGCAATGAAACCCATGCAAGTTATTTGGCATTCCTGGTCAGAAGGTAAGAGAGGATGGGGAAGACATTAAGAAAAGTGGAGGGAGAGATGAGGCATCTTAAAGTGGAGAAATTAAATAGCCACTCCCACAAGTTTCTTACAGGTCCCCACATGTAAATATAAAACAAATATAAATATAGAATAAATAAGTAAAATTACATAGTATATCCATGAAAGCCTCCTTAGGCTGCCCACTTCTGCCAGCTTTGCCAGCAACTGGTTCTGCCAGTTGCTTTCTTGGCCTTCCTGCTGCGGTGGTAGCCTTTCACTTGTCCCATGATGGCAGTTTGGTTGGGCTTCCTGGCAGCTTTGCAGTCTGGACAGCAGCAGTCCCTTGCATTCTGCACCCAATCTCTTTGCTCCCTTGGCTGTTCATCTGTCTACTCACCCTCTTCTCTGCCGCAGTGGCAACTCTCCCTCACCAGCCTGCAGGTTTGCCACCTCAGCAGCATATCTGGTGTAGAAGTGTACAGGAGCTGACAATGCTGGGTTTTTTTGGAGGGGGGGGGCATCAGGTTTTCAGAAAAATTCCTCTCATTCTAGGCTTGATCTGCAGATTTAGATATCCTCTGGTTTGCCATATGTGGCCTGGGCCCACTGTACCTGTGGGACCGCCTCTCTGTCTACACCCCTCAAAGAGCTCTGTTCCATAACCTCCAACTAGCTGGTGATCCCTTGCCCCAAAGAAGTCCACTTGACCTTAACCAGGGCCAGAGCCTTCACTGTCTTGGCCCCCATCTGGTGGAAAGAGCTCCCAGGGGAGACCAGGGCCCTGCCAGAGCTTGATCAATTCTGCAAGGTCTGCAAAAGGGAGCTCTTCTGCCAGGCATTTTTGGTTGAGGTTGACCAAAACTAACAACATCTACTGGGCCCCCTGAGCCCATCCCCATGAAGCAAAACACCCTGAACTGTCTAACCATAAGGTAAAGGTAAAGGTATCCCCTGTGCAAGCACCGAGTCATGTCTGACTCTTGGGGTGACGCCCTCTAGCGTTTTCATGGCAGACTCAATACGGGGTGGTTTGCCAGTGCCTTCCCCAGTCATTACCGTTTACCCCCCAGCAAGCTGGGTACTCATTTCACCGACCTCGGAAGGATGGAAGGCTGAGTCAACCTTGAGCCGACTGCTGGGATTGAACTCCCAGCCTCATGGGCAAAGCTGTCAGACGGCTGCCTTACCACTCTGCGCCACAAGAGGCTCTCTTGTCTAACCATAGGGCTGTTAAAATGTTGAGGATGTTTAAATGTTATAATTTTGACATTGTTAAACACTGTTCTCTGTTATCACTGTTACTACTGTTACTCATTTGACATGGGTACTGAGTTATACTGTATTGTTCCTTGTTCTTTACATCCCATGTAAACTGCCCTGAGCCACAGGGGGTGGTGGTGGTGGTATATAAATAAATAAATATAGACTGTCTATAGGCCTTCTTTCTGCTTTCAAATTGCTTTCTTTTCTGCTTTGGTCACACTATAAATGTGAGCCAGGATAACCAATTGGCAGCAAGGATGGATATGCTGACATACTTGGATCAGAGCCAGAACATGACAGAGCAGACGGTAGCCCAGTGACTGGAAGCCGGTGGGGGTGGAGCAGGATCAGCTTCCTTTTTTCTGCTCCACCTTGGAGTCCCTAAGATGGCACTCCCAGAGCTTATGAGATCCCCATTCCTTGCTAGACCTGCCCAGGCATTTCCCCAGCAGCCCAGAGCATCGGTGTAGGAAACACGTGAGGTTGCTTCCCAGTTGTATGCTGCTTCAGGTTTTTTGGAGGGGGGAACATGGTGTGATCCTGTCTGGTAGGTCCCCTGGTCTAGAAAAGAAGCTGTCACTTGCTCAGCCCCATCTTTCTAAACAGCAACACCTTCTTCTAGCCTTCATTCAGATTTGCAGAGGTCTTTATCTCAAAAACCAGCAGGCAGTGAATGTCACAACTGCTTCTTGTTTCCATTTGCATGCATGCTTTGCCCGGTGCGGTTTAGGGAGGAGCCATATGGTGGTCATGCACTCAGGGGAGAGTGCCGGAGGAACCAGTCTCACCAGTGTTGCTGTTGCTGCCTGGACAAAAACAAAACAAAAATGCAGCAATGCCTGCTGCTAAACTCGAGCAATGTGTGAGGCAGTGAGCTTGCTGAGTTCTGGTGGCTGCCCAGTAACGCCACCTCCCTGGCAGGCCCCAGGGCCTCATATGACCATACTCCATCATGAGGTACAGAGATGCCAGAAAAAGGCAACCCGCCCTGATTTCCTGTAAATTTGGCTCCGGCTCGGATCTGTAGAAATGAGCAAGGAAAGTGTTCATTTGCATGATGGTAGTATGATTTGTGCTGATCAAGATGGTGCTAAGTGCCAGAATCAGGGGCGATTTCAAAAAAGAAAGAATAACTGCTAACACAAATTGAGTCACAATTCAATATCAGCCTCATTCCAAATTACCATTCGTTCTGTAACTGAGGGAGGATGAGCTAGTTAACCATTTTTGCCCTGGAGGTGGTGCTGTTATCAGTGACACATCCATACTAGTGAAGGCCAGGAGCAAGGACGGTGGTAAAAAGTGCAATAGACCTTCTTCGGCATCTTGTTCTGCTCTCTCCGTCCTTGAACACTCTACCCAGCCCGTTTTATATATCCCTTGTATGCCTTGAAAACATATTCCTAGGGGAAAATGTGACTTTTCCCTATCTTTTTATCATGAGTTCACAACCATTTAGTATTATGCAAGTCCAAATATGTTGAAACCAAAGGTATTTGACCCTGACCTCAGACTTCTGATCCTTCCTCAAACAACAGAAACATTCCAGTTGACACTAAATGCTCTACTGAATCTAACATGAAACCTGAAAAACTTATGACTAGACGATAGATGTGCAAATGCATCATTGCAGGCCACTTCCCAATTTTTCTGAAGCTTGTTTAATATTAAGTCATTGCTCTGTTTTTGAAAAAAGGCATTGTCGAGTACACGAAGTCCATGAGACCAAAGAAGTAACCAGTAATAGAGAACAAACAATTGACCTATTTACTGCAAACATATACATAGCACCGCTCCTGTGGACAGTTTGCTTGTTTGTCTGCAATTATCTTTTTTGTTATAATAAAACTATAAGGAAGATTCCTGTTTTACAGATTAAAGTATGAGGATGAGGGGCAGTGAGTTGTCCAAAGCCAACAGGCTGCATCCAAAACCTTCACTGTCAGAGTGAGATTCCTATTCAAGACTGGAATTGATGGGCCAGGTATAAGAGGCTTCTTTTGTGTGAGCTTGTTTTGTAGAGGATTCTATCGAGTGTGGTCATATGCCAGTCAACATGTGTCCAGCAGCAACAGAAAGAGGAGCCCAGAGCTGCTTGGTTTGGTGTAAAGGGCATCAATGATATGAGCTGCTGCAGAATTGTCAGAAAGTGATACAAAGGGAGAAACAAGATAACAATGATAAAGATCTGAGGGGGAAGTGGGTGCTGAGCTTGTCACCCAAAGAGTGTGATCAGTGTGATCAAGCATATGCCAGGGTAATTAAAACCCAAAATGGATTGGTGCATTTTAATACATAGGACCAAATATGTTACTATTGTTACTAAGCTGTTATGGGTGTAGAAAGTAATTTTAGACTGTGGGAATGGTAGTTGATTCAAAGTCCATCTGAAAGTAATTTTACTTCCGATGTATACATTTAGAAAGAAGGAAATGACAGTATGATCAGATGTCAAAATATTACGCACTTGCTTCTCAAAAAGCAGGAAACAGGCATGAAGGAATGAGAAAGAATTTTATTATAGAAAATAGATAGGGGGTTGTAGCTGGTTGCACTGGTTATCCATCTGGTTTTGGACACAATTCAAATTTCTGGTTCTTACCTTTAAGTCCTGAAATAGCTTGGGGCTTGGGTACCTGAAAGATGGTCTCCTCCCATACTATCTAACCTGCCAGTTAAGATCTGCTTCTCAAATACTGCTTTCTGTGCCCCAGGCTTCAGAAGTAAAATAGATAGCAACTAGAAACAGGGCATTTTTGGTGGTGGCACCTTGGCTTTGGAAAGCTTTACCCTTAAAGGCTCATCTGGCACTTTATTTACTTTTAGGTACCAAGCTAACACACTTTACCTAGGCTTTCACTTAGGGGGTTATCTTATCAGCTTATTAATGGTCTGATTCTATTTTTATGTTTTTGTGTTTAGTATGTTCAATGAGTTGTTTTTAATTAATTTATTTTTAATACAGTGCTTTTTAATTGTAGCCTCCTCAAGCAATATTCTGAAGAGGCAGCCTAGAAATATTCTAAATATAAATAAAAACAATGTATGGTCATACTTCCCTAGAATACTTCCGTCTTCAGGTATATTTCAGAATTACTGCAAGCAGCAATGTTGGTTTCAGCATGAGAGTTAGACTGTGAGCCACTTATCCTGAAAAACTAGTTCTGTGTTTCATTCTCCTAAAATGACAAGCACAACATTGCAAAATGTGAACCAGGACTGTAAGCACTGCCCAGAATATTCCTATTGGAGTTGAAAGTACTTTCCAGCAGTATATACTACCTACATAAGGCCTGTTCACAGGTTGCAGAAAAACACGTCTGCAGTCACAAGATAAAGTGAATGCATGTAAACTCTCATGCTGTACAGATGACCGATCAGCATGTGATCATGCAGGGAGGGAAAGCAGGCATGAGTGTGCTCCCCCCCCTTGTGATCACTGAGCTATCTGCAGAAAGTGAACATTCACATGTTCACTCCTTGGCTTGTCAATCACAGCAAACCACCAATCACAGCACAGCTGGTGATGGAGCTGGCCTGGGATTGTATATTCCTGGGAGAGCCCCAACCGATCTTCTTCCAGCACTGGCCTCATTTGTAGACCTAGTGGAAGAGTTCCATTTTGCAGGCCCTGCAGAAAGCCAAAAGCTCTCCCAGGGCCCACAGCTCTTTTGGGAGCCCATTCCACCAGGTAGAGGCCAGGACCAAAAGTCCCTGGCCCTCTAGTACTGGGAATGACCAGCAAGTTGCAGAGCATTCAGGAATCCTTCGGATTCCATAAGTCTCCGTGGGTGGACTAAAATGCGTCCGTCACCCAAACAGGGGAGGGGTGGCATCCATAGGCGAGCCTTCAGGGTATGGTGTAGTGATTAAGAGTGGCAGCTTCTAATCTGGCAAGATGTATGCTGCCAGGTGGGTGACCTTGGGCTAGTGACTGCTCTGTTAGTGCTGTTCTCATAGAACAGTCCTGTCAGAGCTCTCTCAGCCACACCTATCCCACAAGGTGTTTGTTGTGGAGAGAGGAAGGGAAGGCAATTGTAAGTTGCTTTGAGACTCCTTTGGGTAGAGAAAAGCAGGATCTAAACAAAGTCTTTTTCTAGTGGTCTCTAGCACTTTCACAGAATTATAGTTCCTAGGAAGAAAAGGAAGGAGATTAAACCAAAATTAGACCATTATACTCCATTTTAAACTATTTGTGACATCTTATTTTTCATTAAAAAATATAATCTGACATGTTCTTGTCATTTCTACTTGGCATTCCTTGACTGAAGGCCTGGGGGGGGGGCAGGGGGCCAGAGGAAAGAAACATTAGAGTTTGGCCCAAGAGAAACAACAATAAATCTGTAAACTGAATTTGTTTAAGATTTTCTCTCAGATTAGAATTTCATTTATCACACTGCTGAATCTTCCACAGCATCAGTGGAACAGTTTAATCCTATTGTAAAGCAACAAGCCAATCTCTAGTCTGGTCCACATGATCAGTTATAGCAGCAGGAAGTTGTCTTTTCATTTCTTATGGGCCATTGTAGAGCTGCTCTGTCTCTCATCTGCGGATGGTTTCCCCTTTGTGTCCTTTGTTGAGTACCTTTGGAAACACTTAAAACAAACAAACTCCTTTCTCTTCCTATAGACAGTACACGGAATATTAATGGTTGTACGCCTGTGATAAGCTCTGCAGTCTCATTTTACATGACTTGAAAGGGTCATCTGTATCGTCAAGCCCAATTAACCTGTCTTACTCTGACAAAACAGAGAGCTACTAAGGGGCTATACCTCATCACGTAGCTCAGGAATGAGTTCCGGCATAACAGAGTGATCAAAGGGGATTCTGAATCACTGAAGCCCCCATACAATAAACAGAATGCACACTTGTATTTAGCACAGTGGTGTCTGTTGGCAGCCTTTCTTTCCTTCTTAGCAGATTTTCAACAGGTAAGCCGTTTACTGGAAACAATCCATTGCATTACAAAATGGTGAATAATATCCCAGCAGAATGTTTTCACTGTTCTCTTTCATACTTCTGACAATTAAAATCCTAACATAGGCAGAGATTTGTAGCCCTGCCCTGTGAATGGGTTATTTCAACAGAGCAAAGCATTACTTATTTATAAAATGAACATTTGTAGCTGCCTTATATTGAGCCAGACTGTTGGTCAGTATTGTCTACTGGCAGCACCTCTCTAGGGTCTTAGGTAGAGGTCTTTCATATCACCTACTGCCTGTTCCTTTTAACTGGAAATGCCAGGGATCGAACCTGGAACTTTCTGCATGCAGAGACAATGCTACCCCATCACACTAGAATTATCATTATTATTCATCAAGTCACAGCTGACTTATAGCGACATTAGGGTTTTCAAGGCAAGAGACATTTAGAGGTTGTTTACTGTGTGGTGACCCTGGTATTCCCCAGTGGTTTCCCATCTGAATACTGACTAGGGCTGACTCTGCTTAGCTTCTGTGATCTGACAAGATTAAGCTAGGCTGGGCTATAAAAATCCCTAATACCAACAAGCAACCAAAAAAAGGATTGCAATAGAAAAAGCAATGAGGATTGGAATTGGAGAGGGAGCATAATGGCACTTCTTGCTTCCCCAGCGAATTCTGCTCCATGCCCAAATCCACCAAAGTTCTGGCAACTTTGCCACAAGTTCATCCCAGCACTGTTAGCACTGGCGGACTCTTGCTTCCAAAAATTGTGTGTGACTAGTTTGGTAACAGGAAGGTCCCTCTGTTTCCCCCTGTCGCCTGGAATTCTGAAGCTGTGTCCAAATTTCATTAGAGCCTTGCAAAGTTTTTTAGGTGCTCAACATCCATATTGAAATACATTCCCCAGGGTCCTTGGTGCTTCCATTCCAGTGTTCCAAATGAAAGAGCCAAGGAACACAAGGTAGGTTTTCAGAAAGGGCTCAGAGAGATGTAACCGACTTAATATTAATGATATGAACAACTCATAAAGTTTGACTTGACTGGTAATACTGGTAATACTGGTAACAACTGAGAATCTTGTGGCATCTGAAAAACAAACACTTTGATTATGGTATAAGCTTTTGACAAGCAGAGTAAATTTCATCAGATGCTTAAAGTTCCTGACAGAGCAGCTCTTCAGTGGAACAGGCATCCTAAGGAGATGGTGGGTTCTCCTTCTTTGGGAGTTTTTAAGCAGAGGCTAGATTCTCATCTGACAGAAATGCTGATTCTGTGAACTTAGGCTGATTGTGAGTGGGTGGGTAGTGACTCTCCATTGGATATAATGGAAGGATGGGGCACCCTCTTTGGGAACCCCTAGATATGGACCCCTTGGACCAATCATTTTGAAATTTGGAGGGGAGTCAGGGAAGAGCCTCCAGTAGCTACCCTGAATGTTTGGAGGCTGTACCTCAAACCCACACCCCCAGGCCCCAGGAAAGGTGGGAATGCCAACATTCCTATGATAGTCTATGGTGCCATTGACTTCCATGGGCGCCGAAGCCAAAGCAGACAAATCGGGCCCTTTGTGCACAAGCCTATGCGTGATCCCATAAGAGGTGGTGTCCAAAAGCACTATGCATCTATGATTCTATACACAGGCATTGCAACAGAGAAGTATGATTTAAAAAATTAGCGGGCATCGCAGCATCTTTAAACTGCGTCAGAATATGGAGGAAGGGGATTGGTTACCTGAATTGATTGACAGGCAGAAGTGCAACACATATAAGGCACCTTGCTCTCTTCTGCCTCATCCAGCAGCAGGTGAGGAGGGTAAGACAAGCAAAAAGAAGGCAGACAAAGGCGAGACAGCGAAAAGGTGAGGAGGGCTGGGGGGGGGGGATGCGATATAATGTCACGCTTTGCCATTCCATGGGTGTGATGCTATTTTTACTAATGTGCGGAAATGCCCATAATGATGGGCTGTAATGATCTGGCGGGTATGCGTTAACCAGTGGCATTCCAATGACTCATCTCTGCTTATTGTTCTGTTCTGTACTGCCAAGGTAGATATAGTATTAGAGATTAATTAATAATGCCTCCTGATGTTCTGTCTTTTTACTTGCCTGATCAGAGCTCCAATATAGGGCAGCTAGGATGTTTCTCCTCTGTTAAAGCATATGCTATTTGGGGGGATTCCAGGCTGAAGACGATGTCATTAGTCATTTATTAGAAAAGAAAAATGGGGATCAAATTTGCATGAATCTTCCCCAGTGGGAATGGGATAATGGATGCACTCCACTATATGGTGGCTTACGAGTCCAAGGTATGCCTTGGCGTGTTAGTATAGTCTAGCAAATCTTTGGCTACTAATCTGCCATTGTAGAAGATTGACAGGTGATGAAATATGAACCCATCGAAAGGTCAGTGCCCAGTCCTCACAGCCTGTGCTCTGCCTATCAGCATCATCTTGTGAAACAACAGTCAGTTCCTGGACTCCTTCCTCTTTTCTTCTTCGCTTTCACCCAACTCCCTGTCCTTTTCCTCCATCCCCTTACAGGCACTCGTCCTTCATCAGCCTTTTCTCTTTTTTCCCTTATGCTTCTCTTGTCATTGCAAAAACATCTGTGTCTGTCATTGAGATATCCCCCTTCCCCAAGCTCTCCGCGTCTTCAATGAAATGTACTACTGAATTCCTCTGTCTGAACAAAAAGGATAATTTTGAAAATCTGAATGAGACATCCTAAGAAAAAGAGAGGGAGAAGAACCTCCTAGAGGCTTACCCATTATGAGATGCTTTCAGCCACACTGGGAAAAGTGAATTCCAGATCTTGTCATTAACTGATGCATATTCTCAGTGTCCTTTCCACATTAGGTGAACTTCCTGAGCAGTTTATTTAAGAACAGTTTCCTTGAAACTAGGAAGCATTTTGTGTAACAAAGACTTTCATACTGGTCTGCCAAGTTAGTTATTAAAATAGATTATTGCTTTTCTTGTGTGAGCACTCATGACCTCTCAGATATTTGTGTGTTTTTTTTACTGCTCCAAATTATTTTTCATTGTAGAAGCAATTCTTAAAAACTTCTTCTATGGCTTCACACAACTAGCTGATACTTTTGATCAGCAATGAAAGTGAGATAGAAATAAAAGAGTGCAGAGAGGGGGACACCTCAGGAAATAATGCTTTTAGCACACTACCTTCAACCCTTATAAAAGTCATTGGCTGCCTGCACACTAAAGGAGCTTATTTTTTAAATAGCTCACTATTCTGCCACTTCTCAGCCATCAGACTTTTGAAACACCTCCCAATCCCCATAGTAAGACTTTAAAACAGGATATAATTAAAACAGAATATAACCTCAGCCTGTTAACTGCCCCCTTCAATCTATAAATATAGTTAAACTAAAGATAAGTGTGTTCTAGTAGTTTCTGATATGTGCACAGCTCCTACGCAAAAGGCCTAAACCACATGGCAGAAATGTATGTGTTTCATTCTTTCCAACCCTAACAAATGACTTGTAGTCTCAAAATAGACATCAGAAGTCATTTGTTTATTATATATTTTCACATATAATCTCATCAATACAGAGTTCACAGAACACATGTGCAAATCTACTTCTATGTGGATAGTCCTTGCTAGGTGTAGCAAATAAACCATAACATCATATGCAGTTAGGCAGCTGAAATGGGCAGCTTTTTCATGGCATCAAGGGCAATGATATCCCATGGTAAATCAGTCTCTATTAACAGGACAAGACATTTCATTTTCTCCAGGCAATGGTCCCTTCACATGCAGTGTCTCAAAATCCTGTACACTTCCTTTTTTAAAAAACAAAATGTGCACTTACAAATGAAGTCATCTTATCAACTTTCCCTCGGAATTTCTCTGGAACTAAATGGCAACAACTGTACAAACAATTGGGAGGAAAAGGACTGATGAATATATAATGAAATCATGGACCAAAAAAAAACCCTCGCAGACAACTCAGCGATGAAACTTCTTTTGCCAAAAAGTGAGTTTTGATTATCAGAAGCTTTTTTTCTGTCCTGCCATTTTCAGAAGTGAGTGGCTATGAGTGACAGAGCCTTTTCCACCGTGGAACACACACCTCCTCCCACCCTCGCCAAGAAGTCAACCTGATGCTCCATGGCTGGAATTCAGACATTGTAATTACCTTCTGCATTGGGTTGATGCCTAGTCCCAGCTTTGTCTGCACTAGTTCTTCTTTGTTCCAGGTGATGACTATTTTCTTGCTGATGTTTCTTGATCTCTTAATTTTGATGTCTTGGCTTTATTGTGATTTATTTCACAGTGATTTTTATAAGCCACTTTGAAAATCTGTTTTGGGGGGGATGGAGTATAAATGTTGTTAATAATAAATAAAGGACTATTAAGAAATCTGTTTACAGGTATGCACACTGGAGTTGGAGCACTGCCTTGAGTTTCATTGGCAGTAAAGCTTGCATGCGTTATATATCTGGAGATAAATTTTGGTGTAGTCCAAAACAAAATATCTTGTTAATTTTTTTCTTAGAAGAGAATTAATGTAACAAACACAGTAAACCCTTGGTTGGAATTATAACTGGTCACACATGTAATACTTGAAATATTTCCCTACCAGAAATTCTTGGCATCATAAGCAATGGATTAAATATAAACATTTTAAGCTTCCCACAACTCCATTAAGCACTCAGTGTCTTCCAGAACAATAGGATTGATGGATTAGTTGTAGCTCAGTGACAAGAGTCTGCTCACAACACTTCTTACCAGACATTTTAATCTCATAGGAAATGGCACTTGGTTCTTCTTGGTGTTAAGTTGCCATTGGCCTGTGGAACATTGTTTAGACTCATCTGTACTCTTAGGCATAAGGGAGCAAGCCACTCATCAAGCTGCCTACTTTTGTGATGGCACCCGGCTTGGAAGCAAACATGTAACATTTTTTTCTTTCACTCAGTCATAACTTCACACCAAGTATATTCTCTGTGATTCTGATGGTGCTAAATCACAGATCCTGAAATTACCTTGCACTGTATCCTATTAATGTTCTTTAGTGTACCACATGTCCCAAGAAAGTGAAACAGGAAGGATGCTGTGACATTTCCCAAAAGGAGGCATCTGTCTTTGCCTTACCGATACTTAATTCACCTACAAACCAATCAGGACACTCTCAGTGCTAAGTGAGCTGCTCTTTAGCAGGGAGCTATCGTTTATATGAAGTGCTTTGAAGGTACATTTACTTTTGGACATTGGAAGTGGTCTGGAAATAGCTCTTCTTAAATACACACATCATCTTGGCTATGCATACTCCAGGAGTCTGATGGGTCCCAATGGAGCAAGAATTCATGCTTGGAAATCTTATTATGATGTATATAATCAATGCAGAATTAAATCTTCTCTCATATATGCCTAACATCAGGCTATAGTTATTTCCAAAATAACTATTGATGGTACAACATGGGGAGGACTACAGAGTGAAGCACATTCCCCCACCATATAATTTATAGAGCTAACTGGAAGCCTAAATGAAGCCAGATATATTTCATTGGGCAGCTTTCCACATGCAATTTCGTTATAAGAGCCTGCCTAAATCCACTGGTCAATTCTGATTCTCTTTGTTGTACCATTGTTATCTTGTCAGTGTTTTGTGCATTTTTCAAACCACAGCCCCCAATTTCCTTCAGGAATAAAGCAAGAGTGGATTCCATGGACAACAATGGCTCTATCATGTCATCAGTTCTGTGTAACTGTCTCCAGGCAGACATTGCTTGGACACATTTGCATGGTCTGATTGTTTTTGATATGTAAATATGAGTTTTGGGGTTTTTAAGAACACAATTCTTCATTCCCTTTCCCCCATGCTACATTATATCTATGTTTCTGGTGGTGGCAGCCCACCCACACATTCACCTGCTCCAAAAGATCCTCCAGCAGGGGACAATCTTGCCCACAAACTTAAGTTTCCAGATACCTTTAAAGAAAAACCACACCAGGTGTGCTCAGCTTAAGTGTGTGAAGCTGCAGAGTTTGCTGCTTTGCACTTGGACTCAGCGCTGCCTCCTCCCACCACAAATGGTGTGAAGCATGCTGTTTGCACTGGGGGGAACATCCTCACCCACCAGCATAAAGTAGCTTGCTCAGGCTGCCCCTGGCAACAGGCTAGAAGAGGAGGTCAGTAGCAGCAGAGGCCCCTTAGGGCCTGTTTGAAACCTCACTGGAGGGCAGGGCAGGAGAGGGGAAGGCTCAGTCAGGGAGGCCAGTGGTCCAAATATCCATCAGTCACCATGAACCCCTTCCCCCAGGAAAGGACATTAGGGAAGTTCAGGGTTATCTTATCCCCAGGCAAGCCTTTATAAGGGAAGGTCAGGGAGGAAGGGCTAGACCAGCCTAAACCGTTTTACCATTGAGAACCCCCTGAAACATTCTTCAGGTTTTTTTTTTTTATAATGATTTTTTTATTTTCATAAAGATAGAAATATAATCATCATTTGAGAATATACGACCCCACATTGACTCCACAGTGATATAAACTTTTGCCCAAAACTCTAAGAGCCATGAGTCTAAGAGCCATCCACATTTCCACTACATTAAAAAAAGGCCTATTTAGATATACAAAAGAAAAGTTATTATTAATCAACTTACTTGAGAGAACGTAGACTTCACATTAACTGCTTGATACAATCTAAGAGCTATCCTAGCAGATATTTCTAGGTTTGAGTTAGATGCTTAACATTAAACATTTCTTATAGCACAGTATAAGTTTTGGCCCTGTATCAATACCCTGGTGAAGGGAGAGGAAGGCTTTGCCTTAAAGATGTACAAAGAAAAAAAATTACAAAAGGATTTCATAATTTCTCCTTATCCTTAATACAGATACATCTACAAACCATTTATACTTGGCCCATTCTAAGAGCCATCCTGACAGGTATAAGTTGAGAGCTTTGCATTTTCTACAGATCAATATGAGCTTTGGCCCTATAACAATACACCAATAAAAAAAAATAATAAGAGGGGAAAGCCCCATTTTATATTTCCAACGCTAACGATTATATTACCTATATGCCTACTAAGAAAAAGAAACAAGAGAGGAAAAAGGCACTGCTTCCCCTTTTTCATAAAAATAGCAATGTAGGATACAGTATATGTTGTTAATACAGAGAATAATAAGATTTCCAGGTTTAGATTAAATGCTTAACATTAAACATAGAACAATATAAGCTTTCAGTCTTCTATAGCTTCTCCTTATCCTTGGTTCTGATACATCTACAAAACAATTTATGCTTGACCCATTCTAAGAACCATCCTGACAGATATATTTTCAGATTTAAGTTGAAAGCTTAACATTAAACATTTTCTACAAGTCAGTGTAGGCTTTAGTCCTAGGACAATTCACTAATAGAAGAAAGAAAAAATAAGGGGGGGGAACCCCATTTTACATTTTCAGCACTAATGATTATATTACCTATATGCCTATAAAAGAAAAGAGACAAAAAAAAACAAGAGAGAAAGAGACACTGCTTCCCCTTTTTCATAAAAATGGAAATATAGAATACAGTATAACATTAAACATAAAACAATATGAGCTTTCGGTCTTCTTAAGGGGGTCTCATCTCGAGGCTTGCTACATCTTGTCGTTCCCGTAAAATTATATTCTGTCCCATTGGCCTTTGGCGTAGAAAGTGCAGTTGTACTCTTTCCCGCAGAATATGCATTGATAAATCTTGAGGCTGTTGCACCTCCTGGACTCCAGTATCAATACAATTTTTTCCCCAGAGAGATCCTTTAAATCGGTTACTTTCACTGCAGATCCATATTTCTTTTGATTGATTTTTGTACACTGTTGCTTTGAGATGGCTGTATATCTTTTTAAAAAGGGTGTCCTTATCTGGGCTGCAGAACTCCGGCATCCCATTTTCCGTCTCCAGAATTTCAGATTTCTCTTCTACTGTTGGTTTTCCACCTTGTTTAGAGCTGTCATCAGCCACTGTTATTGATCCATTATTCCTGTTAAAGACGTCTTCCTTGGCATCTTGGATCTCCTTGAAGATATGAATTTCAGATTTCTCTTCTGCTGTTGGTTTTCCACCTTGTTTAAAGCTGTCATCAGTCACTGTTATTGATCCATCATTCCTATTGAAGACTTCTTCCTTGCCATCTTGGATCTCCTTGGAGATATTTTTGATCAATCCATCTAAAAATACTTTGTAATCTTGGGTTTGTATCTCTATTAGATGAGCCAATCTTTTTAGCATAGACATGATTTTGACTTTAAAAAAAAACGGCCCCAAACAATTTTACAAGTGGCCAGTAGAGGTCCTCTGTTTTATCCTCCAATGTTCCGGCACAGGCATGTGACGTATTGAAGCCAGTTAAGGCAGGGATTCTCGTACTGGCACAAAGTTCTCGTGAGATTTTCCCATTCACTGCTCTTATCTCTTATCTCCGAAAACCAAAACAATTACAATAAGAGCTTTTGCCAATTAATTCGAGTTGATTTGAGTCCTTCTTCTGCTTAGTTAGGAGAATTAGCCTGCCTCTTAACGAGGTGGCTTCGGGCAGAGCAGAGTAAGAGGAGGGGGAAAACAAAGGGCTTTGATGCAGGAAGAGAGACGGAGAAAAAAAAAGCGAGAGATACTTGCAGTAAATGATGTTTTGGAACTCAGCCGATGTCCTCCCCTCAGTTCAAAGCGTTCATTTGTGGTAAATCAACATGTAGGGTTGAAGCAGATACTTTAAGATTAAAGAAAGAAAAGAAAGTCCGAGGTAGAAAATGGCAGTCGTCCTCTGGACCTGGAACGCTGACAGCCTATAATCCAGGGAGATATATTCCCTAAAGGATTGGAGACGGCCCCAAGAACTTCCTGGGTAGAAAGGTGAGGTGGGGTTTGCGTACCCCTCCTCTTTTCTGCCAATTGCTTGCACAATTGACCACTGTCAGGCTTCAGAGATAGCAGAGCCGATGCCCTGCCACCCTCTCAGGACGACATCTTTAGCCACACCACATTCTTCAGGTTTTGAGAAACCCTGGAAGTGATGTCAGCAGGCCACACCCTCCTGCCATGTCCCCAGAAGTCACATGTCAGCAGGAGTGACATCACACAGACACTCCCACCAGATGTGGCATCAACACTCCCACAGCACAGGAAGTGACAGCACAAAAATATTTTCAAATGAGTTGTAAACAGAACCATTCTGCTCCCTGGGCTGGCTACCACTTTTTCTCCTCTGCACCAAAGGAAGCGTGTAGTGGGAGCATGCAGAAAAAGGGACGGGGAAGGCCTATGCCGCTCCATAACCTCCATCTCCCCCCTGTGCTAGAAATAGATGGTCATATCACCCAATTCTTATTTAAAAATTTAAAAGATTTTAAAAATTAATTAACTCCTATCCAGTTAGCAAAAGGTAAAGGTATCCCCTGTGCAAGCACCGAGTCATGTCTGACCCTTGGGGTGACGCCCTCCAGCGTTTTCATGGCAGACTCAATACGGGGTGGTTTGCCAGTGCCTTCCCCAGTCATCACCGTTTACCCCCCAGCAAGCTGGGTACTCATTTTACCCACCTCGGAAGGATGGAAGGCTGAGTCAACCTTGAGCCGGCTGCTGGGATTGAACTCCCAACCTCATGGGCAAAGCTTTAGCCCCCCTTCAAGGATCGCTGCCTTGTTGTGGCAAGGGGGCTTGCGTAGTTCAGTGAAGCTATGAGCTATGCCGTGCAGGGCCACCCAAGACGGACAGGTCATAGCTGAGAGCTCTGACAAAAGGTGATCCACTGGAGAAGGAAATGGCAAACCACTCCAGTATCTTTGCCATGAAAACTCTATGGACAGTTCCAATAGGCATAACGATATGACGCTGGAAGATGAGCCCCTCAGGTCGGAAGGTGTCCAATATGCTACTGGGGATGAGCAGACGGCTAGTACGAGTAGCGCCAGAATGAATGAAGCGGCTGGGCCAAAGCCGAAAGGACGCTCAGTTGTGGAAGTAACTGGTGGCGAAAAGACAGTCCGATGCTGTAAAGATTTTTATTCCATAGGAACCTGGAACGTCAGATCCATGAATCAAGGCAAGCTGGACGTGGTTAAACAAGAAATGAGAAGACTGAACATCGACATTTTAGGAATCAGTGAACTAAAATGGACAGGAATGGGTGAATTTAATTCAGATGACCATCAGGTATACTACTGTGGACAAGAATCTCGCAGAAGAAATGGAGTAGCCTTCATAATCAATAAGAGAGTAGGAAAAGCAGTCTTGGGATACAATCCCCAAAATGACAGAATGATCTCAGTTCGAATCCAAGGCAAACCATTCAACATCACAGTGATCCAGGTCTACGCCCCAACCACTGCTGCTGAAGAGGATGAAGTTGATCAGTTCTATGAAGCCCTACAACACCTTCTAGAAGCAACGCCCAAAAATGATGTGCTTATCATCATGGGGGATTGGAATGCTAAAGTAGGAAGCCAAAAGATAACCGGGATAACAGGCAAGTTTGGCCTTGGAGTACAAAATGAAGCAGGGCACAGGCTGGTAGAATTTTGTCAAGAGAATACAATGGTCATAGCAAACACTCTTTTCCAGCAACCCAAGAGACGACTCTACACATGGACATCACCAGACGGTCAACACAGAAATCAGATTGACTATGTGCTCTGCAGCCAAAGATGGAAAAGTTCTATCCAGTCAATAAAAACAAGACCAGGAGCTGATTGTGGTTCAGATCATGAGCTTCTTGTTGCAAAATTTAGGCTTAAATTGAAGAAAGTAGGGAAAAGCACTAGGCCACTCAGGTATGAACTAAATCATATCCCCGACGAATACACAGTGGAGGTGACAAATAGATTTAAGGAATTAGATCTGATAGACAGAGTGCCTGAAGAACTATGGGCGGAGGTTCGCAACATTGTACAAGACGTAGCAACTAAAACCATCCCAAAGAAAAAGAAATGCAAGAAATCAAAATGGCTGTCTGAGGAAGCTTTACAAATAGCTAAGGAGAGAAGGGAAGTGAAAGGCAAGGGAGAAAGAGAAAGATACACCCAATTGAATGCAGAATTCCAGAGAAAAGCTAGAAGAGATAAGAATGCCTTCTTAAATGAACAGTGCAAACAAATAGAAGAAAACAATAGAATGGGGAGGACCAGAGATCTTTTCAAGAAAATTGGAGATATGAAGAGAACGTTTCATGCAAAGATGGGTATGATAAAGGACCAAAATGGTAGGGACCTCACAGAAGCAGAAGAGATTAAACAAAGGTGGCAAAATTATACAGAAGAACTATACAAGAGCGAGCTTAACATCCCTGATGACCACAATGGGGTAGTTACTGACCTGGAGCCAGACATCCTGGAATGTGAAGTCAAATGGGCCTTAGAAAGTCTGAGCAACAATAAAGCTAGTGGTAGTGACAGCATTCCAGTTGAACTATTCAAAATCTTAAAGGACGATGCAGTAAAAGTGCTACATTCAATATGCCAGCAAATTTGGAAAACTCAACAATGGCCACAGGATTGGAAAAGGTCAGTTTACATTCCAATCCCAAAGAAGGGCAATGCCAAAGAATGTTCAAACTACCGCACCATTGCACTAATTTCTCATGCTAGCAAAGTTATGCTCAAAATCCTACAAGCTAGGCTCCAGCAATATGTGGACCGAGAACTTCCAGAAGTACAGGCAGGATTTCGAAGAGGCAGAGGAACTAGAGATCAAATTGCCAACATACGCTGGATCATGGAGAAAGCTAGGGAGTACCAGAAGAACGTCTACTTCTGCTTCATTGACTATGCTAAAGCCTTTGATTGTGTGGAGCACAACAAATTGTGGCAAGTTCTTAAAGAGATGGGAATACCAGAGCATCTTATTTGTCTCTTGAGAAATTTATATGCGGGTCAAGAAGCAACAGTGAGAACTGAACATGGAATCACTGACTGGTTCAAAATTGAGAAAGGAGTTCGGCAAGGCTGTATACTGTCGCCTTGCCTATTTAACTTGTATGCAGAGCACATCATGAGAAATGCGGGATTAGAGGAGTCACAAATTGGGATCAAGATTGCAGGGAGAAATATCAACAACCTCAGATATGCAGATGATACCACTCTAATGGCAGAAAGTGAAGAGGAACTAAAGAGCCTGTTGATGCGGGTGAAGGAGGAGAGTGCAAAAGTTGGCTTGAAACTCAACATTAAGAAAACAAAGATCATGGCATCCGGCCCTCTCAATTCCTGGCAAATAGAAGGGGAAGAAATGGAGATAGTGACAGATTTTATTTTCCTGGGCTCCAAGATCACTGCAGATGGGGACTGCAGCAAGGAAATTAAAAGACGCTTGCTCCTGGGGAGGAAAGCTATGGCAAATCTAGACAGCATCCTAAAAAGCAGAGACATCACCCTGCCAACAAAAGTGCGTTTAGTCAAGGCTATGGTCTTCCCAGTTGCAATGTATGGCTGCGAAAGTTGGACCATAAGGAAGGCCGAGCGTCAAAGAATTGAGGCTTTTGAACTCTGGTGCTGGAGAAGACTCTTGCGAGTCCCTTGGACTGCAAGGCGAACAAACCGGTCAGTCCTAGAGGAGATCAGCCCTGACTGCTCTTTAGAAGGCCAGATCCTGAAGATGAAACTCAAATATTTTGGCCACCTCATGAGAAGGAAGGACTCCCTGGAGAAGAGCCTAATGCTGGGAGCGATCGAGGGCAAAAGAAGAAGGGGACGACAGAGAATGAGGTGGCTGGATGGAGTCACTGAAGCAGTAGGTGCAAACTTAAATGGACTCCGGGGAATGGTAGAGGACAGGAAGGCCTGGAGGATCATTGTCCATGGGGTCGCGATGGGTCGGACACGACTTCGCACATAACAACAACAACAACATCCAGTTAGCAAAACCCTTCCAGAGCTTTTGCAAACCCCAGGGTTTCATGAAACCCTGGTTGAGAAAGCCTGGCCTAGAGCTATCCCATGTCAATCAGGGAAAAGTTGATGACCAGAGAAATAGTAGGGTATTGCTAACCCCATTCCTTTCTGAATTCTGAGACCCTTCACAAGGCATGACTGACAGAAAGAAGAACCTGGAAGGTGTGGCAGCCCTGGACCCCAGACAAGGAAGAGCTGTGACGTACTTCATTTCACCAATTTTCATACATATTTCCCAAGAAAAACATTTGGCAGTCATTAATGTTTTATGTGCTGCAGGTACAAGGAACTGGGCACCTAGAGTCTTAAGAGACTGCTCTCTTACCAGAGCATGGATAAAAAATCCTAGAGGAATCTGTTAGTTCAGGGGTAGTCAACCTGTGGTCCTCCAGATGTTCATGGACTACAATTCCCATGAGCCCCTGCCAGCATTTGCGTTGACTACCCCTGTGTTAGTGTATACAGTTTGCTTTCCTACAATCAACATATTTATTTTTTTGTAAGAGAAGCAAAAGGTGCATGTCAAAGACTGACATATTACATTTCACAGGTATCCAGACTAGGAATGACCTGTAGGAATGATTCCGTGACTGTAAAATCGTAACATCTGAAACGGATGCAAGTATAGCCAATGTTTCCAGCATGCTTGGTGGTGGCAGTGACAAATCAAAGACAGCTCCTGTCTGAGAACTTGAGAAAATTGCCATAAACACTATTCATCTGACGTGACTTCTGAGAATAGATGAAAATCCTTGCAAAATAAGGTACTGTATGGTTGTACACATGATAGTGTGACTTAGCTTTATAAGGAGACAGTAAGTAATACAATACCCAGACCTCTGTGGCCTAAGCTACTCTGCTCTCAGCAGATTTCAGAAGCTAAGCAGGATTGCTTTCTTCTGGTTAGTACTAGGACAGGAGACTTCCAAGCAAGCCCGGGATTGGTGCACAGAGGCAGGTAGTGGCAAACACCTTCCAAATGTCTCTTGCCTTGAAATCCCCATGGGGTCACCGTAACTCAGTTGTGACTTGACTATACTTTCTACCACCAACTAACACAATAGACCCCAAAACATCGAGTTGGAAAATACTTGTGAGCGAGTTTTGACAATGAGAGAAAATTTAAATAAGATGGTGTTTTCAGACACGTGCTACAGAGAAGTCTTTGACCCTCTCCTTCCTTGCAAAGGCAGTCTAGGATTTATAATATTGGTTGCTTCCGTGTGGAGCTGGAAAAATCACTGCCACTGTGGAAGCAGGAACAAGTGTCCTGGAAGCATGTGGGACTGGCATCTGTACACAGCATCACTATGCCACTTATTGGTGTCACTTCCTTGCCGCCCTTATCACTGTGATGAGAAACTTGCTGTCCCATCCAACCTGGCAACATTCTTTCCCTCCTCGACAGCTGATCCACAGCAGGAAGAGGGGGGAAACAGTGAAGCTGAGCTCCACCCCACTCCCTGGATTGGTTGTGAGCTGATCATCCATATGAACTCTCACCTGCCACCACCATGGTCTTTCCCCTTTGAGGCGTTGTTCCTCCTGTTCAGAAGGGACAACCATGGGGTCCACACGTATTGTGCTCAGAATGGGGAGAACATCATAGCAAAACAACAAAAATCCCTGCTGCAGTTACTCTGTGTGGTATGTACCTTATGCACTGTATTCGTGTTCTTTTTCATTCTATAAAGTCGTAAACATGTCATCATTAAAATTACCATCAAGGTTTCCTCAACCACTTTAAATACTTTAATTAGTGCAACTAAAGTCCACCTACCTGCCACACAAACAATTTTTTTTAAAAAAGAAGAAAGTTGCCTGCCTTCCTATCAGTACAAGGAAATACCTAATTAAAAGCAGCCTTAATTAAAATATCAACCAAATCAATTGAGATAGATCGTAGACATAATGAAAGCAGAAAATCCCCCAGGCAGTTATTCTACTCATATGTCTATTACACACTCATTAACATTGCACTCAAATGGATTTTGACCACTTCTCATAATATAGTCTAAAGACAAGGAAGCTTTCTCATGGGTCACTTCTATCTTCCTAAAATAATTAAAGCACACAACTACCATGTAAACAGATTGCTTAAATGCAAGTCGTTGGAACCTCCCTATTAAGAAGTAACATACCTCTGAATACTAGATGCTGGAATTTAGTAATAGGAGATGATCTGTCATAAAACTGCTGCGCATGTGAGCTCCCTGGGGCATACTGCTTGCATCTGCAGTTGGAAGCAGTGTGGTAAACTAGCAAGACTTGGTTTGGTCCAGCAGTGGAGCTCTAGGTCTCCCATATTTGGTTGATATTTGACTTTGATTTGACCTATTTTAATCCAAGAATTTAAAATAAATTAGACAATTATTTAGACTTCTACTCTTTAAAGAGCATAGAAACTGTGAAATAAATCTTGCAGTTAGTTGACCTGGTACGACAAGGTCAACTTAAACATGTGATGGGACCATCTTGCTCTTTTTAAAACAATACATGACAGCTAAAGGCAGGCTGGATTTGGAACAAGACAAAGGGACAGGTCTTGGAGGTTAACATTTTTCTCTAGGTCATTTCCTGAAATAGTTTTCTTTTTCAGAGTGCTATTTGTGCATTGGATTGGTGCCTGTCTTTTTTCTCTACTAAGGTTGCTAGCAGCTATGTGAAAGGGGAAAAACAGTGGGAAGACACACTTGATTTATAACCCTGGTTTCATCTGTAGTAGAGTATGTCACTAGACATAAACCTCTAGCCTACCATGAGTTTAGTAGGCCATCCTAAACATAGTTGTATTCTCCTAAATACATTGAAGTATATGGCTTTAGAAGAGTATAATTCTGCTGAAGATTAAACTATTAATGTATTCTCTCCCACTTGTCTGCCCCATTTGTTTCTTGTTGGTTATGTACATTCTTCCAACACTACCATCTCACTCAAGAAGAATGCAAACAACAAAAATCCATGATTCAAGTTCTGAGTCAAACTTTCACATCTGTGCCATTCAAGTGGGTTTGAAATTAGGCCAAACCGTTAGACCCATGTTTTGTTTCGGTCAGCTTATGCTACTTTTTTACTGATGTGAAGGATCATGATGAACTGATACTTGCCTGTCTTTTCATAAGGGAAGCAGTTGAATATAGCTGTGCATCACTGGGTTTGCAAAAATAAAGTACACATCAAATAAAAAGAAGCTCTCTTATTCACTTTGTTCATCTGAGAAACATCATGTTTTCACTTCTGTCTGGAATAAGAAACAGCAAGATGGGCTTCTATGGGCCATTGAACTATGGGTGATTATTTTGAAAAATAAAACAGCTACTTTTGCATAGCCGTTTAATTTTTTATTTGGTCAATGCCTTTGTGTGGCAAGTCAAACACACCTTTTGCCAGTAGCAGGTCATTCACACCCATGACAGGGGCACAATTTGCATTGCTGGAGACCTTCAGGAGGCAATAGTTAGAAATACAAGGCATTGTTCAAAAGGGAACTATGACAGATTGCTACACACTTCCCCACTCTGAGGTAATATTTTCCCTCCAAAATGAATTGTTATCCCCTCACATACTGCGCAGCCCTTGTAGCATGGTTACTTAGTTAGAAAATAAAGCTGACTGTCCCTCCCTGTCACTGACAGACTTCTTGGCTTTACTCAACCCTGGAACTTCTTTGGAAGGTGTAATAGCCCTCTTTTTTAAAACCCTTTGTCAGAATGAGACTGGGGCATTGTGACCCAATAACCAAAATATTTAATTTTACAAAGATGAAAATGGTAGCTGGAATTAGGAGGTTGAGTCTTGACATATAAAGTTATTTTACAGTTTTAAAGATCCTTTTTGCAGGCTTTGGTAGGTTTCTTTAAGCTTTTCTTAGTTCTTAAGTTTTCTTAGGACTGAGAGGTTGTAGCCACTGTGTTTATCCAAAACATGCCTGCTTTGTTTTTATCTTTGTGAGTTCCTCTGAATATTGGTTTCTAGAGGGCAGATACCTTACAATAGTACCTCTCCTTTCCTAGGAGTACCAGTTTCCCCTGACTTCTGAGAAGTCTAAAGGAAAGTTTTTCTCAACATCTAAGGAAATCCTTACACCTGGGCAGAGTCTGAACTTACTTTCTTTATTCCATTGTCAATCCTGTTGAATTCAGATTGCTTTGAACTTGGGTCTTCTTCTCCCCCCCTCCCCATTGAAACAGGAAAGTCTTTTGCATGTGGTTAGGGTAGTTCAGAAAGCAGGGGGGGGGAAGCCTCTTTCTTTCTTTTCTTGAAGGTGAGGAAGAAGAGCCAGGCAGGGAGCCTCTTTCTTTTCTTGGAGGGGTAGGGGAGAAGATCAAAAAAGGCAGAGGAGGGAGGAAAAATCCAGGACTGACAGAAGTTGAGAGAAATTAGGGGCTTCTTCCTTAAGGCAAGTTTGTCACATGACCAGGTGTGGCCTATCAGAGTTTCTCTACCACGGAACTTGGTTTCCCAATCTGGATATTGAGCATTAAAAGCACTCTAAGATATTTCACAATAAAGGTAGGGTCACTCCGGATCAATCCTTCTTGCTGCAGAAGGAAAATTTAAATCGCCCAAAATCCAAACGGAAATCGCATTCTGTGTAGAGGGCAGGGACTGAATCGATCTGGGGTTGGAATAAAAGCTCCATGCAGTTTACACCCTGGTTTCTTTCTTTTCACTGGACAGGGCTCATCCATTTCTTCTTAGAAGAAGTCTTCCCTCTACTTTTGGCCTGAATTGGGCATGTCACCTCACTACCCAAATTCCCTCTGCCAAAACATCTGTTCCAGTTATCCAGATACTGTGTAGATCAGTTTTCAGCCTTTAATAATCTTCCCTCTAAGATTTCTCCTCAGAGCTAAGCACAGAGTCTGTCAGTATGCCAAGAAGCTTCAGAATAAATTCCCTCCAGCTCACAGCTAAATTCTTTTTCATCTGTTGCTGGCCAATCAGAGTGCTCGGAGCTGTTTGTCACTCAAGCTGTCTCTTAGTGAGGAGATTTAACCCTTTACTCACTGTTGCTGTTCTTACAGTACTTAGAACTTTACTATTATAGTGCTGTTCACTATAGGCACTATTTAAAACCTGGTGTGTTTTCAAACCCAGGGATACACAAGTTCCAGCCACCTAACTGGAGCACTATTTTCATGTTTCCACATGATGTCATCCTCTATCTGTGCACAGACCATTAACACCTTATTCCTTCCACATACACTAAACTTGCTGCCCTATTTTAAACCTCTAAAAATAGTGTTTACTGGGCAGTTTAAGGATTCATGGGGTCCTTTCAGAGTACAATTGTGGCAGGAACAGCAAGATGGGGTGTGGGGGGTGGGCACAGTGGAAGGGGTCCAACAGTGGAAAAGGCTGTCATTCTGAGTGTCCTTGAAGAAGAAGACAAAGAAGACGAAGATGAAGAGTTGGTTCTTATATGCTGCTTTTCTCTACCCGAAGGAGGCTCAAAGCAGCTTCCCTTTCCTCTCCCCACCACAGACACCCTGTGAGGTGGGTGAGGCTGAGAGAGCCCTGATATCACCTCTTGGTCAGAACACCTTTATCAGTGATGGGGCGAGCCCAAGGTCACCCAGCTGGCTGCATGTGGGGGAGCACAGAATCAAGCCTGGCTCACCAGATTAGAAGTCCGCATTCCTAACCACTACACCAAAGTGGCCAATAGCGTTGCCCTCCATTCTGCTCCCTTACATAATTTTTCATAAGGGGCCACACCCTGCAGGCTGTTGGCAGAGTTTAAATAAGCAAGAGAGGAACAAATTCCTGCTTAAGGAATAAAACAGCTTTATTGTGAAGAGAAACAACTTGGTATAAAAAGAGGAGAAACCAAGTCCTTTCTAAATGTTCTGTTCTTTTCATTCAGCTTTTTCAGGAGGCAAGCAGGGAGGAAGTGTGCTCAAAAGAGCAGGTAGGCTCAAATTGAGCCAGTAGGACATAGGAGACTATTTCAAAAATATCAGGAGATTCCTAATATAATTATGCTAAATACACATCTCCTCTGATGCCCCTTGTAGGAAATTTTTCGTATGCTTTTGAATCATGCACACTACAGATCTTGGCTATTCCCACACAGACTAGGATATTCCAAGTTCAGATCTTGGCAGCATTCTAGTCTAACAACTCAATCCAGTGATTATGATGCCTGCAATTGATCTTATGGGAATGGTGAAGGCACAAGGTACCACATTTAAAGGAGCTTCTCGTGTCTATAATTAGTGCATGTGAGACTAAATTAAGATCAGAGTATTTTCCAGACTCTCCTGTGCACTCCCTTTGAGGTCACAGAGTGTTCTCTTCCTAAAGGAAATAGGAAGGCCTTAGGATGATATTTTTGCTCTAAAAGCATATTAACACTAAAAGAAAGTTCTTAATTAGAGGAAGAGCTGTAGCTCAAATATAAAGTACTCCAAAGCAGTGGTCCCCAACCCCCGGTCCGGAGACTGCTACTGGTCCATAGATCAATTGGAACCAGGCCACAGCTCCTCCTCATCCTCCTCCCCAGCTGCTGCCTCGGGGCCCCCCAGCAGGCGGTGGGAAGTCAGGGGCACCTGCGGGAAAGCAAGTGGAGCAGGGGCTCAGGCAGCAGCGACGTTCCTCGGCAAAAGACTACCCCCCCCCGGAGCTTCAGTAAAATTGTCAAGCGTTGACCAGTCTCCGGTGATAAAAAGGTTGGGGACCACTGCTCCAAAGGACTTGAGTCCAGTCCTTATCTTCGGCTTGAAGGGTCTCAGGGAGCAGGTGTCTTGCAAGACCCTGAAAATGTCTGTTGGCAAAACAGTGGCACAATCAATTATGATTTGTAACCTAAAGCAAAATTCTCCCTAAGATGCCACGTAAATGATGGACATTTTCTTACTTTTGCTTTCCCCTGTGGAATGCAGCAGGAGTCTCACTGGGTGGTTTTGGTCATATTCTACTAGAGCTCTTGCACACCGTTGTATTTTCATGCCAAGTAGGCACAGTTGTTACTCATTAATTGTGCAGGATCCAGATGTCTGTCTTCAAAGTAGTGCTTTGGTTGCCAGATAGTACATTTGTGAGCACTTAGAATGCAATCTTTTTTTTTCATGACGGAAATGCGATTTTTCCTCCAGATTGTACAGACCTTTTACTTGCTGTGTGAAGATGCTTGTGTGTACACAGATACCTATTAGATAATAATGAAGAATGAGGGCCAGTCTAGACATGATGTTTTACACAGTTTCCCAATAGGGTCTGGCAGTAAAAGAGCCCAATTCAGCTTAGGATGGGAGTGCAAGGGAAGGAGGAGCTCCTTGCCTTTCTTGTACTATTTTCTAGAGCTGTAATGGCTTAATAAAACATAGGACTTGAATGTTTGCACATGATATGCAGCTCTTCAACAGGGCAAATAATGCCCCCCAGATAATTTGGGTTGGAAAAGGGGGGGGGAGCCCCTCTTCATAGTTTTTTTCTGTCTCCACAGCTGACTTATAGTAGCTCTGTAGGGTATCAAGGCAAGAGACATTCAGAGGTGGTTGCCATTGCCTTCCTCCATGCCATGATCTTGGTTTTCCTTGGAGGTCTTCCATCAAAATACTGACCAGAGCTGACCCTGCTAAGCTTTTGAGATCTGATGAGAGCAAGCTAGCCTGCGCTATTGAGGAAATCTCTGTAGTAGTAGTTGTTGTTGTTAGGTGCGAAGTCGTGTCCGACCCATCGCAACCCCATGGACAATGATCCTCCAGGCCTTCCTGTCCTCTACCATTCCCTGGAGTCCATTTAAGTTTGCACCTATTGCTTCAGTGACTCCATCCAGCCACCTCATTCTCTGTCGTCCCCTTCTTCTTTTGCCCTCAATCGCTCTCAGCATTAGGCTAATCTCCAGGGAGTCCTTCCTTCTCATGAGGTGTAGTTACCATGTTACAAATATCAAAAGGAGCACATATAGCTTTAAAAACGGATTTCTCTAGTGACTGCTACTAAGCAACCCCAGGTTGGGTTTTGTGAATTAAAAATGAAGTGGGAAGGGGCAGGGACCTCTCCAGTGTATTTTAGCCATTGAGAGAGGATTCAATGGAGTCAGGTTTGACTAGGGCTGCCAGCTCCAGGTTGGGAAATTTCTGGAGATTTTTTGGTGGAGTCTAAGGAGAACAAGGCTTGAGGAGAGAAGAGGCCTCAGCTGGATATAATGCTGAGTTGTGGGGAGATCTGTCACCTGGAGTTCTGTAATTCTAGGGGATCTCTAAAGCCTACTTGGACCCTGGCAATCCTAGAGCTGACAGTAGCCTCTGAATGACTTGATACTACCCAACTTGCATGACTCAACAGCAGCCACCCTTTGGAAGCCACATGTGGCTCCTGTCTGCAGACTGGGGGCACACACAGCCTAAAGAGATTTTTTGGCAGACTTGAGCACTCCCCAGGTTTACAGGAAAATCTGAAAATTAAAAACAAATGAGTAAAGGAGCATGCTCTTTGCAAGCTCAGAAAATACACCTTCAGTGGTGGTGGTGATGGTGCCAGAGAGCCGTGCTGGGTCCAGCAGCAGCTGTACAGACCAAGGCTCCTCACTGGGTCTGGCGGCAGTGCTGGCTACACAGCCCGGACTTCCACTCTGGACCCAGACCCAGTGGCAGCTGCACAGCCAAGGAGCTGGGCCCCTCCCCCTCCCCCTCCTCCAAGTGACAACCTTTCAAATACTTAAAGGGGGCTACCGTGTCCCCTCTCAACCTCCTTTTCTCCAGGCTGAACATTCCCAAGTCCCTCAACCTATCTTCATAGGGCTTGGTCCCTTGGCCCCAGATCATCCTTGTCGCTCTCCTCTGTACCCTTTCAATTTTATCTACGTCCTTCTTGAAGTGAGGCCTCCAGAACTGCACACAGTACTCCAGGTGTGGTCTGACCAGTACCGTATACAATGGGACTATGACATCTCGTGATTTTGATGTCATGCCCCTGTTGATACAGCCCAAAATGGCATTTGCCTTTTTTGCTGCTGCATCACACTGCCTGCTCATGTTTAGCTTACAATCCACAAGTACCCCAAGGTCTCGTTCACACACAATGTTACCTAGAAGCGTATCCCCCATCCAGTAGGCATGCTTTTCATTTTTCTGATTTTTCAGATGCAGAAATTTACACTTATCTTTATTAAATTGCATCTTGTTATCATTTGATCATTTTTCCATTGTGTTCAGATCTCATTGAACTTGGTCTCTATCTTCTGGAGTATTTGCCAGTCCTCCCAATTTGGTGTCATCTGCCAACTTGATGAGTAGTCCCTCCACCCCCTCATCTAGATCATTAATAAATATGTTAAAAAGTACCGGTCCGAGCCATGAGCCCTGAGGTACCCCACTACTCACCTCCCTTCAGTCTGATGAAACACCATTAACAACAACTCTTTGAGTGCAGTTCTCTAACCAATTCCCTATCCACCTAACTATCTGAAAATCCAGGTTGCACTCTTTCAATTTATCCTTCAGAAAATCATGGGGAACCTTATCAAAAGCTGTACTAAAATCCAAGTCAACGACATCAACCGAATTTCCACGATCCAGCAAACCTGTTACTTGGTCAAAAAAGGAAACCAAGTTGGTCTGACCTGTTGGAGACAAATCCATGCTGACTTCCTAGGATCACCAAATTGTCCTCCAGATGTTTGCAGATCGCTCCCTTTAATATGTGCTCCATTATCTTCCCCACAACAGAGGTCACACTCACTGGTCTGTAGTTTCCCGGGTCATCCTTCCTCCCTTTTTTGAAGATTGGAATAACGTTTGCACTCTTCCAGTCCTCTGGGACATCTCCAGTCCTTAAAGAGGTCCCAAAGATGATGGACAAGGGTTGTACAAGTTCTCCAGAAAGTTCTTTGAGCACTCTCGGGTGCATTTCTTCTGGCCCAGGGGATTTGAACTCATCCAGTGCAGCTAAATGCCTCTCGACAACCCCTCTGTCCATGTCAACCTGCCACCCAGACACTATCCCTTGGCTACTGCCATCTCTAGATGTGCCTAAACCCTTTGACCTGTGGGAAAAAAACAGATGTAAAATAGGCGCTGAGCCTTTCTGCTTTCTCTGCATCCTCTGTTAGAGTAAAGTAAAGGAGGCAATAGGCCCACTGTTGCGTGCAGTCCATCTGCACGCAACAGTGGGCCTATTGCCTCCTTTACTTTACGTTTGCTCCTCACATAACTGAAAAATCTTTTCTTGTTACAGTGGGCTTCCCTGGCCAATCTTGGCTCACTCTCAGCTTTGGCCTTTCTGATGATTGATCTACAGTGCCTAGTAACCTGTAGGCACTCTTCTTTAGAGCTCTGTCCTTCCCTCCATTTCCTGAACATTTCCCTTTTCTTTCTTAGTTCTTCTTGAAGTTCTCTGTTCATCCAAATGGAGCTTCTTAGAAGAATAGTTGGTTCTTATATGCCGCTTTTCTCTACCTGAAGGAGGCTCAAAGCGGCTTACAGTCGCATTCCCTTCCTCTCCTCACAACAGACACCCTGTGGGGTAGGTGAGGCTCAGAGAGCCCTGATATCATTGCTCAGTCAGAAGAGTTTTATCAGTGCTGTGGTGAGCCTAAGGTTACCCAGCTGGCTGCATGTGGGGGAGTGCAGAATTGAACCCAGCATGCCAGATTAGAAGTCCGCACTCCTAACTACTACACCAAACTGCCTCTCTGCAATTTTAGGAGAATTCTTGCAATTTTAGGAGAATTCTTGGCTTCTCTTGAAGTTGGCAGCCCTACATACACAATTCCCCCAGTGAGGCTAATTCAGAACTATCTGAGATCTGGTAAATGCTGTGAGCCATGAAGTTCCAGACATTGTACCCTGTACTACAGTGGCTATTTTTAAAGAAATCAGAATGGGTCTTTTGCTATCTTGTGTGGTTTGGGGTTGTTATATCAGATTATCTGGCAAAGATTCCTCATTTACTTGTTATTTTTTTAGCATTTATAGAGCATAATTTATTTTCAGTTTGTTGCTATCACCACTGTATATCTTTTAATTGTTTTCAGAAAAGGCATGCATAACAAGCTGTCTGGAAGTATGCAGAATGGTTAAAGATGATTTGTTTACAAGACTGGACTTTTTAAAAAAATGTTGAAAATTCTTGGACATTGTATTATAATTTCCTTCAGACACATGGTCTTGCAAGTCCCTTTTTTGGTTAAAAATAATGAGCTCATGTTGCATGTGGAATGATTATTGACTCATATTTAAAATGTTAATTGCAGCTGTTAACTCCCCAATCTAAACAGAAAAGCAAGCAAAACTCTTGTGTTGAGTAACGTAGGAATGTAAGGTCCACCTCATATGCCCTGTCAACTGTTAATAAAGAGCAGTCCCAACAATTGGGAGGACTCTAAGGAATGTCACATCAAGTGGTGACATTTCAACATTTCTACCCTGAATGAACTCTTTCAGCACTCACCTGACTGACAAGGAGCCCCTGCTGCATATTCCACCTGTTTGCCAGGTGAACTGGCCTCTGGCCTAACACAATCCCAGAACCACTGGCTCTCTTGTGGCTATAATTTGTGAGGAAAGATTCAATGTAACAGGCAAGGTATTTTTTCAGGGAAATTTACCCTTTACTCTCTGTTTTCATTGAGGAATCCCAATATACTTTGGTAATATTTTAGGATTCTATGGAACATAGTTCAAAAATGGCTAGATGTAATGTTTGGCAATCCACTTCATGTTTTATATTGGTTCTAGAGTACTAGAATCTGGAGTAGTTCCAGCTGGTTTTCCTCATGTAGATATATAAGCTGACTAGAAGAACTGCTGTGAAGGATGTTGGTAGGCCTTATTTTCATTAATTCATTCCTCCTGAATGAAGGAGGAATGAATTAATTACATCTATTAAATACTGTACATTTGTTAAATAATAAAGTAACTGAATAGAGTTACTGTTTGCTTATTTAAAGGACCACTAGCCCCATCCTGGATAATTGCAACATCTTACACTGTCCATGAAAGCTAAGCACTATAGGGATTTTGAAAATAAGAGAACTTCCCCACTTCACAAATAACTCTACCATAGCCAGGACTGTGCCTCAGTATAAGCAGAATTGCTTGAGAGGTGTACCATAGCATTTTCTTAGAATTGTTTTTACAAGGTAGATTGCCACATCTTTCTTTAACCCTGCCCATTTACCTGGGCTTGGGACCAGCATGCTCAGGTATGCATGGCAAAAGTCACAAACAAAGAAATACTGCAGCACAAAGTCTGATATATCATTGGTAGGCAAAATCACAAAACTCCAGCTGACTTTGGCTCTATCACGTGGTCCAACTCAATGGAGAAAGCATTATGCTACGACTGATCAGTGGAAAAAGAAAACCAGGCCAACAAAAGACATGATGGTTGGACGTGATCAGGATGGACAGCAGCCAGAACATTGCATGGCTGAGGGAGGCGGCACAGGATCAGGGATTGTGGCGACAGCGGTACCAGGGGATTGCCAAGAGTTGGAGATGACTGAATGGCTGACAACAACATTAAGCAGAATTTCATCACCTTCTCATGGAATAAGTACAGAATTTTGTGTTATGAGAAAGATCCCAGAAAGTGAGACCCTTTAATTTAGAAAAAAATATTTTAGGCTTTCAGTTGTTCACAGGTCAGTTTTAAAACATGCAGGCAGTATCTGGGGAAAATCTCCAGGCTCTTTCTGCACCTGGAAAATAAAGTGTAATGCTAACCTTTTGTAGATGCCATATTTTGGGCATTTTGTACGGCATTGCCAACCTCCAGCATCCAAGCAGCAAACCAGCAGTTACATCCTCCATTTTAAAGTGATAGTTGGAGAATTCCCCCAACTATGCAGCATGAGTAAGAGGAGAGTACCCAGCAAGCTACGTGCCAAGGAAATATGCGGAGCTGAAGTAGCTCTATCTCTGCCTCCAGCACCTGACCTTGCACCTGGAGACAGGGAGTTTCTTTTCCCCCCCAAGAAAACTGCCTGAAACAATGAATATGCGTTAAATTGTCTAGAAAAAAAAATTCCCCTGCCAGTTAACACACTAAGCATGCCTCTCTAAGCCCCCCCCCCAATCAGGAACAAGATTGCTTCAAGGCTAATGATTCCAGAAGGGGTGGCATTAAAGAAAGCACTATGCATGAAGAAGAAGAAGAAAGAAGAAGAAGAAGAAGAAGAAGAAGAAGAAGAAGAAGAAGAAGAGTTGGTTCTTATATGCCGCTTTACTCTGCCCGAAGGAGGCTCAAAGCAGCTTCCCTTCCCTCATCCCACAATGATGGGGTAGGTGTGGGGTAGGTGAGGCTCCGAGAGCCTTGATATCACTGCTTGGTCAGAACAGATTTATCAGTGCCATGGCGAGTCCAAGGTCACCCAGCTGGCTGCATGTGGGGGAGAATTGAACCCAGCATGCCAGATTAGAAGTCCACACTCCTAACCACTACACCAAAATGTGTCTATGATTAGATGCATAGGTGTCTCAATGGAGAAGTTTTACTTTAAAAAATTAGCTTGTATTGCGGGCCCTTTCGAACAGGGAGAAAGGTGATTGGCTGCCTGGCTTGACTGACAGGTGGAGGAGAGTTGCGAGTATACTGCATTCCTCTCCTCTGCCATTTCAAGCCAGCGTGTAGAGTGCCCAGAAGTGCGAGAAGGCGGCAGAGGGAAGGGAGATAGCCAGGAGGAGAGGAATGGCCAGAGGTGTGTTATTTAATAGTGTTACACCATGACGCTGCCGTAATGCTATTTTTTTCAATGTGCAGAAATGCCCATTGAAACTTTACAAGCATTTATGAGATGAGAATGAAGGAATTCTTTTAATGGAAACTATACAAACTCTGATCATTTGAATACTTTGATTTGCTTCAAAAGAAAGAACAATGCCAAGGATCCAGACAGAAAACTTTAAAAGGTGTTACTACATGTGCATTGCATGGCGATAGCCACAACTTGTCCTTTGTAGTTGTAGAGGCATCAAACATGTCTTGACTGATTTAACTGCATCTGTCTGTCTAGTCAGTGAGTACTGGAAAATTTACATTCACATAGAAACCCTGAGTTATGTCATGATGAGGTGCTGAAATGTTTCTGGCCTACATCCAAGTCTACTTTTCCTACTTTTCCCCAAGGCAAACCCCCCAAAACTAGCAGAAATACCTGTACATTGTTTTCATTTTTGAGTGTTAGTCGTGCTTTTACTTGAGTGTAGAGGAACTGATACACACAGACACACACAGCTTCTCTAGTCAAAATTAATGTATGTATAACATCACATTCTTCATGTCCCACTAACAATCCAACAATAAATTTGAATACAAATTCACAATTAAAAGAGAGAGAGAGAAAGGAAGCGAGAGAGAGAAGAGGCAGGAAATTAGTTATTCAGCCATTAGACTATAAAGTTTTCATAAACAAATTTAACTGAATAACAAACAGACATGGTGTTTCTTGAACATCCCCAATGGGAGATTAAAAAAAAAATCATATTCTGAAATTCTTTATGCCAAAAAATATAGCAGTTCTAACTCAGATTTTGTGGACTCTGCAAGTGTTGCAAAACCCTATGCCCTTACCCTGTAAGAACCAAAGCATGAAAACGGACCATTTTTGCAGGCTGCTGTTGACCTTTATGCTATACTGGGGGCCCAAACAAATAGTAGCCTCACTGCTTCTTAGGGCCAGTCCTGTGTTTGCAATGATTCAGACTATAACAAAAGTGAACACAGATCATTCAAATACTCCAAATGACCATCTGTGAAGACTGAACTGATTTAAAACTTTATTCTGTTGGGAGATACACCTTTCCTACAAGGTATTAATACTGAGATTAACTTGCAAAGGATTTGAGCTCTTCTGTTATGTTTACCTCACAGCACCTTTGATTCTACACAACTTAAGTTCAACTGTTCAGGCAGATAAAGTCTATTTGTCCAGAAGGATATAGTTTTACTGCCTGACTCCCTTACTACTGTTTATGTGTCTATAAAATGGTGCTAAGGTTTTATTATTTGATGCAGATTTCTGGTTTTGATTGGAATACTTTGCTGTTGTTCATTTTGTCATGCACTGAAAATTACGTTACACTCATGGATGGGTGAGAAATAAATGTTCTGAAGAAAGAAAGAATGAAAGACAGAAAGAGCACAATTCCTTTTCAAGACATTTCAAGAACATTATTTAGAAACTCTATCTTATCTGACTAATAGACAAGTCAGCAGATCATGTTTTGGGGAGATCAGCCCCAAGTGGTGATGGAAGTTAATGCTCATCTTGTCTGGGTCTGGTCACAGACGGAAGGGAGACTTCATGGTGACTTAAAGAGGCAAGATATAAATAAAGTAGATAAATATGATGTAACTCATGTTCAAATGGAGCATCATTAGATGCGAGCACAGCAATAAGAGTATCCCATCCTAAGCATCAGTTGCTCAGTTGCCAGTGAGAAACATGACTGTTTGATTAATTGCAACATCCCTGTAGCTCAAATGTAAACTGCATGATATGGTAGAAATCACCAGAGGGTTTCCATCCCCAGACTGAGAATCTCCCGGAGTCTGGGAAGGACAGGCTTTGGGGATCAGAAATTTCCTCTAGGAGAACAGATCTGTGCTATCTAGATCAGCTGTTACTTTAGGAGATATCCAGACCCCCACCCCAAGGGTGACAACATGTTGATAGCAAGACTCAAAAGCCGTTTTCATCATCAGGCAGCAAGCCTGAAAAATACAAAGCTTGTACTAATGAGAAAAGTTATTTTGAGCATATGCAGCACATCTTTCACTCATTATGACTACAGTTTTGGGGATGGCTGGGTTGAAGTCAAATTTCTAGAACTTAACATTTCTAAAAACTTTCACTGTAGCATGTTACCAGGCCTAAATATATACATGGACTTAAACCTCACTAAGTCTGGTCCAGATCTGCAGATGCAGGGAGTGATTTTGGTAGGTGATGAGAAAACATTAGTAGAAACAATCTGAGAAGTATTATTTAGATGTAGCTCCACTCCTCTTGAAGGAACAGGTCTGTAGTCTGGGCATGCTTTGGGACCCAAGCCTACTGCAGGAGAATCAGGTGGGAGCTGTGGCCAGAAGCACTTTTTACCAGCTGAAAATGGTTAGGCAGCTGTGACTTTTCATGGGTAGAAAAGATCTGGCCCACAGTGGTGCATGCTGTGGTTACATATAGCTTAGATTACTTAAATGCACTCAGTTTGGGGCTGCATTTGAGAAGTGTTTGGAAACTTCAGTTGGTATGGAATTCTGCAGTCAGGATATTGACTGGATATGCACATCTCAGTTCTGAACTCCAGTGGGAGCAGGCAGAGAACAAGGCAAGGAACAGGAAAAAAACAGACAACATTCCCAAATACATTCAGCATGCAGCTGAATGATGCTATCAGCAGCTGCTCAATGGAAGGATGTAAATGGCAACAGCAAAGAGGTAATGAAATGGAATGACAAGGCCAGGAAGCCTAGAAGCCCAGTTTCAGGCTAAGAGGTCTGTCAAGAGAGAGAAAGAGAGAGAACATCAGGCAAAGTCAGAGAGTCCTTCAGCAAAGGCAGCATGTCAGCTGGAGAACCAGGAAGTGGAGAAGGCGCTGCAGAGCAGGGCTTAGCAGACTGGTCATGCCTGTCTCAGAGAAAGAGCTACAATGAGAGAAGGTAGCTAGATCAGGGGTAAGGCTTATGACTACAGTGTGGGAGAAGCAAAGGAAGGATGGATGGAAATAAGAGGAGGCTCCAAAGCAGAGGCTAGGGAGGAAGTGGATGAAGAGGTTGTGAAGGCAATTACCTCTGAGTCAGGGTGGTTAAGCTCAAAAGGTGATTGACTCTGCTACACATGTTCTGAGATTGTAGGAGTGTCCCAACAGCAGGAAGAAAGATGGTGGAAGGAGGTGTCACCAGGGGGGGGGGATTAGTGAGCATGTCACTGGAGTTAGTTGTGGAACCATATCATTCCAGTCTTGGCCTGTCTACACCTGCTTACAGTCTGTTTTGGGGCACAGTTCAAGGTGCAGGTGCTGACCTTTAAAGCCCTATATAGTTCAGAACCAACATTCCTGAGGGACTGCCTACTACTTTGTGAACCTACCCAATAACTGCCTCCTTCACGTGCCCTGCCTCCTGAGATTAGGTGGGTGGCAACATAAGAGGAGGTCTTCTCAGTTGTGGTACCAGAACTCTGGAACACTCTTCTCAGGGAGACTAATTAGTGCCCTTCTGTTGACCACTTCTCCCAGCGGGTGGGGGGGTTTGCGCTCATTCAGTGATCCTCCTTCCTGCTGAATGTCTTGATTGTTGTTTTTATGCCATCGTGTGTATTTTAGGTCAGGTTTTGTTTTCATGATGTTTTTGCCATTTTAAATGGTTTTTAAATGTGATTTTGTTAGGTATATTTTATTTTACTGCCTTGGTTGCCTTTATGAGGGCAGAAAGGTGGGGTATAAATTTTGTAAAATAAAAATAACACTGGAAGAGACTTGTGTCATTTTCCTGTTGCTACTGCAGCTGATTTTACAACATCGCAGTCTCAGCAGTGAGCTTCTGCCTGCTGCTTTTCTGGTTTTTTTAATTGGAAGTTTGATATAATAATTTTTGGGTTTTTTTTACAAATGTCTCTAGCCCCTTTCATTGCAGAGATTTCCCCTTTATATCTCCTCAACAAAAGTGTTTAAAAAGTGGTGAGCCAGAAGAAAGAACACTTCCCATCAGCACCAGATCTGCGGCAAATAACTCATGTGGAAGCAGGCATGTAACCATGAAACTGAAAAAAATGTTTATGATATGAAAAATCAGATGTTGTATGAGGATACTATCCATTTGCAAATTATACTATATTACATTTTTCTATGTTCTCTTGAACCATTCATTTCAATAGGGGCTGCAAAGGAGAATGCCTATGTATATAGTATTCCAATGTATCTATACTGTTTCCCTAAATATAGTATCAGCTTTGAGCCATTGGTGTAGTGGTAGCATCTTTTTCTTCAGTGGGAAGAAATGCCACATGAGAAAATAAATATACCTAATTCTCAGCATGGCCTCTTCCATGGGTACTGGAGCCATGGACAGGCAAGACAGCTACAGAAAGAAGAACGAGTGTGGGAAAGGATACTGGAGAAAATGCAGCGCCCTGCAAGTCCTAGCAGGTCCCCCACTGTGCAACTAGTTCTGGCCCAGCAGATGATGCCTTGCTACTGGACTCAGTGCTGTGGTTGTCTCATCACAACTAGGAGCAGCCAGACTTAGTAGCCAGAACTGGGCAGTTATCCCAAGGATAGCCTGCCAGGGGGAGGGAAGACTGGGAGAAATAAAGGCAGGCTGGTGGACAGGGAAGACGGAAGGAAACAGGGAAAGGGGCGTACTACAAAGTAGAAATAATGGAGGGGGGGGAATGAGATGCCACCTGCAATTCTCTCCTAACATGCAAATACATTTGTTTTATTCAGTTCAGTCCTTCAGTTTATATAGTATCTGTCTTGTTTTGCTTCCAGTACAAATCTGTTGTTGTCTTTATATTCCAAACAGTAGGGACAAGTTGGGAACTTGTGTGGGGCACCTAATTTTGCCTAAATCCCAGTCTTCACACTATTTCCTCTTTCCCTCCTCCTGGCTTCCCCCATATTCTCTACCCTTTCCCCTTGTTCCCACTCACCTTTCGTGCACCACAGCCTTCAACTTTATTTACTATTTATTTAATTCCATTTAAGCCCCGTCTTTCTCCCCAGTGTCGAAACAAAGCATCTTAAATCTTTTTCCTGCCATCCATTTTACTGTTACGACTGTCTCAAGGGCTGACAGTGGGAGATCTCCCACCATCCACCTGTTGCCCCTGTCACTGTATGCTAGGATGACAGAAAAAATGGAAGAGGTTGTCACATCACTTCAACTGAAAACCCTATAAATGACATAATCACATTAACATGAACTCCTCCTCACCTTTTACTGAAGGCTGGCAATTTTATTGTGATTGCCTAGCAACTTCCACAAGAGCCATTGATATCTCAGGGGGTATTGGTTTTTTTAAGCTAAAGGCACGGCTTTTATAATTTTGGGGGAGTAACACCCAAATGATTTTTTGTGGGTTTTTTTTTTTTTGATATTTCTGATTTTTCTGTAAATCTGAGACTTTTCTCAAGTTTGTGGAATGATGTGGTATGTTTGTTTATTGTCTCTGGATTTACATATCAATTAAATCTTTTAAATGAAAAGCTATGTGCAGCTTTTATTGATCTCAAGTAGGTATCTGGCTCTATTTCAAAGCAGAGACTATGGGCATTTCTGCACATCGAAAAAATAGCGTTATGCCGGCAGAATGGTATAGCACTAAACATTATTGTGCTTCCAGTCATTCCTCACCTTCTTACTGTGTCACTTTAGGCTGCTGCCTTTTTGCACTTCTTACACTCCACATCACCTGCTGGAAATGGCAGAAGACAGCAATGCGCTTTACACATGACTCTTCCACCTGTCAATCAATCAAGCCAGACAGCCAATCCCCTTTCTCAATGTTTTAAAGGGCCTGCAATGCCCACTAATTTTTTTAAATCCAATACTTCTCCATTTAAATGCCTATGCATCTAATCACCTATGTATGGTGCTTTTTCAATACCACCCCTTATGGAATCATGAGGGCCATTTCGCACGGCTTCAAAATAGCACAATGGTTGCTAATTGAAAACGCTACTAATTTGCCTTAACGCACGACGTCGCAGACAATCTGCAACACTCCTGAAACCAATCAGCAAAAAGCGCTTCGTTGTAGCGCTTTTAGGGGAATCCAGAAAAGTGGATTCACCCTCCGGATAGCGATACACTCCTGCAACCAATCTGCAACACTAGCGCTAAAGACCTGTGCGTTACTATTGTTGCGGGTTCTTCAAAGTCCCTCCTCCTGAGCCTGTCCTCCAAACTTCCGGCGAAGCGATCGCCATTTTTTTTTCTCCGAGCGAGCGGGGATAAACGCACCAGCGAGCCTCTTTCTGTTTAGAGGCTTCCCTGGCTTCAGTCCTTCACCTTTAGTCACTAAGCACAAACCACATAAAAGCCCGTTTGCTGAAATAAAGTCCCTTTATTTTTTACACATTAATTCAGCCGAAAATCGGGCCCGTGAGAGGGGGGGGGATTTTTTTTTTATCACTCGAGGCAGCATGCCAACGATCATACAATCAAACGACAGCTCACATTAGGCAGCTGGATGGGTTTCTCCGTTGCAACGAATCTACCTAGATTCGTTGCTATGGGTCTGTTTTTTTTTTTTTTTTAAACCTTTCTTAAAGGGAAAGGGGCTGTTTGGGAGCATGCTAACAGCTGCCCATTGGCTGCTTGACGGCCAGGGGCGGGACGAGCTTGGCAATAGCGCTTCCTTTCTAGCGATTTCTCCCGAGACCGGAAGCCTGTGGGAAACGCTAAAAAACGCAACTGATTCCACTACAAAGGCAGGTATGCATAACGACGAATTCCACTATTTTAAATGGCGATTTTTCATTCCGCAAACAATTTGCAACAAAGATCCCCGTGCGTAAAGGCCCTGAGTCTTGAAACGTAAGAAAAATAATTTCATCCCTGATTTTTTTTGGGGGGGGGGGAGACTTTAGAGAGGCATGCTTTGTGTCACAAATTTGGGAGAAAATTATTTCTGGCATTGCCTGCATGCTTCTCATTACCCCAGGCTGTTCTTAATTTTTTAAAAAGCACTTCCCATCCCCCAGAAGAAGGGAAAGGGAGGTGGGTGTGAGGGAGGGACATTGGAGTTGAAGGTAGCGCTCCTTTGCCTCCACACATTTCTTTTGCTGGTTGCTTTCCTGTAGCTCACATTTTTAGCTTGGGGAATCCACTTTATGCAATTCCTCAACTAGTGCTTTAAAATGGAGGATGTAGCGAGCAGTTTGCTGCCTGGATGCTGGCTGTTGGCAACGTCATGTGGAGTGGCTGTAATATAACAACTACCTAAGGTAAGCATTTCACTACATTTAGTGGGTATGAAATGGCCCTTAAGGATTAAGCTAGAAAGCC